>NC_091474.1:39792957-40155457 GCF_036971445.1 Narcine bancroftii | reverse complement strand
AAAAAAGGCATTTAAATGTATAATCCCACATTGAAAATCTCTTTTGGAATATCCCATCATGTGTCATTACCCTTGCATGCAATTGGAAGTGAAGATTGGAGGAAGTAGTATCAGTTTACAATTAAGTTTGTTTCCCAGCATTTATAAGCAGTGCTTTGACTGAAATTCATCATCACTACTTTATATGATGATTGCCATATGAATCCAGAAATGTTGACTAATCATGAGTGGTGGCCTCAGACCAAGCTCTCTTGGGATCTGTTTATTGGAACAGGTGCAGCTGGAAATATAAGAGGAAGGTTTGGAAACCAAACTGTGGTTTGAGAAGGCCTCAATCTTTTTGATTTTGCAAAACAGATGAAGCTGGTTTGCTGGTGAAAGTGATCATTTAAGTATTTGTTTCTTCTAGCCTCTCACTAAATCATTAATCACGATCCTCTCTATCCAATGCAATGCCCCTGTACGAATATAAAACAGCAGTACTCTCCCAGGAGACAGGGCACACTATTTAACATGAGCAGCAGCTGAGTCCTGAGTCACCCACAACACTTGCTGCTATGGCAACTCACAGACTCGACCTACAATGCACCAGAATATTAAAATCATCTGGGACCTGCATTTTTTTCTTAGCAAGATGAAATAGTGAGCAGGGATTTGAAAATTTTCAACCTCATTCCATTGGTGAAAGACTTTTATTAATGTTTACATTCAAAATACATGACATAATATGCTGTGTGGTCCATTTGAATTTGTTTGAACAGTTGTCAGCTTTGAGGCAGATTTTCCCTGACTGTTACTTGTGGCAGCCTTGAAGCAGGTGCTACCTACTTGTGGCAGCCTTGAAGCAGGTGCTATCTCTCTTGAGAGTTGCAGTTGGCTTAAAGGTTACAGTCATCAGATTCAGTAGGTTTCTTTATGACATCGAAAAAGCTGAAATCATGTATTTCTCAGCAACGTCAAATCAATAGTGAGTTTCATTTTGGTGGTGGCATTAGGTTAGGTAGGCCAAAAAACTAAAAGGACAGGGTGGGTTGGATTTGACCCAAAAGAGGCTAAGTAAGAGAATAATCATACATGTTAAAGCTCAAGGGAGTTTTCACACTCAAGACATATTCAGTTTTTTTAAATGTTTTATTTTTTTTATTTTCCAAGACTCACACAAATCCAAAACAACAATACAATCTTTCTCAACTATGATATATTACATTCAGAGTCCATTTTTCCCCCACCCACCCCTCTCTTGTCCCTCCCATACCCTCATACCACAAGGAAAAGATTAATGTAAATTAAACAAACATAAAGAACCAAAAATCTAAAGAGTCACAGGCCCTTAAAGGAACCAAATATAAACCCAAAGTAACATAAAGTGAAATGAATAAAATATGAAACAAGAGCATGTCATCTGTGCCATGACCCACTTCATTTATCTCAATTGTTCCACCCTTAGTACAGATTTTTACTTTTATACATATTCAGTTTTTGACACCCACCCAAACATTGCCTTGGCTTGGGTGAGACCACAGTTCTATGAAGCAGTTGAGTCGGAAAATTGACTTTCTCAAAGAGGTGAGTGGCACGGCCCCATCAGTCAGGTTAGCCCCATTAATCAATTTCTCACATGTTTGATGAGGATACCTCATGATCAAAGTGGTGAGTGAGGGGAAATGCTGGGGCTTTATGACTGCAGCCCTCATCAGCCAGGCAGTGAATAATGATTGCACCAGCTATTTCAATTTACAGTCAATCAGAGCATCATGGGAAGCAGTGAATAAATCCCTGGCTTTATTATAAATGAAAACCCTCCCAACTAACTTTCTCCTCCATCAAATTTCATGCATTAAACACTCACTTGTACTTTGCCTCGAGAAGAGGAAGATAAAGTCAACTTGGAAGTAAAAGTACTTGGGATAGTTAAATAGAAAGCCATCTACTTATTTCAATGGTAAGAAAATGGTGAAGGAAGAAAATGGTTTATAGTAATAAAAATCACACATAGCATGGAAACAGGATAATTGATCCAATATCCATGATGACCAAAGGACACCTTTCCATATTAATATTTTCTCCCAGTTCTTAGCCCAAAGCTTTCTATGCTTAGGTGAATCGAGTATTCATTTAGACTTTCAAATTCTGTCAGAAACCCAGCTTTAACCAATCTATCAGCAGTGTTTTCCAGCTACTTAACATTCTCTCGGTGAAGAAGGTTCTTGAAAGGACCTTCATATGACCGTTGCAACGGTGTCCTGTGCACATGCCTACGTAGAAATACATAAAGGCAGTCCTTGAGTTCAGATGGAATGTATGAAGTCTTAGATCCAATGCCAAGTGGCTGGGATAGGCACCAGTGTACCCACCTTATCCCTTAAGCGTGTGAGTACCGAAGTGGGAGATTCCTGCTACCAGAATGAAATCCCCTGGGACTGTTAGGGGCTCCGTAAACCAATCCTGTGGAGGATGTAGCTAGATCTTCCTTCGGTACAGTACAGATACCTAAAAGTACCCAAGGCTGTTCATCTGTCCAATCTGGTGGCATGCCATCAGAGCTGTTTTCATATAACGGTGAAAATGTTCCACTAAGCCATTGGACTGGGGATGATAGCCTATCAACTGATGCAATTGTGTGCCCAGTAACTGTGCAATTGTGGACCATAACCCAGATGTAAAGTGAGCATGAGTAGTCTTAAACACACTATCCAATTGCCAATGAGGGCTCTCAACCTCTGGCCATCTCATGAACCTGTCTACTATTGTGAAGAGGTAGGTAGCGCCCTTGGACAGGGGAAACAGGCTGATGATATCCACGTAGAAGTGATCAAACTTGCACTGTGTGGGTGCAAAAACCTGTAGTGGGACTTTGGTGTGGTGCTGAACTTTAGAGGTCTGGCACTGGATGCATGTCCTTGCGTGAGCGCCAACTTGCTTGTGCAGGCTGTGCCACATGAATTTGCCCACCATGAGCCCTGTTGTTTTCCTAATCAAAGGGTGAGCCAAACTGTGTATGGCATCAAACACCTGACGTTGCCATGCAGCAGGTACAATGGGCCTCAGTTAGCCAGTGTATACGTCAAAAAGTAGGGAGGCATTTGCTGGACCAAAATGTTTGTCCTCTAATTCCAGTCCTGATATGGCAGTGTGATACATGGCCATCTCTTCATCTTCCTGTTGAGCTGCTGCCAAAGCTGTGTAGTCTATACCGGTAAAAGGCAAATGGAGGGAAGCGATGGTGGTGCGGGATAGCGTTTTGGTAACTAGATTGTTCTTCCCAGTGGGTGTTTTATCACAGTTGTAAACTCTGAAACGTAGGAGAATTGTCATTATTGTTGTGCAGACCACAGATCTGATATCTTGAAGAAGGCAAAGGTCAATGGCTTTTGATCCATGCAGACCGAGAACCCTCTGCCTTCTAGGAAATAGCAAAAATGCCATATGGCAAAGTAGAGGGCAAGGAGCTCCCCGTCAAAAGCTCTAGTGGTCTCAAATGATGACTAAAGAAAGCTGGGAATTTCTCGATGCTGATGATGAGCTGCTCCAGGACCCCACCTACCACAATGCCTGATGCATCCACTATCAGAGCCGTGGCACGTCAACCCTCAGGTGCATGAGCATAGTGGCTCTCGCCGGCGCTCCTTCAGCAGTCTCGAATGCGGCCGCAGCCTCATCGTTCCATTTCAGTTCTTTGGGATGTCCAGACAAGAGTTTTAAAAGTGGCTGCATAACTTTGGCTGCAGCTGGCACAGAACAATGGAAAAAGTTAATTATGCCAACAAACTCCTGTGGGCCTTTAATAATAGAGGGTCTTGGAAATTTGCAAATGGCCTTGACCTTGGAAGGTAGTGGAACTGCTCCGTGCTGACTGATGTACTGGCCAAGGAAATCGATTGACATTTGGCCAGGTTGATTGCTAACCCATGGTCATCTAGCCACTGACATTTTTTTGAATATCTTATATATAATTTTCCAAACTTATCAGTATTATTGATGTTAATGTTGACAATATCAATAATGATTACAATTTACAATTATCAATTCTATACAAGATTTTTTGTAGAGTTCAAGCTTTTCCTGACCCCTTCCCTGTCCCCTTTTCCACATTTAACACTTAACACTTAACCAACCACAGATACACAAAACATTCAGGACATCCACAACAAAGGTAATGAAACATATTTGGGGGTTTATGGGTTTGTCATGTCACAGCGGCCAGTGCTCAGGCTATTTTCTTTTTCTTTTAAAAAATTTTTTAATTTATCGATACATGTATTATATATAAATCAATTACAAAACATTTGATATGCAATCCATTTTACTGTTTTCTTTTTCTTGATTTTTCCTAGTAGGAATGGGATGGGCCCCCCACCCCCTCCCACCAATTGAGGGGTTATCAGGGAAGGTAGGGCGGTGAGGCACGTTGATCCACATTATAATTGTGCTCCTATGCAATTTAGGTATGTTTGCCAAATTTTCAAAAAAAGTGTTATACTTCTTCCTAAAGTTGTAAGTAATTATCTCCAGGGGAACACAGTTTTGCATTTCTGCGTTTCAGCACGCGATGCGCAGGCAGGAGTTGGACTTCCAGGTAACCACTATGCACTTCCTCACCTCTGCCAGTGCTATTATTACGAATTGGATTTGAAACTTGGACAGGTTCATCGTAAGTCTTTTCCTGTTAGGAAATACTCTAATTCTGTGGGAATTCTTTACCTATGATTTTTTTTTCCAGGGCTTGGCCCAGTTCCACCCAGAAGGGTCTCTCCTTGGTACATGTCCAGGTTGCGTGCACAGAAGTTCCTGTTGCAATGCCATGTCTGAGGCATTGGTCTGATAATTCTGATTTAGATCTGTTCAATTTTTGTGGTGTAGAAAATTGTATTGTACCAGCCTGTACCACGCATTAATAATTGCAGTCATGCTGGTCCGACACAGGTCAGACCAGCACCACTCATCAATTGTTATTCCTAAGTCTGACTCCCACTTCTGCCTTGATTTGTGAAGGCCTGGTTTAGGTCCTTCCAATTGAAGCAAGAAATACATTGCTGAGATGAATTTCCATGTGTTCCCTCTTCAAATCAAGATCTCTATATCATTGCATGATATAGAGATATCAAATATGTTTAATTGGATCTAATTTGTCCTGTAGAAAAGATCTTATCTGAAGGTAGCAGTGGGATGTCTTGTTTGATAAATCATTTGGGACTGCCCCACTTTGATTCCTACATCTTGATTAATTTTATTCCAAATGGAAATTATTTGTTTTAGTATAAGACTGCCTGTTTTCCCAGATAACAATTTGGCATCCCATTTATAAATAAAGTCCTCTGCTACCTTCTCACCTGCCATTAGCAGGTCAATTTGTGCCCAGGATGGTACACCTCCCCCCTCAAAGAGTGAAGTGATGTATCTCGACTGGGCTGCCCAATAATATTTCTTGAAGTCTGGCATTCATATGTCTGCCCAAGCCACCAACATAGTTGACAGAGATGGGCCCTGTGCTGCTGCCATGAGTGGCTGGCAATAAGGATATCACCCCAATAAACGAATACAAAATCCAGGCCCTGGGTAACTGTGTCCATTAGGTGTTGAAATGTCTAGGCCACGTTTTTTAAACCAAAAGGCACACGGAAGAATTAATTCAAATTCAAAAGAATTCAAATTACCCAAGCTCAAGGCAGTGTTAGGAATGTCGTCCAAGTGAACTGGTCGATTTTCGAGAAAATCTTAGTGCTAGGTAGCGATCTGCCGCAGTGATGTCGTTCAGTCACTCAAAATCTCCACAAGGTCTCCACTCTCCAGGCGCCTTAGGTACCATATGCAGCAGTGATGTCCAAGGGCTGTTGGAGTAGCAAACAATCCCTATTTCCTCCATGTGTCAGAATTCGTCTTTAGACAACCGCAAGTTATCTGGAGGTAGCCTGCATGCTCGAGCATGAGTTGGAATGTTCTCCATGTTTCGGTTAGCCATCAAGAACCACAGAGTAATAATGCTAGGGAATTCCTCTAGGATTCTGGCATATTCATTGTCCGAAAGAATCACTGAGTCAAGGTGAGGTGTGGTCAACACTGTGGAGTGCAAGGCGAGAAACTCGAAAGTTTTTGAATTAAATAGGCAGCGACCTTTGAGATCTACTAGAAAGGAGTGTGCTCGCAAAAAAAAAATCAGTTCTCAGGAGTGGCTGTGAAAGATCAACAATGGTAAAGGACCAGCTGAACTTCAATGAGCCGAAATTGAATGGAATTGTCCGTGATCCGTACGTCTGGATGCTGCTATTGCTGGTGGCCTTCTTCCCTGAACATGTGTCTGGGCTGGAGGAGGGAAACATGCTAACATCCGCTCCAATGTGGACCAAGATCCAGCGGCCTGAGTGTCAATTTCAGAGGAAAAGGAGATTGTTCTTGTGGCTGGCCATCGTGACCACTACCGACAGCTGGCCTCAACATTTCCCGGAAGCATGTAGTAGGGAATGGCAGCAGCGTGCTGCAGCTCCACATCTATGATGGTAATAGCACCCTGTTCTCTGTCTGCAATGCATCCAGTCGAGTCTGACGCCGCATCACTATCTGGAGTAGGCGGAGTTTGTTCCCTTTGCCGAGGCACCACTAAGCACCCAACTGAAAGTCTGCCATGCTGTTTAGCATGCCACAACTCATCAGCATGAGCTACTAAGTGATGGGGGTCGTTAAAGTCTTCGCCTGGCATTTGCTCGAGAAAAAGTTACTCGAAAAACAGACAGGGCTTGTGTCCATCCATGAGCGCCAAAATCTTGTTCATTAGTTTGGAAAGAGTGCGGTTGCCCAGGCCTTTCATTTGGAGAAGTCATGCTGCCTTGTTGCATTGGGAAAGGCCAAAAATATGTATGAGCAGAATTTTGATGGCTTCATACCTGTCGTTAGCTGAAGGTTGGTGTAAGAAATCGACAGAACACCCTGCTGTGTCTTGGGCCAGCAATGCAATGGCACAGTAGTACTTCGTTGAGTCAGCGGTAATCTGGAATAGATGGAACTGGACCTCGGCATTCTTGAACCAGACCTGTGACTATGAGGTCCAAAATACTGGACGTTTGAGTGCAACAGCATTCTGTGCATCCATAGTGAGATCCGAACTATCATTTGGACTGTTGGGGTCACTAATGTAGTGAGTGGTGCAGTGAATAAAGCACAACAAAAGTTGTCTGAGATCTGAACCAACAGAACTGTTTTTAATAGAATCTTTGCAGGAATTTAAATTATTACAGTTGGCGTGCTATCACAATCATCCGTCTTCTGAAGTCACGTGCATCCTAGAGCTCTTTGTGCCTCCTGGTCACTGGGAACTCCTGATCCCGTGGGGGCCTGCAACTATGGACACTAATTTGAAAATGGAGTGGCGCGGTTCACCACAACATCTCTCATTGCCCAAGGTTGACAATCTCAATTTTCCCATCAGTAACACATTGGTCCAGATAACCTTTAAACAACTTCCACATAGCAGATGTGGTCTTGCTTGATAACAGCTTTCCCCAACTCCTATTTACTTTTCTCATAATGACCCTTCCTCCCATTTAGTACTTTCCCCTGAGGTCCAGACTTATCCTCATGCAATACTATCTCAGTGGACAGACAGGAAAACACATTCTATGAGATGATCACTGTAAACAAGGAGACAATTGTGAATGAAAAGATGCACAGTGATTCTGATCCACTTCTCAAATGTCAGACTGTGAATGGAGAAAAAAACTGGACTTTAGTTCAAAAGCCACTAAGTGAGGCTGTTTTACCATCTGGACCAAAAGCTGTTCCAATTTTGACTCCCTTTATTTTTCCACTCTCATTATTAAGGCTCAATGAAATTACTGAGTGTATTAGATGGTTATAAAGTGTCAAGGAGGATCTTTCCTTCATATTTCATGTTGAACAACATCCCTTGGCTTTCAGTTGGTCAAGATGACACAACAGTAATTCTAAAGCAATTTGACAAAAAGGATATAAAATATATGTGTATCAATTGGAATTGAGACCTTCCAAGTACATTAGGTTTCCTTGAGAAAGCTCATCCAATATAGTCTGCTCAGGTTATTCTCAATAATTTATAGTGTTTAACCTTTCACATTTTCTGACTTTTTTTTATTTTTCCAAGACAAATTGTTTAATTATACACCATCACATCTGTTTGTGTTGCATGTGCCAATGAAGAGCCGAACAGATGTGAATGTTTAATGATTGTGCAATTTCTTTTGTTGGGGGGTGGGGGCGGTCAGGGAGGTTGAAGCCCAGAAATATACCCTGATGGTCAGTGCAAATTTTACCAGCATGGAACAAGGAAGGCTTCTGACCTTGGGTAACTTTTCAATTTTCTTTAAAAGCAACATAAATCTTTCCTACTATAGCATCTCATTGGAAAACATACATGTGCTTTCTGTTAAAGATAATGAAATATCACAACATTCAACTTTATGAGGCTGTAAACAGAGATAGCAAATGTTTTTTTGGGGTCAGATAAAAGCTTAAAAGAGCATTCCAATACACCAAATCACTTCCAATTCCCTCCCATTACTGAGAAGTTCTCATCCCATTCTAATCTTGAACACATTTCTTGGCAATGTAGGTTTGTGTTTAGCAAAGTTTAGTTCCAGTGGATCAGTTTGATTGATTTTAATACATCCTCTTTTTAAGTGTATTAACAATGTAACATATGTAATGCTTCTTTGAGATTGTTAATGCAGTGATTATCACAGTAGAGGGAGATTCAGAGATCGTAATTCAGTAGAAAACTATCACATAGCCTGTCATTAGGTGGAGAAGCATTGTTATTAAGGTTATTCAGTGGGGTGATGATCACATAACTGAGTAAACAATGTCAGAGAGATAAAGCCACTTTGCAGGAAAATAAAGAAAGAATTTTGCAGAGAAGGGAGATGAATACCCAGAGGAGTGAGTATCTCTCTATGCAGAAAATATTAATCAGAAGAAAAAGAGCAGTTATAACCCAGTCAAGAGTATGTTATGGTATTTTCTCTCTTTTGGCATTACTGTAATTATTGCTGTTTTACATGATTCTGGTACGTTTTGGGACTCTTCTACTTGATTTATTACTTCTAGGAGGGGAGGGATTAATAGATCCTTAAAAACTTTATAAAACTCTATAGGGAATCCATCTTCACCTGGTGTTTTATTGTTTGGTAGTTTTATTTATCTTGTATTTCTTCAGTCTTAAAAGGTTCTGTCAATTTATTTTGTTCTTCTATTTGTAGATGTGGTAGTTCAATATTAGATAAAAATTAATCAATTTTGTCATTTTTTCCTTTACTTTTGGTTTGGTATAATTGTTTATAGAATCTTTTAAAATTTTAATTAATCTCCAAAGGATTATATGTAATCTGGTTATCGTCTTTTCTTGTCGCTAGAATGGTTCTTTTAGCTTGTTTTGTTTTAAGTTGCCAAGCCAATATTTTGTGTGTTTTCTCTACCAGTTCATAATATTTTTGACTTGTTTTCATTATATTTTTCTCTACTTTATATGTTTGTAATGTTTCATATTTAAATTTTTTCTCTGCCAGTTCTTTCTGTGTCTTCTCTTTCCGCTAATTCCTTTTCTATAGTTGTTATCTCTTTTTCCAACTGTTCTACTTATCGATTATATTCCTTTTTAATTTTAGTCATATAGCTAATTATTTGTCCTCTAATAAAGGCCTTCATTGCGTCCCATAAAATGAATTTATCTTTTACTGATTCCATATTTATCTCGAAGTATATTTTAATTTGTTGCTCAATATATTCTTTGAAATCTTGTCTTTTTAACAGTGTAGGATTTAGTCTCCATCTATATGTCTTTGTGGGTCATCCTCCAATTCAATTGTTAATAAGAGGGGAGAGTGATCTGATAATAATCTTGCTTTATATTCCGTTTTTTTAAACTCTTCCTTGGATCTGTGCTGATAACAAAAACATGTCTATTCTTGAATAGATCTTATGTTTATTTGAGTAGTGTGAATATTCTCTCTCCTTTTGGTGTTCTTTCCTCCGTATATCAATTAGTTTCACATTCTCCATTGCTTTTAGTGTAAATTTAGTTACTTTATTCTTATTGTTAATTGTCTTCCCAGTTTTGTCCATCATTGGGTCAAAGTTTAAGTTGAAATCCCCTCCAAGCGAGATATGTCCCCGTGTATCTGCTATCATTGGGAAGATGTTTTGTATAAATAGATGGTCTTCTTTGTTAGGTGCATAGATGTTTAGTAAATTCCAAAATTCAGAATAAATCTAGCACTTTGTCATTACATATCTACCTGCTGGATCTGTTATTATTTATTTTATGCTGATTGGTAGATTTTTGTTGACTAATATAGCTACTCCCCTGGATTTTGAATTGTCTGATAATGGCCTACCCAGTCTCTCTTCAATTTACTGGGTTCTATCTCGGTTAAGTGTGTTTCTTGCACAAAAGCGATGTCGATTTTTTCTTTTTTAAATAATGTTGGTAACCTCTTCCTTTTAATTTGATTGTGTATTTCATTAATATTTACAGTCATGAAATTTAATGTACCCATCTTATACCTCTTTTTTTTCAATTCTCTCTCATCTCCTCAACTCTTCCATCTCTTTTTTTCAATATTTAAAAAAAATATGTTTGCACATTTCAATACATGACGACACGGTTAAAGAACAAATGATCCTAGAAACCCCTACTAAAATTAACACATAAAATATTCCTGTAGTTGGGTTGTCTTTGGCTCCTTGCCAAGAAGGAAACTATGATAAAAGGAATAAAAATAAAAGAGAAAGAATATAAAATCAGCCTATTTTCAGGTGACATCATAGTATATATAACAGAACTAATAAAAGCAAAGTGATGTCAATGAACAAAATTCATTATTCAGAATTTTTAAAAGAAACCCTTTTTAAGTGGCAATCACAGGCAATACGTTACCTTAGTATCAAAATAGATAACAACCTAAAACATTCATACAAATTAAACTATGAACCATTAATTAAAAAAATACAGGAAGATTTAGAGAATTGGAAAGAACTACTGTTAAATTTAATAGGAAGAGTAAACTGAATTAAGATGAATGTGTTCCCACGAGTGCAATATCTATTCCAAACATTACCAATTCCCCTGACAGAAATTTGTTTGCAAAACAGTAAGGTAAATTTATGGAAAGGTAAGAAATCAAGAATAGAGCTTAAAAAATTAACATGGAGTTTCAAACAAAGAGGGTTACAGCTATCAAACTTCAAACATTACTACAGGGTGGCACAGTTAAGGTACTTATCAGATTTTTATCAGAGAGGAGAAAAACTGGACTGGACTAAGATAGAAGTAGACAAATTGGGAGAAAATATCCCGGAATACATACTATATAAATGGGATGAAAAATTGGTGTAATATAACAATTCACCAGTACTACATCAGATACTTAAATTATGGAAAAGAATACACCTGGAAGAAAAAAAGATAAATTATCAAATACCAAAAATGATATTAGCACAAAACCCATTAGTCCCCTTTACAATAGACAATTTATTTTTCAAGGAATGGGACAGAAAAGGAATCAAGGAAATAAAAGATTGCTTTTTGAGAAATTATTTATTAACATTTGAGCAATTAAAAGTTAAATATGGAATAACACAGGGTACAATGTTTACATATTACCAATTAAAAACTTATCTAAAAGATATACTGGGAAATAGTTTGAGATTACCAGAAAGTAGCAACTATGAATATTTAATCACAATGACAATTAAAAGACACAATGATAATTAAAACATTTATTACAAACATGTACATCAAATATAAAGAAGAAAGATTAAATAAAGTATAAACCAAATCAAAGTTGGGAAAAAGATTTAAACACAAAGATAAAGAACGAAACATGGGAGAAGTTATATACAGGAACAATGAGGAACACGATAAATAGTAGATTATGTATGATGCAATATAACTGGCTACACAGATTATAGATTACTCCTCAGAAATTAAAAGAGTGGTACCCAACAGCATCGGAGAGATATTTTCATTGCAAACAAGAAATTGGATCAACATTACATGCAATTTGGACATGCTCAAAAGTAAAAATTTTCTGGGATGATCTAAACCTAATATTAAACAAATCACAAAAAAAATACCAAAAGATCCAAAAAAATTTCTGTTAAATAATATAAGAGACAAAAAATTAGGACTAAAATTAGACAAAGCTCAAATAAGATTTATGATGATAGCAGTAGCAGTCGCCAAAAAATGTTTTATGACAACCTGGAAATTGAAAACAAACCTTAAATAGAACAGTGGTTCACAGAAATAAACAAGTGTATTCCATTAGAAAAAATTGCATAAAATCTGAAAGACAAGTGTATATTATTTGAACAAATTTGGGAACCAAACATAAAATATGTCGGAGAATACTGCACAAACCTCCATCTCTTAAAACAACATAATTATAAGCACAATAAGATTTAAATATGTGAAAGTGGACGATACGACTTTTGTCTTTTTTTTGTTATTTCTTTGTTTTATGTGTTTTATCGTTTATTGAATTTTGATGAGGGATGGGGAAGCGGAGAGAGAGGAACGGGAGAAAATGTCACTGTGTATATATTGATGTTGTTATTGATAGGACTCAGTGCAAAAAAAATTTAAAAATTTAAAAAAGGGTGTGTTATGGTAGTATCACTTACTAGAGGCAGATGTACTTGCAAGATTTGGAGATTGATTAGTACAGGACTGCAGGGAAAAAAGTTTCTTAATTGGAAAATATTTTGTGGAAAAGGCTACGGGAAACACAACACTTAGGGTGAGAGGCTCGTTAAAAGTGACTTTTATATATTAAGAGGGTGATTGCCAGTTCATAACTCAGTGGGGGAGATGGTTATTCAGTGATCAGTGGCAATTACTGAACGGGCAGTGAGAATGTCACTGTATGGTGAGAGAGGAGGAAGAGAAATAGGACAATGCTGGAAAATATGCACAAGTATTGCAAAGATTAGTAGACTGGCAATTTGAGCCTTTGGAGTTTGCAGCTGAAATTTGGGGTTTGCATCTAATTATTACATAAACAGGTTTTAGCTTGTGCTAACTTCTGTTTATTAAATTAGTGCACTTTCAAGAGATGCACTGTTGCGAATTGAGGGAGTCAGCCAAATTTCACTAGTCCCTTTGAAAGTGAGGCCAACATCCACTGTGGACATCATTCTACAAATTTTGGACGGTTGGAGAAATTATAGTGGAGTAGTGAAGAGAACAGGCATTCTAATTTCCCAAGGTATTTCTGTATGAAATGAATGAGAAACCAAATGCAGATCGAATGATTGCTTTGTTGAGCACATACATTTTGTCTACAGGAACAACTCAGTGCACCCTGTTGCTTTCATTTTAGAAGTAAATCACAAAATTCTGTAGACACCATGGCTGAAGTAAAAACACAAAATGCTGGAGAAGCTTAGCAGTCAAAGAGTGTCCTTTATGTAGCAAAGGCAAAGATACATAACTGATATTTCAAGCTTTTTGCCAGAAGTCATTCCCATTTTAACTCACTATCATACTCATACTTTGACCTATTTGTCTGGGGCTTCCTGTAATGTTACAACACCTCATCTTCACTCTGAGCTTGTTCTTATTAAATATAGAATAGGCAAATAAGCTGAGTGCCTTGGTTGTGCTTTGCTCATATTCTTAATGCAGGTGTATTAGTTAGGCATTGTAAGAATAAGTCACAAGCAACTGGAAAATACACATAACTGAGATCTACCAATCTCCAGAGGTGCTGGATACCAGGGGTTTTACTGTACTAGCTCTTGATCAAAATTTGAAACCACCATATTTTATGTAGCTGCTTAAGTTTCTGGTTCAGCTCAAGAAAGATTTTAAAAGAGAAGTAAAACAGGGAAAAGAGGAGTGGTAGCTTTGTTTGACAACACAGTTAGAGTGGTGAAGAAGACATAATGGCACATTTGCCTTCATCAGTCAGGGTATTGAGTACAGGAGTATTGACGTCACATGACAAATGTACAAAACATTGTTGAGACCACACTTGGATTATTATGCAATATGCTGGTCACCCACTTATAGGAAAGATATTCTTTCTTTGGCTTGGCTTCGCAGATGAAGATTGATGGAGGGGTAATGTCCACGTCAGCTGCAGGCTCGTTTGTGGCTGGATTGCAGTATGGCAGTCTTCAGCTGATCCCAGAGGGTTTCAGGGGACGAGTCCGTGAGGCGGATTGCATCCTCGAGCTTTGCTTTGAGGTTTGCCTGGAAGTTTCCTCTCACTTCGTCTGACTGCAAGTTTCCAACATTGAACCTCTTTCTGGGGGATTTACTGTTCCTGGACTTTGGCTTGAAATGAAGGTTGAGCTTGCAGCGAACCAGCCGGTGGTCAGTGTGGCATTCCGCGCTGGGCATGACCCTGGTGTGGAGCACATCTCGTTTGTTTCTTTCTCGCACCAGGACGTAGTCCAAGAGGTGCCAGTGTTTGGATTGGGGATGCATCCAGGTAGCTTCAGGCTGTCCCTCTGCTGAAAAAGGGTGTTTGTAATGACAAGCCACTGTTCTGCGCAGAGCTCCAACAGGAGGCGCCCGTTGTCGTTGCAGTTGCTGACACCATGCTTGCCCAGGAGAAATTCAGCAGGTCAAACCATGTATTTTATATAGCAAAGATAAAGATATATAACAAACATTTCAGGTTTCATCAAGGTAATACTTTTATATTTTACTATTATTAAGCCAGAAAAAGTACAAAGAAGCATCACAAGGATGTTGCTGGGTCTGGGCAACTTGTTATAAGAAGAGACTGGATATGATGGGACAGGGCCGGTGCTAGGAATTGTGGGGCCCAATTAGAAAATTGATAGCAGGGCCTCTACTCTACAAAAGTCGAAATTGATGTTTTATATTTTGTGTAGTATGCCAGTCTTAGCAAAAAAGCATTAAATGCTTGATATACTAAATATTGAAAGACAATATGAAAGTTTTAATTTTTTAATACAAGTTAAGACAATTACAGACGTACTGTTTATGCACAAGTCTTTTAGAAACAGACTTTTCTGGCTTTTTTATTTGCAAAATCTTTCAAAATAATTTCAAAGTCAATGGTTTTAGTAATGTCATTTTCTATAGATAGCATCGCCAAATTGTTTAGTCTTTCTTGTGAAATTGTTGACCGTAAGTACGTTTTAATCAGTTTTAGTTTTGAAAAACTTATTTCGCCCGATGCGACTGTTACGGGCATTGTTAAGTGAATCCTCAAAGCAATAAAAACGTTAGGAAATGCTGTGAATCGATTGTTTACTGCCAGGTATTCAAACAGAGCTTAAGGCTTAATGACACTGAAGGGAAGAAAAGTTTTCAGAGCTTCAAGTTCTTCGGCCAACAGATAACCATCCACGTCTTTAGTTGTTTCAGTAACTACCCCTCCATCAGTGCTCTGTTTTAGTATGGTGTCAGTTAAAGCTGCTTCAAGGTCTGCTGTGTGTTTCCTTATTTTGTAAGTTCTGAAAGTTATTTAAAATCCAAATAATTTTACATAGCTTTTAAACTGCTTAAATCTAGGCTCTAAAGATTGAATAGCTTTGTCTAGCACTAAGCTGAAGCACTGAACTCTATGCTTCTTTTGGATCATCTAAAACTTAATCTTTTGCCACATATGAAAACATTCTCTTCCTTCTACGTAGTTTTTTTTTCTTGAAATTGTCTAAACTCCAATGGTAATTCAACAGCTTCAGCCAATTCATTTGCACCTATTAGGACCATTAAAACCACCCGCTCTATAAATTCTTAGCCATAATAATAGTTTTTTCAAATGACTCCATGCCTTCATCAATGTCCTTTGTTTCACCTTGTAGTTCCTTGCTTACATAGTTAACTTTAAAAAGTACTTCATGCCAAAATACCAAAGGAACTAAAAATTTGTAGTCTTTTAGCTGGTTTGATAAAGATTCAGCCTCTGCTTTTACCTTGGGCTCATCTGTTATCTCTGATATTTCCACAAGTGCACCATATACTTGTCCAACCTGATAGCAAATAGCTTTAACACTATCAATCCGACACTCCCACCTTGTGTTGCTCAAGGGTCTTCTTTGGCTTGGCTTCGCGGACGAAGATTTATGGAGGGGGTAAATGTCCACGTCAGCTGCAGGCTCGTTTGTGGCTGACAAGTCCGATGCAGGACAGACAGACACGGTTCCAACGGTTGCAAGGGAAAATTGGTTGGTTGGGGTTGGGTGTTGGGTTTTTCCTCCTTTGTCTTTTGTCAGTGAGGTGGGCTCTGCGGTCTTCTTCAAAGGAGGTTGCTGCCCGCCGAACTGTGAGGCGCAAAGATGTACGGTTTGAGGCGATATCAGCCCACTGGAGGTAGTCAATGTGGCAGGCACCAAGAGATTTCTTTAGGCAGTCCTTGTACCTCTTCTTTGGTGCACCTCTGTCATGGTGGCCAGTGGAGAGCTCGCCGTATAATACGATCTTGGGAAGGCGATGGTCCTCCATTCTGGAGACGTGACCTACCCAGCGCAGCTGGATCTTCAGCAGCGTGGACTCGATGCTGTCGGCCTCTGTCATCTCGAGTACTTCGATGTTAGGGATGAAGGCGCTCCAATGAATGTTGAGGATGGAGCGGAGACAACACTGGTGGAAGCGTTCCAGGAGCCGTAGGTGATGCCGGTAGAGGACCCATGATTCGGAGCCGAACAGGAGTGTGGGTATGACAACGGCTCTGTATACGCTTATCTTTGTGAGGTTTTTCAGTTGGTTGTTTTTCCAGACTCTTTTGTGTAGTCTTCCAAAGGCGCTATTTGCCTTGGCGAGTCTGTTGTCTATCTCATTGTTGATCCTTGCATCTGATGAAATGGTGCAGCCGAGATAGGTAAACTGGTTGACCATTTTGAGTTTTGTGTGCCCGATGGAGATGTGGGGGGGCTGGTAGTCAAGGTGGGGAGCTGGCTGATGGAGGACCTCCGTTTTCTTCAGGTTGACTTCCAGGCCGAACATTTTGGCAGTTTCCACAAAACAGGACATCAAGCGCTGAAGAGCTAGCTCTGAATGGGCAACTAAAGCGGCATCATCTGCAAAGAGTAGTTCACGGACAAGTTTCTCTTGTGTCTTGGTGTAAGCTTGCAGGCGCCTCAGATTGAAGAGACTGCCATCCGTGCGGTACCGGATGTAAACAGCGTCTTCATTGTTGAGGTCTTTCATGGCTTGGTTCAGCATCATGCTGAAGAAGATTGAAAAGAGGGTTGGTGCGAGAACACAGCCTTGCTTCACGCCATTGTTAATGGAGAAGGGTTCAGAGAGCTCATTGCTGTATCTGACCCGACCTTGTTGGTTTTCGTGCAGTTGGATAACCATGTTGAGGAACTTTGGGGGGCATCCGAGGCGCTCTAGTATTTGCCAAAGCCCTTTCCTGCTCACGGTGTCGAAGGCTTTGGTGAGGTCAACATATACTTCTCCAACCTGATAGCAAATAGCTTTAACACTATCAATCCGACACTCCCACCTTGTGATGCTCAAGGGTACATGTTTGTTAAAAACATGTAAAAATATGTAGATCCTTTGCAAGATCCCAAAAAATGTTATAGCATTTGGCTACATCTCCGAGTAAAAGGTTATAATTGTGACATGCACAGGGTACAAAGAAAGCTCTTGAATTATCCTTCAACAGTCGTGCTTGTACTCCAGATGTGTGACCTTTCATGTTGCTACCGTTGTCATAGCCTTGGCCTCGAATGTCTTTCATCTCTAAATTTAATTCCTTCAGTGTGTTTAATAATGTTTTATATAAATCTTCTCCTGTGCTACTTTCAACCTGCATAAACTTTATGAAATGTTCATAAACACCTGAAGGAGCCAAGTTACCATCAGACACATAGCTGATCGTTAGAGACATTTGCTCTTGGTGACTCATATCAGGTGTGCAGTCGAAAATTATGGCGTAGTACTTCGCTGCTTTTACGTATTTCAGCATCTCATTCAAAACAACTGTAGCCGTAATGTCTAGTAGTTCATTCTGAGTATCTTTTCCTAAATAGTGATTATGAATTTTGTGGGATTTGGTTTTTCGCAAATGTTCTTCAAGAACAGGGTCAAACTTTCCAAAGAGCTCAACAAGACCTAAAAAGTTTCCATTGTGTACACTCTCACTACCAACTTTTTCCTCTGTTCCTCTAAATGTTAGATTTCTCTCAGCAAGAAACTGCGCTATTGCTACTAGCCTTTTGAATACTTGCTACCAGTGCTTTGTATGTTCATTGACGATTATTTCAAGTTCTTTGTCAATTGTCTATCCACTACAAAGTCTTTGGTGTAACTCCCAGAAACTCCATATGGCTTCCAAATGGTTTTTAGAATTTTCATGCTCTCACAACCTCGTATGAAGATTAGACCAGTTGTTGAATCCACTTGTTAATAATGCACTGGTTGTGTTCTTACTAAAATGTTTACAATAAGAGCAATAAAATCATTCAGCAGACTGAGAGTATATAATCCAAAGTCTTTCAGCACACTCCCCATTTGGAAGTTTCCTCTTACAGTGAAACTTTGAAAAACACAATCCCTTTTCATTTCGTGGAAAGTTGTTCACTGGAATAGGAGGACCTTTCATTGTTAAATAATCTCTTACATTTTGATTTATGTATGCTGGCCAGTTGGCTGGGCCATCATAAATGTTAATTACAACTGTACTCATGGATGATCCATCATTGTGTGGTGTTCGGGCTTGGTCTTTTTGGTTATAAATGAACTTTCTGCTTTGGCTCTGTCTTCTGGTGTATTGAGATCGTCTTCATTTTGATTCACAGCTGCATCATCCTTTTCTAACTTGTTATCAATTTCATCATTGTATTCATCGACTGTAATTGGACTCAAGGCTGTATTGTCATTTTCTGAATTGTTTTTATTTTCTTCATCCTCAATACATGGGCACTTCAAAGATGGAGTGACAAAGAATTTTGTGATAGCACCTCTACGTTTTTCATTTTCAGCTACCTTAGCCTTGGCCAGTGCTCGTTTCCGGTTGCCACTTAAAGACTTACGCCCTTTGTCTCTATCTCTGCTTGTTCTTGCCATGTAAAATGACATACAAAATTTAAGCTGCTAATTCTCTGGGCTATATTTTTAAGGTAAAAAAGGTAAAAGAAGTATATTTTAAAATGTTTAGACTTAAAATTAAACAAAAAACAACCTTTGCAATTTGTTATAAAATTGGACTCAACATCGCTGATAACATGTCTACGTTGTTCCAACAGTGGAACAATGTTGTCATCGTCGTTGGTACAATGTAAGAAACCAACGTCAATCCCACTTCATTTTGCTTGTTAGCTTTACGTTGTTCTAAGGTCAGCTGCTGACCTTGGAACAACGCACCCAACTCTCAACTTGTGAATGCCACCGAACAGCAAAACTAGCAACTGATTCTGGATTTGTTGAATGACGACAACTTCGAATAAGGTAAGAATTGGCTTTTTTTAAGTAATGGTTAGGTTAGTTAGGTTGGATTATGCTAGTTAAGGTTACATTCCAGAATGGGGGGACGCACTTTAATTTTGCCGTTTTTTTTAGCTGATTTTCTAGTCAAATGTCTAGCACTAGTTTGTCGCTAGATACTTGGCTAGAAAATCAGTGGAAAAACTGATGCGTGTAACGGATTAAATTTGCCCTCGAAGAAAACAATTTCTGCATGGTCAAGCTAAACTGCACCTGTTCCAAATCACCAAAAACATGAAATTAAGCTCTGGCAGTGCAATAGCATCGTTAGTAACAGTAGCCTAGTACTATTCTGATACTAAATCAAACCACTGCAAAATTATGAAACAATGACAGAGGCAGCTTTGCTAAGAATATCCGGATCTTGTAAAGATGAATAACCCCGAGATGTACAGTACATGGCACTATAGCTGAATAACCTTGTAAATCAGCTCATAAAGATGTAGACTATAACCCTCACAGCGACCTAGCCTAGTAAAGATCAACTTAAACTAACCTAACTTCGGGGATATTCATCTTTACAAGACCCGAATATCCTAACCAAATCCATCTATGATTGGTAACATTGTCAGAAATTCTACGCTTAGGCCTAGGCTATTTACGTTCAGGCTAACTGCTTAAGCCTTAGGCCCTAGGCTATCTTGATAATAATAAGAGATGCTTCATCAGCTCTGGAATACATCTATCTTACTGGGTCAAATGAATACGAAACATGAAATTTTTGGCTAGGGAGACAAAGGAGGCCTATAGCCAATAGTTTAATCGAAGACATGTTTCCTAAAAAGTATTTCACTGAGATAATATGATCAATTAAGGGCAATAACTTCACGAGTTCACTGACAAATCCCTCAGTTTATAAGGCCTATAGTATTATTATTTTCTTACCAGTTTAAACAAAGTCCATCACAGTGTTCTCTGCTCAAGGCCTGGGCTCAAACACGTGCGCAGGACCCTCTTGAGGCACGGGGCCCAATTTGATCAAATTTGTCAAATAGGCTTAAAACTGGCCCTGTGATGGGACTAGAGTCAAAGAGATTGAGTGGTAGCTTGATAGAGGTTTTCAAAATCATGAGGGGCATAGATAATGTGTAAATTAAAGGTTTAATGGGGACCTGAGGCACAGGTTTTTTTCATAAAGGGATGTTGGGTATGTAGAATGAACTGGCAGTGGAAGCTGTAGTCAAGGATACAATTATAGTGTTCAAGCTGAGAATTTACTGTCATTCCACAAGTACAGATTTGTACAGATGCACTGAAATTCTTACTAGCTGTAGAAAAACAGATACACAAGACACATCAACCAAAATAAATTAAATTTACCACATTATGCAAAAACAGAAATAGAGAATCCAAATATAAAGGATAGATAAATAAATATTTCAATCCAAAAAATGCTGGAGAAACAAAATCAATGTTTCGGACCTGAGCCCTTTATCAAGGTATGAGCAAAAAGCAGGCAGGTGTCTGAATAAAATGGTTGGGGGAGGGGCAGGGGGAGGTGAACAGACCCACAGGCAAGAGGTCATAGGTGGATATGGGTGGGAGGGCAGAAACTAAAAAAAAGTTGAAGTGATAGGAGGAAGGGATTGCTCTCTAAATGGAGAGGGAAGGGAATGGGGAGCTGGAGGAAAGGAGCAGAGGCATCAGGAAAGAGAAAGAGACAGGGGAGAGGCCTGTTTGGACATTGTTAATGTCTCTAGTAAGAGAATTTCCAGATGGACCTCACCACTATGACATGCTTAGAGCTTCTGGTGATGGCACACATCAAAGCACTCCTCCCAGAGACTCTGGGCCCATTTAAGTTTGCCCGTAGAAGAAACCATTCCATTGACGACGCTATAGCATCCTCCCTGCAATCCGTCCAGACCCACCTGGAGAATGACACCTCATACGCCAGGCTCAACGACACCTCATTGACTTCAGGTTGGCATTTAATATGATAATTCTCCAGAGGCTGGTGGAGAAGCTGTCCTCACTGGGACTCATCACCCCTCTCTATAACTGGATTCTGAACTTCCTAACGGGAAAACCACAGTCTATCTGGGTTTGTAGCAGTTCATTGAGCACCGTCATACTGAGTACAGGTGGACCACAGGGCTGTGTGCTCACCCAGCACCTGTTCATGCTACAGACCCACGATTGCATTTTCAAATCCAACTCCAACGGAGTCATAAAGTTTGCAGATGACACAACACTAGTTGGCCTCATCAGCAACAATGATAAGTCATACTACAGAGAAGAGGTGGAAAATCTCATGATATGTTGCAAGAATAATAACCTAAGTCTCAATGTGGACAAAAAGAAGGAGATGATCGCAAACTTAACTAGGACCAGGAGCAACTGCCCTCCACTACACATCAATAACTCTGTAGTGGAGATAGTAGAGAGCACCAAGTTTCTTGAAATCCACTCAACAAGTGACCTATCATGGACACACAATATCTCCTCACTTGTCAGGAATGCATAATATTGACTGCACTTCCTGAGAAGACTGAAGCAGACAAGGCTTCTGGCCACAATCATGTCAACCATCTACTGGACCTCTATTGAAAGCATCCTGATTGGGCAACATCACAGTGTGGTACATTTGCTGTAGGTAATTGGACCGGTGGTCAATCCACAGGAGCTTAAGAGTGGCAGAGAGGATCACTGGGGTCTCCTTCCCCAAATTAATGTGATCTACTGGGATAGTTGACTGAAGAGGGTCCACAAAATCATTGAAGACCCCTACACCCCACACCCAGCATCTTTCAACTACTCCCATCAGGAAAAAGATGGAGGAGTAGCAGAGATGCACCAGGCTGAGAAAGCTTCTTCCCACAGGCAGTGAGAATGCTGATTGACCAAAGGAACTGCTCATACTAACCATCCAAGTCTCTAATATTAACTAAACAGTATTTATTTTTATATATGTATATTTGTCCTACATTTATATTGTTTGTCTGTATGTATGTTATGCCTGGTTGTGTGTCTGCATGTTTTGCACTAAGGACCGAAGAACGCTGCTTCATCGGATTGTACTTGTGCAATCGGGTGATAATAAACTTGAACTTGAGGTGTTGTTCCTCCAATTTACGGGTGGCCTCAGTTTGGCAGTGCATGAGGCCATGGACAGACATGTTGGCATGGATGTTGGGCACGGAATTGAAAGGGTTGGCCACTAGGAGGTCCCTGCTATTGCAGCAGACAGAGCAAAGGTACTCAACAAAACAATCTCCCAGTTTCCGTCCAGTGTCTCCAAGTGGCTCAGCAATCTCATTCCTCGCTTCCCACAGAGATGACCACTGCAGATTCACAAGTGAAGTGTTGCTTCACTTGGAAGGACTGTTTGGGACCTCAAACGGTACAATGAGGTTTGCGCACAAGTGTGGTCGTGTCATTAGGTATTAAAGGGATGATTAGTGGGAAAGGATAAGTGGATGAGGGAGTCACAGATCCAGTCTGTGCACAAAGCAGAGAGGGGAGAAGAGGGTAAGATTTGTCTATTTGTGGAATCACATTGTAGGTGGAGGAAATTGTGGAGAATAATATGTTGGATGTGGAGGCTAATGATGTGGTGAGGACAAAGGGAATCTTGTCCTTGTTCCATCTAGGACAGATGATAAATAAATATTCACAGTTGCAGTTAGTGCAAGAAAAAAAGTGACTTTTTAATGGTTTAGACATTTCTTTTTGTTGTCCTCATAACGCCTTGTAGCTGTTGAAAAAAAGCTGTTCTTGAATCCAAAGTGCTTGACTTCAAACTACTGCAACTTTTTCCTTCAGGCAGCAGCAATAAGAAATTGAGACCGGTGTAATGGGAATTCTTTATGATGTCAGGTGCCTTCTTGAGACAGCATCTCACATAGATGGGAGGTCAGTAGGTTTAGCATTTTCTGCAGCCTTCTGCATTCATAGAACATAGAAATCAACAGCATAGGACAGGCCCTTCATCCCACAGTGATATGCCAACAAAATCATCTACTCCAACAACTGCCTGAATATGCCTGCTACATAATCCTTCATTTTTCTCAGTTCTACATACCTATCTAATAGTCTCTTCAAAAATTCTTATTGTACCTGCCTCCAGCACCATTGCTGGCAAAACAATCCATGTTCCCACCATTCTCTGTGCAAAACTTATCTTTTGCATCCACCCATATGTACTCCCAAGCATCATAAAACTGTGCCTTTCGTTGTTAGCCATTTCCAACCTGGGAAAGAGCATCTAACCATCCACAAGATCAGTGCCTCTCTTCATCTTAAACACCTCTATCAGATTACCCCACATTCTCTATCACTCCAAGGAGAAGACTGTAGCGATATAACCACAACACTGGCCGCACTCCTACCAGTTTACTGCAGGAGACAACCACTGTACCTGCAGGTGAGCAACCTAGGAGGCTGGCCCCACCTGGCCGGCTGTCATTCACCGGCCTGTTAATAGATTTGAACCAGCCTCTCCCGGGGTCAGTCGGACACGTGGAGCCAGCAAAGGACAGTCAGGCACACGTGGAGCCAGCAAAGATATTAAGACTGATGTCTACAGAATTTGAGCTGTTTAAGCCCGTAGTAGTCTTCTCATGTTTTCTCTTTGCTTGCAGCACCACAGCGCATCACAAAGACCTAATTAACTTAACATATCATCATAAGCCATGCTCTTCAATCCACACAGCATCCTTGTAAATCTCCTCTGCACCGTCTCTTTTAGCATCCACATCCTTCACAGAGTGAGGTGACCAGAACTGAACACAATATCCCAATTTAATGAAGGCCAACATACTATACGCTTTCTTAACAACACTCTCAATGTGTTTAGCAGCTCTGTGTGTCCTATGGACACAGACTCCAAGATTTCTCAGTTAGTCCACACAGCTCAGAGTTATCACATTAACATCGTATTCTGCCTTCAAATTTGACCTAGAGAAATGAACTACTTCACACTTTCCTGGGTTAACCTCCATCTGTCACTTCTCAGCCCACTCTGTCCCTCAATAACCTTGAGCAACTCTCCAGACTATTCACATTACCAACCATCATGTCATCTGCAAACTTACTAACCCACCCTTCTTGTGTATTAACTATAATCACAGTCTGCAGAATTTATTGTTTCAACACATCTTTCCACTTCCTCATCCAGACCATTTATAGAAATCACAAAGAGGAGGGGGTCCCAAAACAGATCCATGCAGAACACCACTGGTTACTGACCTCCATGCATCTACAACCACCCTCTGTTTTCTCTGGGCAAGCCATTTCATCAAATGCTTTACTGAAATTCATATACACTACATTAACCACTCTATCTTCATCATTGTGCTTTGTTACATCTTCAAAGACTCTAATCACATTTGTGAGACAACCTTCCCCTGACAAAACCATGCTGACTATCTCTAAACAAATTATGCTTGTAAATCCTGTCACTCAGAATCTTCTCTAACAGCTTTCCTGCCACTACAGTAAAACTCAATGGTCTACAATTTCCTGGGTTATCTCCATTCCTTTTCTTCTACAGAGAAACAATATTTGCAATACTCCAATCCTCCTGTCCCTGGTGATGATGCAAAGATCATTGCCAGTGGCTCAGCTCTCACTTCCCACAATAGTCTCAGGTAAACCTCATCTGGTCATGGCAACATATCTAACTTCATGGTTTTCAAAAGTTCTTACACACTCTCATCACTGGACAGTTAGGTTTTCATACCAGGCCACAATGCAACCATCAGTACACCTTCCTCTGTTCATCTCTAGAAAAGTATTTGATGACATGTCAAGTCTCCTCAGACTTTTTAGAACGTAGAAGGAGTGATAGACAGGAGTTTCAAGGAGGCAGTCATCCCTAAAGATCAGGAGACAGGTAACTGAGTGACTGTAAGGAAAGGGAAGGGGGGAGAGGCAGAAAGAGCAGGACACCCTTGTGGCCATTCCCCTCAACAAGCATACTGTTGCAGATACAATTGGGAAAAGTTGGGGTGGTTACATCTCTGGCATAGAGGCTGGCCCCCTGGCTCAGAAGGGAAGGGGGAAGAGGAGAGCTATAGTAATTGGGGACTCATTGGTTAGGAGAGCAGATAGGAGGATCTGTGAACAAGATTGAGGCTTCCAGATGGTGTGTTGCCTCCCAGGTGCCAGGGTCAGGGACATCTCTGATCAAGTTCATAGTATTCTGGAGGGGGAGGGTGAGCAGCTAGATGTCATGGTTCACATGGGGACCAATGACAATGACATTGACAGGAGTAGGGATGAGGTCCTGAGGAGAGAATATAGGGAGTTGGGAAAGAAGTTAAAGGACTCAAGGGTGGTAATCTCAGGATTGCTGTCTGTGCCACACACCAGAGAGGGTAGGGACAGAAGGTTTTGGTAGATGAATGCGTGGCTGATGAGTTGGTGCCAGGTCTGACCTGTACAAAAAGGACAGGTTGCACCTGTCTTTCCAATATCCTGGCAGGCAGGTTTGCTAGAGCTGTTGGGAAGGGTTTAAACTAGTTTGGCATGGGAGTGGGAATCAAAATGTGAGTGCTGAGATTAGGGTAGAAGGACAAAAGGATAATGCGATGTGCTCTGAGTTGGTGAGGAAGCACAGGCAGGGAACAAAACATAAAGGTAGCTAGTTAGAGGGTTTGAACTGTGTTTATTTCAATGCTAGGAGTATTAGGAATAAAGTGGATGAACTTAGAACATGGATCAGTACATGGAATTATGATATTGTGGCCATTACTGAAATTTGGCTAGAGGAAGGGCAAGATTGGCTGATGCAGGTACTTAGGTTTAGCTGTTTTAAAAAAATAGGATGCAAGTATTAGATCAGGCTTTGGAAACTCATACTCTCCCAGAATAATTTTCAATGGCAATAATTACAGTGATTCCTAAAAAATAAACTGCAAACCATCCTAAAGGACAATCATGGCCATTATGTCCAGATACATGGCTTTGAAATTATCCACTCACTTCCAGTTTGGATTAGTTGCTGACCATAAGGAAACTAGCAAAGTGGTGGAATTATGAATCATCCTGCAAGGGAAGAGTTCTACAGTTATACAGGCAATTCTCCTGAGTGACATCCCAGGCAAAACTAGTTTTCTGCTTGAGTTACATGCAATATTACCAGAAAAGACAGATGAGCTTTTGTTGTGTCTTTGGGTAGCAAACTTGTCCGTGAACTACTCTTTGCAGATGATGCCGCTTTAGTTGCCCATTCAGAGCCAGCTCTTCAGCGCTTGACGTCCTGCTTTGCGGAAACTGCCAAAATGTTTGGCCTGGAAGTCAGCCTGAAGAAAACTGAGGTCCTCCATCAGCCAGCTCCCCACCATGACTACCAGCCCCCCCACATCTCCATCGGGCACACAAAACTCAAAACGGTCAACCAGTTTACCTATCTCGGCTGCACCATTTCATCAGATGCAAGGATCGACAATGAGATAGACAACAGACTCGCCAAGGCAAATAGCGCCTTTGGAAGACTACACAAAAGAGTCTGGAAAAACAACCAACTGAAAAACCTCACAAAGATAAGCGTATACAGAGCCGTTGTCATACCCACACTCCTGTTTGGCTCCGAATCATGGGTCCTCTACCGGCACCACCTACGGCTCCTAGAACGCTTCCACCAGCGTTGTCTCCGCTCCATCCTCAACATCCATTGGAGCGCTTACACCCCTAACGTCGAAGTACTCGAGATGGCAGAGGTCGACAGCATCGAGTCCATGCTGCTGAAGATCCAGCTGCGCTGGATGGGTCACGTCTCCAGAATGGAGGACCATCGCCTTCCCAAGATCGTATTATATGGCGAGCTCTCCACTGGCCACCGTGACAGAGGTGCACCAAAGAAAAGGTACAAGGACTGCCTAAAGAAATCTCTTGGTGCCTGCCACATTGACCACCGCCAGTGGGCTGATAACGCCTCAAACCGTGCATCTTGGCGCCTCACAGTTTGGCGGGCAGCAACCTCCTTTGAAGAAGACCGCAGAGCCCACCTCACTGACAAAAGGCAAAGGAGGAAAAACCCAACACCCAACCCCAACCAACCAATTTTCCCTTGCAACCGCTGCAATCGTGTCTGCCTGTCCCGCATCGGACTTGTCAGCCACAAACGAGCCTGCAGCTGACGTGGACTTTTTACCCCCTCCATAAATCTTCGTCCGCGAAGCCAAGCCAAAGAAAGCTTCTATCTGTACCAGCATCAGTTGCCAGATGACAGTTGGCAGCATAGTTTGGTCATGCAGCGGCCTACGTGATACTGGGAAGTACAGACTCCTGGCTCCATTGAAAGCTGTGGACAAGGTTGAAACTGGTCTCCCTTGTGCTGCTTGGTATTTCATATGCTCTCAGGCAGTGCTACCATCTCACTGTGCCTACCTTTCAAAGTCTTCATCGAAGTACCCTAGAGACTCAAAAGCAAGAGGATGGATTCAATAGGAATCAGCTGTGATGATTATCTTCCATATCATACAATTGGATAATATGAGAGTTTTTCCTTACCATTGCATTGGCACCACTATTTCAACAGTTGAACTAGAATCATTTGGAACTTCTTCATCACTTGGTCAAGAACTGCACTGAGCAATCTTGCATTTCTCAGCAGATGTACAATTCAGTTGGCTAGCCTCTACCACATTTATGTTATGACATTTACCTTCCAAAGGAAGGGAAAAGTGGCCTCGTATTGACGGACCAAAACAAATCATTATCTCTTAAACTGAGCTTCACTGAACAACTACTTTGACACAACAAACAAAAGGTCATTGAGAAAATGACTGAAGTAGTTTGAGCTGAGGACTCTGCTCTGAATTCTGCAACAATCTCTTGGGTCTGCAAGGATTCCACACTATAACCACAACCATCATCTTTGTGCTCTCTCAGACTTCAGCCAGTGGAATTTTTTAAAAACCTAGATTCTAATTAAAAATTTTCAGTGTACCTTGATAACTGGACAAACATGGCTCTGATGTCAAGGGTAATCATATTCACCTGCCTGTGTTTGACCATTCTTTTGTCAAAAATTGAACCAAGATTTCATAAGGTTTGAAAAATAGTTCTGAGTTTAGATTGATGGAGTATTAATTAAACAAATTTCACTCATTCAGCCATACATGGACATCATAAATGTTATGGTCACAACATCATACAGAACCAAAACAGGCTCTTCAGCCCCCATTTCCCTGCTGACCATCAAGTAACCATTGATACTGATCCCACCACCACCCTTTGGTTCATTGTCTTTTTATGCCATAGAAGTTCAAATGCTTGGCTAGATACTTAAGGATAGTGAGAGTACTTTCTTCCACCAACCCCTTAGTTGGAGTATTCAAATTACAAATACCCACAAGGAGGAAAAAACATTCTTCATTAGATTCCTTCTAAATTTCTAATCCTTTATCCTAAATTTGCGAACTCTAGTTTTTGACACCTCTGCTATGGAGAAATGTTACCTTCCATCTGCCCTTCATAATTTTGCATACAGTTTCTCTATTACATACCTCCTCAGCCAACCCTGATATGTTAAATAAATGCAGCCTATCCAATCCCTCCTTATAAATTAAACATTCTATTTTGGGCAATAATCTGATGAATTTCCAGTGCCCTCATGTCTTTCCTATAACATGGTGACCTGAAATGCACATAATATTCCAACTGAGGCATAAACCAATGTTTTAAAAGTTATACCATAACCTCATTGCTCTTTTATTATCTGCTCTAAGTATTAAAGGCAGGTATATCCTATTAGGTCTATTCACCAACTTATCTTCCAATATCACCATCATCAGGAGTCCATGGACCTGAATGCCATGATTGTTTTGTTGCTCAATACTCTTTAGGGCCATAACATTCATCTGTGCTATCCTTATGAGTAATCCTAAAGTGCATCACCTTACAGTGGTCAAGATTAAATTCTGTCATTTCGCTGCCTATCCTACCAATTGATTAATATCATCCTGTAGCCAAAACTGCCAGCTGTACTTTCGACAACTCCAGCACTCTTGTGCTAATCTCATATTTTTTTTCCTTAATATTTTGTGTTCCATGCAGCCAATTTACTGAGAAGATCACTCCAATGCCATATAATCTCATTGACTTTTTTTCTGTTTGCTGACACAAAACCAAAAAATTAATTGAAAACAATGTTTGTTTTCAGCTGGCACATCAATTTGGGCTCTTCAATATACAGCAGAGGTATCTGAGCAATGATCTTGGAGAAATTTGCAAGGTTATTTAAAGATTAATGAGTTTGTTAATGAAACAGCAGGTGTTGGGATCTGAGGCAAAAAAGAAAGCTGAAGGAAGAAGGGTTTTGACCTGAAATGTCAACAATTTTCTTTCTCCACAGATGCAGCTTGACCCACTGATTCCTCCAGCAAATTATTTTTTTGCCTTAAAGGAGAATGTTCCTAGGTTTCAGCTTCAGTTTTTAACACTTTAGGTCAGCCTTTTTCAACCTTAGGACTTTGCTCAAAGTTTACCGGCTCTCTTTCCTGTGAAGCAATCAAGTTTTGGTTTCTTCTGTATTTTTATCATACTGTCTACATAAAAAAAATCTTTATGTTACGCAAGGTGAAAAGAAAACAAGGCTTTTACTTGAGAATGGCTACTTTAGGTTATGGCACAACAAGTGCTCATGCAGGTTATTATTAAGCATGATGAGGTTTTTTGACTCAATTTTCCTTTCAATCAGTGAGTTAAAGACCACCACAATTCAGGATGTTGAAAACACGTCAACTGAACAGGCAAACCTTGTAGCTGCTACATTTTACAGACTGGAAGATCACTTGATTGAAACATAATAAGGTGAAAAAATAGAGATGTTTCACCATATGGTAGGATTTAGAACTAGAGATCACTACTGGTCTCCCATTTGGTAAAAAAATCAGACATTATTTTTCTCTTAGAGGATTGTGGGTCTTTAGAATTCTCTTTCTCAGTGTGGGAGCATATTTTCTGAATATTTTTTAAAGAGAGAATTAGCTAAGCAAGTGATCAAAGATTATTAAAAAAAACAAAAAATGCTGAAAACACTCAGCAGGTTAGGCAGTACTTATGGAAAGAGAAAACCCCCCCCTGTCAGATAGAAGAGAGAAAACAAATTGGTTTTAAGTTGCAGCTATGGACATGCCCATTAGATCAGGAGAAGGAAAAACTGAGCCAAAAATCAGATGGATGATTGGCAGAGGTGGCCTGTTCTGAAATAGAAAGAAATTGTAAGTCAGAGAATTCAGTATTGAATTGAAAAGGCTGCAGGCAGATATGCCAGACATGCAAGAGCTGTCAAGAGTACCTAGAGTTTTGACAGATGGTGATCAAGAGAAGAAGGGAGATTAAAAAGAATCAGATTCAGATGAAGATGATCAAGAAGATGGAGAGGAAATACTGAGGGCTTCAGGTCTTGAAAAAAAACCCAAAAAAACATTTGATGAAGCCGGAATAGACAAATATTCCAACATTTTGTAAAGGTAGCTGTAAATTTGAACTGGCCTAAAAGTCAGTGGTCCCTTATGCTGCAGAGTGTGATTAGGGGAAAAGATCAACAGGTTTACTCTGCCCTGACAATTGCACAAGCTGCAGTTTATGATGGAATATTTTGTGACCCAGGTATTAACTTGCGAACTGTTGATGATGCCACTGAGACCTTTTCTTGCCGACAAGGCAGATTGTAATAGGTTTTCAATTACTCACTCAGTACAACGTTGCCTGTCGTTGATGCTACTGAGGCCTTTTCCTGCCAACCAGGCAGATGGTACAGGTTTTTCAGTACCAGCACAGCACTGCTCAGCAAAGAACAGCTTACTGGCCAGGCAGCCAGCCAGCAAACTTCCAGCAGCAATGGACAGTCGCTAAGCACAGCACCACCTGTCAACTTCTGTAGGACACTATAGATATTAAGCAGCAACGGATAGTCACTCCACAGAGCACCACCTACCAGCTCCTATGTGTCATTGCAGACTTTAGCTGCTACTTGACTTTCTACAGCAAACTCTTTCCTACCAGACTTTGAGATTAGCACCATAGACTCTCACAATTACCAACAACCTGCTTACAGTATGGACTTTCAGTTTTGGTAATGCATCTCAAATGTTTGATACTGTTCTGGATTTCTCATGTGCTTTAACTGTAATTATCTGTAATCAACTCTAACCTTTTGCAACTGTCTGTGATTACCTTTTGGATACGTTAAATGTCTCACGTGATTCCTTCTGTATTTATTTGTGTTGTCAATAATTGTTTGTAGCTTTCTATTTGATTGAGCCCTGTTAGGATGTACGGTACATATCACTTCCTCCCCCACCAGCCTTCACACATGATGCTCTGGCACTGTGCCACAAATGGCAAGTCAGTTTTCACTCTCCCTGCTTAGTTCTATGTCCGCACTAATTCAGAACCGCTGAACCAGTTGGTGGCTTACTGCTGGGTCTGGAGGGAGCTGTGTAGCAATACGCTTGGAAGGAGTGGGCAGAACCAGCGCTAACAGCTCCTCTCTTGTGACAGCTAGACACAGCCTCCTATCTACTGGCAACTAGCCACTAAAGCCACGAGGCATAGTGACTTAGCAGTACCCATGGCTCTATTGAGAAGCCCTGGCCTACTCAACATAGCTATGTCATGAGGTCGTTAGCATTTCAGATGTCATGATGCCAGGTCACATGTTGTGTGTCTATATTCAGCGCTTGACGTCCTGCTTTGCGGAAACTGCCAAAATGTTTGGCCTGGAAGTCAGCCTGAAGAAAACTGAGGTCCTCCATCAGCCAGCTCCCCACCATGACTACCAGCCCCCCCACATCTCCATCGGGCACACAAAACTCAAAACGGTCAACCAGTTTACCTATCTCGGCTGCACCATTTCATCAGATGCAAGGATCGACAATGAGATAGACAACAGACTCGCCAAGGCAAATAGCGCCTTTGGAAGACTACACAAAAGAGTCTGGAAAAACAACCAACTGAAAAACCTCACAAAGATAAGCGTATACAGAGCCGTTGTCATACCCACACTCCTGTTCGGCTCCGAATCATGGGTCCTCTACCGGCACCACCTACGGCTCCTAGAACGCTTCCACCAGCGTTGTCTCCGCTCCATCCTCAACATCCATTGGAGCACTCACGCCCCTAACGTCGAGGTACTCGAGATGGCAGAGGTCGACAGCATCGAGTCCACGCTGCTGAAGATCCAGCTGCGCTGGATGGGTCACGTCTCCAGAATGGAGGACCATCGCCTTCCCAAGATCGTATTATATGGCGAGCTCTCCACTGGCCACCGTGACAGAGGTGCACCAAAGAAAAGGTACAAGGACTGCCTAAAGAAATCTCTTGGTGCCTGCCACATTGACCACCGCCAGTGGGCTGATAACGCCTCAAACCGTGCATCTTGGCGCCTCACAGTTTGGCGGGCAGCAGCCTCCTTTGAAGAAGACCGCAGAGCCCACCTCACTGACAAAAGGCAAAGGAGGAAAAACCCAACACCCAACCCCAACCAACCAATTTTCCCTTGCAACCGCTGCAATCGTGTCTGCCTGTCCCGCATCGGACTGGTCAGCCACAAACGAGCCTGCAGCTGACGTGGACTTTTTACCCCCTCCATAAATCTTCGTCCGCGAAGCCAAGCCAAAGAAGAAAAGATATTAAGCCTGATAACACTGTAATAAACACTCTTCGTTGGCTGACAACTTCAGGTGTGGTCTCGTAATTTCAACATGATGGCATGGGAACACAAACCTGCCACACTGTTATATTTTAATTCAGCACTTTTGGGGGGTTTTATATACTTTTTTAAGTAATATTTCTTTTGTTCAATTATTTATTAATTTTTCCTTTTTTAATTCTTTTTCTATATTTTTTTTTTCTTAAGGGACAGAAATGTACACAGGAGTCGGTTAGAGTTGATAAAGAAACTTGGGAATACAGGATTGGAAGAGATTTTGACCTGGGATAATGGATGATAAAAATAAATTTTTTTTAGTTTTAATATTACCATAAATATTCGTGTATAATACAAAAAATTTTTACCCCCTTTTTCCCCTCAAAAAAAGGGGTTCTCATTATACATGGGAGTAAATTTTTTTTTAAATTTCTGCAACTCGCAGGGCAGCCAGGTGGCCGAGTGGTAGTCAGCAGCGCAACTCAGGCGGCAGGGTGGGCAGTGAGGGGAAGGGGGTTGTGAGAAACGACATCGCGAATCGGGCAGGCTGGTGAACGGAGAGATGGCAGCGCGACTCAGGAGGTCACATGAAACGCGTATTTTGCTGTTGCTCTCATTTTTATCCATGATGTTTTCTCCTGGAACGAAGAGAAAACACAGTGTTTATGATTCATCATTTAAGCTGAAAGTGATCAAGTATGCAGAAAGCAGTAACAACTGTGTAGCCTCCAGAGATTTCGGCATTGCTGAGAGTAACGTCAGACTTTGGAGAAAGCAGAAATCAGAGATAGCCCATTTGCTCATGACCAAATGTGCTCGTAGGGGAAAGCAGGCTCTGTATACAGATCTGGAGAAGGCACTGGTTGACTGGGTAGAAAGGTGGAGAAAGGATGGCTACATTGTCACCTGTTTCCACATCCAGCTTCAAGCTAGGAACTGCAGAAGGATAGCAAATATGGAGTGAGTGGCACATTCAAGGAGTCAAATGGTTGGCATCAGAAGCTTATGAAGAGACACATGACAGAGAACCAAGATATCACAGAAGCTTCCCAGTGACTTACATGACAAGATAATTAGTTTTCATAATGTTGTGATTAAGTTAAGGATGGAGCATGACTTTGATATGAATAATATCGGCAATATGGATGAAATTCCCTTGTGTTTTGATATGCCTGGTTACAGAACTATTGACAAACTGGGTAGTAAGACGGTTTATGTAAGGACGACAGGTCATGAAAGGATCCACTTCACCATAGTTTTGTGCTGTTTAGCTGATAGGTCCAAGTTACGGCCAATGGTGATCTTTAAGCATAAGACCATTGCAAAAGGAGAAAAATTCCCACCAAGCGTTCTTGTACACTACCATCCCAAAGGGTGGATGGATGAAGAGGGCATCAAACTGTGGTTGGAGAAGGAGTGGAATAGAAGACCTGGATCTCTTTTAAAGACGTTGTATCTGTAATCACATATTCAAAATTGCTTCCTTCTGGTAACCTCAGCCTGCTTCCCAATTTGTCCTTCAAGTAGGTTTTCAATTGGTGGTATGAAAACATTGTACCGTGAGTTATACCATATTTGCACTTCATTTGTTCAAAAGATAATAATTTATTTCCCTAAAAACAATTTTCTATTCTTTTGATCCCTTTCTTCTCCCATTCTCTAAAGGTAAGGGTAAGAGGGCAAAACTTTAGGAGAAATATTAGAGGATGCTTCTTCACTCAGAGAGTGGTGGCAGAATGGAATGATCTTCCGAATGAGATAGTTGCAGCAGGGTCCCTTCTGTCATTTGAGAGAAGGTTGGATGTATACATGGAGGTGAGGGGGTTGGATGGATATTGGCAGAGAGTGGGAGGATTGAGCTAGTAGAGTTGTCCTAGTGAACCGGTGCGGACTCGAAAGGCCAACATGGCCTGTTTCCGCTCTGTAAATGGTTATATGGTTAAACCATTAATGTTAGTGTGGGACCAGTTTCAAGTCCATCTGACAGAAGTGGTAAAGAAGCAGCTCAAGCGATTCAAGACACACCAAGCTGTTATTCCTGGTGGATTGACAAGTGTACTGCAACCCCTTGATGTCGTGTTTCTTTCTTTCTTTGGCTTGGCTTCGCGGATGAAGATTTATGGAGAGGTATGTCCACGTCTGCTGCAGGCTCGTTGGTGACTGACAAGTCCGATGCGGGACAGGCAGGCACGGTTGCAGCGGTTGCAAGGGAAAATTGGTTGGTTGGGGTTGGGTGTTGGGTTTTACCTCCTTTGTCTTTTGTCACTGAGGTGGGCTCTGCGGTCTTCTTCAAAGGAGGTTGCTGCCCGCCGAACTGTGAGGCGCCAAGATGCACGGTTGGAGGCGATATCAGCCCACTGGCGGTGGTCAATGGGGCAGGCACCAAGAAATTTCTTTAAGCAGTCCTTGTACCTCTTCTTTGGTGCACCTCTGTCTCGGTGGCCAGTGGAGAGCTCGCCATAGAACACGATCTTGGGAAGGCGATGGTCCTCCATTCTGGAAACGTGACCCACCCAGCACAGTTGGGTCTTCAGCAGCATGGATTCGATGCTTGCGAACTCTGCCAGCTCGAGTACTTCGATGTTGGTGATGAAGTCATTCCAATGAATGTTGACGATGAAGTGGAGACAGCGCTGATGGAAGCGTTCTAGGAGCCATAGGTGATGCCGGTAGAGGACCCATGATTCGGAGCCGAACAGGAGCGTGGGTATGACAATGGCTCTGTACACGCTGATCTTTGTGTGTTTCTTCAGGTGGTTGTTTTTCCAGACTCTTTTATGTAGTCTTCCAAAGGTGCTATTTGCCTTGGCGAGTATGTTGTCTATCTCTTTGTTGATCCTTGCATCAGATGAAATGGTGCAGCCGAGGTAGGTAGGTAAACTGGTTGACCGTTTTGAGTTCTGTGTGCCCGATGGAGATGTGGGGGAGCTGGTGGTCATGGTGGGGAGCTGGCTGATGGAGGACCTCAGTTTTCTTCAGGCTGTCGTGTTTAATAAGGCATTTAAGGATCATGTTAGAAAAGATTGGATTTCCTGGTTGCCCTCAGACCAAGTGGAGAAAACAGCAGGGGGAAATCTCAAGAAACCAGGCTTGTCCACTGCTGTTTCTTGGGTGAAGCAGGCCTGGGATTCACTTCCAAGTAATATGGTCTCTCTGAGATTTTTTTAAAGACAGGAATCAGCAACAAAATGGATGGGACTGAAGATGATGTTTTATGGGACAATGCAAGTACCACCACTACTTCAGACTATGAACATGAATCTGAATATGAATAACAGACACAACAGGCTGGGACACAGATAAGAAGATCAACAGAGAAGAATGGGATGCGCTTTTTGGAGCATCTGATGCTGATGAGTCTGATTTTGAAGGATTTTAAAATAATGTTTTTCTTTTTATTTACATATATATTTTGAACAATAAATTGATTACATTTATTATGATGATTTTGTAATTTCATTCAGCACCACTTTTCTTCCACAACTGTCAAAGTGGCACTTCCATGATGATTTGGGGCCAATAAAAGGGGGGGGGGGTCGCATTATACACGGGGTGAAATATTTCCCCCTTTTTCCCTTCAAAAATGGGGGTCGCATTATACACGGGTCACATTATACACAAATATTTACAGTAATGGGATAAACAGTCAAATTAAAAAGAAAAATAAGATGAAAAAGATGAAGGTTGATATTGCATTTTTACAAGAAACTCATTTGACAGAAAAAGAACATTCTAAATTAAAAAGGGATTGGGTGGGCCAAGTTATAGCTTCATCTTTTAATTCTAAAGCAAGAGGAGTAGCTATATTAATTAAAAAAACAATACCAGTAAAAAATTTTGATAATATAATTAATCCTGTGGGGAGATATGTTTTGATTAATTGCCAGATTTATTCTGAAATGTGGACACTTATGAATATTTATGCACCAAATGTAGATGATGAAAATTTTATAAAGAATACTTTTTTACTTTTGGCAGAAGCGCAGGAAAAGGTTTTAATAGATGATTTCTATTGTTGTCTTGATCTATTATCAACTAAAACAGTAATAAGAGCTAAAGCAGCAAACCCTATATATTGTTTTATGAAGCAATTAAATTTAGTTGATATTTGGCGAAAGTTGAATCTGAGACAAAGAGAAAAAACAGACTGGGAGACCATTCTTAATTTGATAAATGACTTCTCATGTTGCGCATGACATGCTTGTTACAATTTAAGATGGTACATAGAATACACATATCCAAAGTTAAATTATCTCACTCATCTACTATGTGATAAGCGTAAAATCTTTGAAGCTTCATGTTCTGCAAGTGCCCTAATTTAGAAAAATATTTTCCAATCTTTATCAAAGATTTTTAAGATCAAATTAGAACCCTAATGTCCTTTTATTGCTTTATTTTTTTTTAATCAAGAAGAAGATATATCCTTTTCTTCAGCCCAAAAGAAAATCTTAGCTTATACCTCACTGATAGCTGATGAGCAAATCTATTGAAATGGAAAAGTAACTTTTCACCTATTCATATCCGAAATGACTACATCATATTATGTCTTAAAATTTAAATCTGTAAAAAATTAGATACAGTTAAAGATGCAAAGTTTGAATTTAATAAGATGTGGGACCCATTCATGGATAATTATCACAAATTGATCCAGAGAATTCCTGTCTGGTATTTCAGATTTCAATACCTGCAGTTTTTTAAAATTTTCATACAATTTTAATGAGACAACTTTCTCCGCTACAACTTCATCACTGATCTATTTGGTCCTGTGGGCCCTCTTGCATTACTCTCCTTCTCTATGCCAATTAAGCTGGAAAATCAAGTTACCCACTCTCTTCTGTGATCCACCATGCTACGAATTAGGTCTCCCATTTTTGGAATGATTTCATGAGTATCACGTTATTGTCACATATTGTGACCCCAACACACATTTTCTCAGCACTATCTATTTTCTCTCCAATATTTTCTTTATGCTGTAGTTGAGTTAAAACAACACAATCTAAAATTATAGGATTTCCAATCCTCTTCTCAAGTTCAAGTTCAAGTAGTCTTTATTTGTCATTTTAAATCCAAACTATATCTGCATTCCACTGCTCTAGGTCCATCAATTAAAGCTCTCTCAATTTGTGCTTAGGCCTTGTCACATGCACATTGGCTGCTGTTTTTTCTATATTAGAGCCATCACTACTCTTCAAAAGCTGCAAAGTAATTCATAATGACCTTGATGTTGTAGAAGGTGCTATATAATTCGTGCTTTCTTAACTTGGGTTTGAAGATTTTGATTGATGGGTTCAATGGCAAGTCAAAGTGAGTTGATTGAGGCAAAATCTGTGCACTATGCTTTTCAGTATGCACAAATAATTATGATTTTCTTTTTGGTTCAGGTGATTATTTTCATTCCTGTATTAATAATTTTATTTGATAGTCTTGAACTGTTGTGAGATCTAAACCACATTCAATCCATCTGCTATTGCCAACGGTCTGAACTCCCCTGAGTAAATCTAGTTATCATCCTCCTTGACGCATGAATGGAGCTTTGTTTTGGAGCTTCACATTGATTTGTTACATTGGCAAACATAGGAGAGACAGGATCCCTGTGGTTCTGTGCTTTATATGAATGAATTCCATTGCAGCAATTATATTTCCAAATCTATTATTATTGTTGGAAATAGTCAACACTTTGGATCATTGCCAATAGAAAGCAATGCCCATTGTAGTTCTAACTTCAATTTTGATTGGCCCTGGATGACTTCAACTGAAATAAAATGTACATATTTTCCTAAAGTTTTGAGAAAAGCAATTGACAAGCAAAATTGTAGCAACACATATCTGGCAAAGTACCTTGAAAAAATTAGCAAAAAAAAATTATAAATTAGTCATTTACAATGTAGAATTTAAAAAATTAAATTAAATTAAATTTAAAGATACAACACTGTGACAAGCCCTTCCAGATCACAAGCACACACTGCCCAAAAATAGCCAAATTAACCTACTAACCCAATATGTCTTCAGAATATGGAAGGAAATCGGAGTACATGGAGGACATAGACAGAGCGAACAACCAATGGATTAGACTCTGTAATGGTGATGCGCTATTGCACAGCCCCTCCGATTTTCACAATAATGTATGCATGCTTATTTGAGAATCCTTTAAAATGTTATCGTGGGTCCTGTAACACACCATTTGCAATTAGGATGGCACCTTTCTCTTTTATTCTCATCCACCTAGGTCCTCTCACATGCCCTTTCTTTCCAAACTCCTCCCTTCCAACCCCCCCTCCCCCTCAGCCCTGTTACATAGATCTTTTCTATTTCCCCTTCCCCATCTTTTCCATCTATCCGCAAACCACTCCCACCATAGCCATTCTTTTACTGTTCCTGTCAGGCCATCATTCTTCCCTTGAATGTCTCCACCTTCATCCACTCTTCTACCCCACCTCCACCCCAGCTACCTTCTGCTGATTAAATTTAAAGTTGACAGGTGAAACTAGTATTGATGTACCTCCATAGACTGATTTCTGATGCTAGTAGTTCAGGCAGCAGGAACATTTCTACCTGCAAATGACCAACCTAAACATGCAACTAATAATTAAAGTAGACAGGGCAATCATCTAAAAAACAAAATATGCTCTTACTGCAGTGATCACTGAGGCAATCCTTCACCCCTGTTGCTGCTACTCCTGCATCCACCCAAAGCTGAACTCTGCCTCAGGGCACTGCTTTCCCTAATTGCTCCCATGCAGTCATTCAACATTAATCTGGGAAGGTTGAACTCTGATGGTTCTTTGGCTTCAACCATTAACTTTGCTTTTCTTTCCATGGATGCTGCCTGTCCTGCTGAGTATTTCCAGCTTTACTGCTTTTATTTAAAATTTACAGTCTCTTCAATCTGAGGCGCCTGCAAGCTCACACCAAGACACAAGAGAAACTTGTCCGTGAACTACTCTTTGCAGATGATGCCGCTTTAGTTGCCCATTCAGAGCCAGCTCTTCAGCGCTTGACGTCCTGCTTTGCGGAAACTGCCAAAATGTTTGGCCTGGAAGTCAGCCTGAAGAAAACTGAGGTCCTCCATCAGCCAGCTCCCCACCATGACTACCAGCCCCCCCACATCTCCATCGGGCACACAAAACTCAAAACGGTCAACCAGTTTACCTATCTCGGCTGCACCATTTCATCAGATGCAAGGATCGACAATGAGATAGACAACAGACTCGCCAAGGCAAATAGCGCCTTTGGAAGACTACACAAAAGAGTCTGGAAAAACAACCAACTGAAAAACCTCACAAAGATAAGCGTATACAGAGCCGTTGTCATACCCACACTCCTGTTCGGCTCCGAATCATGGGTCCTCTACCGGCACCACCTACGGCTCCTAGAACGCTTCCACCAGCGTTGTCTCCGCTCCATCCTCAACATCCATTGGAGCGCTTACACCCCTAACGTCGAAGTACTCGAGATGGCAGAGGTCGACAGCATCGAGTCCACGCTTATGAAGATCCAGCTGCGCTGGATGGGTCACGTCTCCAGAATGGAGGACCATCGCCTTCCCAAGATCGTATTATATGGCGAGCTCTCCACTGGCCACCGTGACAGAGGTGCACCAAAGAAAAGGTACAAGGACTGCCTAAAGAAATCTCTTGGTGCCTGCCACATTGACCACCGCCAGTGGGCTGATAACGCCTCAAACCATGCATCATGGCGCCTCACAGTTTGGCGGGCAGCAACCTCCTTTGAAGAAGACCGCAGAGCCCACCTCACTGACAAAAGGCAAAGGAGGAAAAACCCAACACCCAACCCCAACCAACCAATTTTCCCTTGCAACCGCTGCAATCGTGTCTGCCTGTCCCGCATCGGACTTGTCAGCCACAAACGAGCCTGCAGCTGACGTGGACTTTTTACCCCCTCCATAAATCTTCGTCCGCGAAGCCAAGCCAAAGAAAAAAAGAAAAAAAAAACAAAAAACAGTATTTATCTATTGTCAAATGCTAAAAAAAAAACTAAGATGCTAAAAATCTGAAAGTAAGAGAAGAAGTGCTGAGGATACTGTGTGGACAATCAGCATCTGTGAACAGAGAAATTGAGTTAACATTTCACATTACTAACCGCTCATCTGAATTGGAAAAGTGAGAAAAACAGGATCTTTTAAGTTGCAGAGAATGAGAGTGGTGGAGAGAAAGGGAATGTCAGTGACCAAGGTTGTTCAGGTGAAGGACTAGATCTGAGAAGGATTAAAAGATGATTTCCATGAATTGCACAAAAAGCCAGGCATAGATTGGATTTATATGAATTCCTATTACAACATCTTTGATTTGGAAAAAGTGGATATAATTATACCTCATCCTACAGGTTTCAAGGCTGTTGTGTATTTTCAATACACTCATTCCTTAGTTCCCCAATAGAGGCTTCCTCGGTTTAATTGTAATCCAGTCCTATCAAATCAAACTATATTCAATCCCAGTACCCTTCAATATCCCAAATCTAATCCCACTCTCCCTCTCTTCCTGAAAACTTGAATATAATTGTGCTTTCCTCTCACTACTTGAGCCCTTGAATATTCTAATGTCCATCTTCCTGTAGCTTTAAGATCCTGCCATCTCCTTTCAATACTTGCTAGGAAAGACCCTTTGAAGCCAATTTACATTTTGCATTCTTCCTAGGAGGCTTTGCTTAGGTGTCAGCTGTGATCGGACATAACACCCTTGTTTCTCAAACTGGAAACAAGTTGTCTCTCCAAGCTCATCTTACTAAGTGTTGATATGAACATAATTCATATTAAACACTTTATTTTAATACTAAGGGAAAGATGTACTATCAGTGCCTTCATTCTATCAGGATGATTTGGAAATGTATTTTTTCCACAGAATTATATTGTCAGTTCTGTGGAAAGAAAATGTACAAAAATGCTTGACAAGAATATTTCAGTGACAAAAGAAATGAACAATTCATTGATCCATAAGTTTTTTTTTTCTGGCTATCCATCCTACAAGAAGATGATGATTCTTTTCAGTCAGTTTGTGGGGTTTGATATGTGCATCCTGGAGTGGCTGGACAGGCCTATCCTTGATATTAAACCAAAATCCAGTCTGCAGATACAGGTGGATGGAAAAGATCCCATAGCACAATTCCGAGTCACTGAACAGATTATCTATTAATTTCTCTCATTGCTGTTGGTGTGATCTTACTGTTTAAAAATTGTATGCCTTGTTTCCTACATTATAATACTTCCCATAAATGTTGAATATTTTTCAAATTCAGTTTGTTGGTCGTAGAGCACATCAGAACTTACCGAGGATGTAAAAAAAATAAAATATCAACACATGTATTACTTTGTATTATGTGCTGGCATAATATTTTCTATAAAGGAAATTGTAATCATAGCAACATGATCTTGACTAATGGGAAGAGAAAAGGAATGATGTGCCATTATAAACTTACCCAGTGTCAAAGTGTTGTCTGTCACATAATTAGAATTCAAGTGGGGCCAACAGCCTTGAAACCTGTAGGATGGGTATAATTATATCCACTTTTTCCAAATCAAATAGTTTAATAGAGTATAACATGACATTCAGATCATCTAAAACATCTTTCATTTTTCATCATTAATATTAATGATGGAACTGTTTGGAGTAATTTTGGCATGAACTATTGATCAGAGAGCACAATTAATCAATTGAATTAATTTCAGTCAACCTAATGAACACTGATCACAACAGCCAAAATTAGTAAAATTCTATCAGGATGATTTGGAAATGTATTTTTTCCACAGAATTATATTGTCAGTTCTGTGGAAAGAAAATGTATAGAAATGCTTGACAAGAATATTTCAGAGACAAAAGAAATGAACAATTCATTGATCCATAAGTTTTATTTTTCTGGCTATCCATCCTACAAGAGGTTGATGGTTCTTTTCAGTCAGTTTGTGGGGTTTGATATGTGCATCCTGGAGTGGCTGGACAGGCCTATCCTTGACAGGCATTGTTTGCTACATGCTTGGCAGGTGAGGCCAGGAGGGGCAGAAGCTCTGTTCTGGCGCTTCCTGTTGCCTCTTTCAGCTTGTTCTCAGCAGCGTCTACACCTTTTCTGATGGCGTCCCTCCAATGTGAGCGATCTTGAGCCAGATCCTCCCGTGTTGATAGGTCAATGTCAGCTTTCTTGAAGCTCCTGTGCAGAACATCTTGGTACCATAGTCTCTAGCCTCCTCATTTTAGGGTACCATTGGACAGTTGGGCGTACAAGATGTCTTTGGGCAGTCTTCAGTCAGGCATTCTGACAACATGTCCTGCCCAGTGCAGTTAAGATGACATCACCAACATTGAAACTGCTGGCATTCTGGCTCAAGAAAGGACCTCAGTATTGGAGACCTTGTCTCACCAGGTGATCTTCATCAGAGAACATAGGTGATGCTGCTGCAGTTGGTCAAGCTGACATAAGTGACTCTGATATGGGTACCACTTCTTACATCCATATAGAAAAGATAATATGACAACAGCCCTGCATACCTTGGACCTTGTGGCCAACCTGATGTTCTGTGACCAAATCCAATCTTTCAGCTGACCAAAGGTAAAGCAGGCCTTTCTGGTTCTTGACTCAATCTCTACATCTAGAGAAGCTGAGAATGTTACTGAGCTGCCCAGGTAGCAAATTTGTTGACAGTGTTATATCACAGACGAGCAGCAATGGAAATTCACCAAGACAGTCTTATTGTTTTTCTTTTAAAACAATATATTTATTAATAACTATTAATAATATAAAACATTAGTTAAATCAAACTCAGTGATGTGCTAATATACTTATGTCTGTATGTGTGTGTGGGATACCCAAACCATTACAGCTTAGGCACAATTCTGGAAAGTCATTTCAAAGTTGAGTCTTAGAAATCCTGTGTCAAAATGCAGACTTTTAAACTGATGCACAGAAATAATCACAAAGGAGGTGGGAGAGACAGAGTGACCAGACTGCTGAAAACTCACAAATCCTTGTCGAGTTTCTTGCCGAGAAATATCCTTTCAGATGAAAGGTTGTCACAACTCCCCTTTTCCTTGTGTAGGGGAAATGAAACGTGTGAAGCAGGTCAATTAAAGAGACCTTTCCTTTGGTCATGGTGTGGCTCAATAATTTCTCTGACAGGGAGAATCAGCCGAATAGTCCATTTCACACAGAGTCACTCCCACTCAGTGTCCATAAGATGGGTGATGGTCAATAATGAATGCTGTTTCCTTCAGTGTTCCACTCACATGACTCTCTCACCACCTATGTCCCTGGAAAAAGCAATGAATGTTCTTTCCCTTCCACCAGAGTATCAACTTTTGTCCTAGACTGTACTAAATGGTTGCAGCTGGTACTAGCCCTTAAAGAGATACTCACACGATGACAACATGTAAAAGCTCCCAGTAAATGGGAGCACATAATAATACCATCAAGACAAGTGTCATTACTAAGGACAGTCGGTTTTTCATAGCTTGAGCCATAGCTTGCGTCTTTTTCAGGGTGATTATCAATCCGAAGCTCTTGGCAGCACTGGCAAAGTGACTGGTGATCTCCGGTAAGTCTTCGAGGGATTGGGCAACCAGTGCACAGTCATCAGCAAACTGTAGCTTATGCGTCACAATGTCCCTGACCTTTTTTGCTCTCGGTCTTGAGAGGTTGGGGAACCTGCCATCAAATGTTGTTAGTAAGAAGACCTCTAACTTCAGGTCTGATGTGGTATCCTGAAGAACAGCAGCGAAGAATAGACTAAACAGAGTAGGAGACAAAACACAACCCTGTTTTACGTCGTTGCTGAAGGGAAATGGATCTGACACACATAAGAAAAGTAATGAACAATTCATTAATCCATATCAGTTAAACAATCTAGTCATATCTCCTTAAAGATAGTTTGGCATAAATATTCCATGATTTTTATAGGCAATCAGTGCCTTTAAAGTATGTACCTGTATCCTTTTAACATGGTCCCGATTTAAAATTTTTTGACTGCCTTTCAGAAACTACCATGGTTCCAGCAATGGAATTTTTCTGTGAAGATAGGCCTGACATTGTACGTGATTGAAATAGCAATTTCACTCATAATCCTATATTTATCCCAGACCTTAAAAATTAATGCAAGTTAATAATGAATGGATTTAACACTAGATCTTCCCAAGTTCAGACACTCAAAATTACTCTGGTCTCATTCTTGGTTGTTTCCCTCTCTTCAAGCATTTCTGTTTAATTTCATTTCACCATGCAAGCTGCATTTGTGGGTTAAAAAACTGCTGATGACCTAAGTCATGCAGCAAACCCACTGAGATATTTCAGTTTCATTTCATTTTATAACAACAAATTCTAGCTGTTTTTATCCTGAAATGTTAGAATTGTTTAAAATCTCTCCTGTAGGGATGAGATTTTAAATAAGTGAATTTTCTTTAATTTTCCTGATTTATTGTGCATCATGTGTAAACTATATAAGCATTGTGCCAGGCAAGGGAAACTGGGTGGGTAGATAAAAACTCACATTTGTCTTTTGTGAACGTTGAGCCCTTCACTTCAACATTAAAGTGATTATCTCCAATTCTGAGACTCCTTCAACAGTATTTAAAACATGGATCCAGTTCAACAACTGCTGCTTGATCAAAGGGTAGATGAGAATTTATGGCAGAAATCTTGAACATTTTTGCCGCTGGATATGTCTACTATTTCACCATATGCACTTGTTTCTCATTATTTCTAAGAGATAAACTCATTGGAAAATTCTCACTCCAAGAAAAGTCTTCTCTTTGGACTCGATGAGGTGGTGGAATTGTAATATAGATGACTGCATGGATGCAAGTGGAAGAATAAACGGAAAAATGATACGATTCTCAGAAAGCCAGCCAGGTTTAATACAGACTAAACAAGGGGGTAGGTCAATCAGACCCCTCCCAATGAAGAGGAGATTTTAAAAACAATAACAAGGTTGGCAGCCTCTTGCTTTGCAAATTTTAATCTGGGTAGCATGGCAAGAAAAGGTTTGGAGGCATGTTAAGTGTCTTAAGGTAGTAGAATGGAGCAGAAAGAGAAGAGGTACTTTTACCTTTACCTCAATGCTACTCACCTCCCAGGATCATGGAATGGACTCACCACCCACATAACCCAATGGTTATCAGAAATCACACAAGTGCAATGGATATATTTATATAAAATATTAAAAGGAATATAGATGTATGGGTAATAAAGAGATTAAAAGGCTGCAATTGAGATAGACTATCCCTCCTCACCTTCTCTATCTATCTTCAGCCTTTGATATGGTTAATCAGATTACCTTCACTCAACATCTCACCACTACTTTCCAATTTGATGGGACTGCATTTTTCTGTTTGTATTTTATCTGTCAAGAAAAAAAGTTAAAACAGCTTCCTTCCTGCTCCAGCGCTCACACCCAGTGTCCAAAGGTTTTATTGTTCTCATCTATGAGTTGCTTCCTCAGCAACATTTTCTAAAATTTTCACCATTAGTTTGCAAATGTAGGCTGACAAAATCTAACTCTTATCTAACAACAAACTCTCTCAATTCGTTATGTATCTCAATTGATTGACCAGATGAGCAAAGATTTAACCCAGTTATCCTCAGCTAAACTGTTCACGGCCAGCCTCTCTCATTCTATTCTCACAGTCTTGATTCCCGTTTCCTAATTCACACTAATCTAATTACCTACTGTTCACTAAGCTATACTTTAGAATCTACTGAGTTCTAATATTCTCATCTGTATTTTTAATCCATATAAACCCCAGTTTCTGTGTGGTGAACCCACTTGTGCATGTAAATGCCTTAACATTTTATGTTCGACCCTGCTCTCACTGGCCGGCTCATGACTCCTCCCCTTTATTACCCAAAAAGATTGTCATGCCATAACCCTGCCCCCAGTTTGAGTCTGAGTCAATGTGAGCCAGCAACTCAAGGGATGCTGTCCATCTCTAGCTAATAAAAGTCTTCAGTTCCAGTTACTTCAGTCTTCTGGTTAATTGATTGTGTTTCAGTCTGTAATCCACTCCAATCCTATAAAACTGAAATCTTGATCTCATTTTTGCAAACCATGCCTTCAGGAGCTGATGTCTTTAGCTTTAGAATCTCCACTCTCTCTGCCTCACTAATTCTCCCATTGCCAAGATGCCTCATAAGGACAGCCTTAATGCCAGCAGGATGAATTACTGATTTTTGTAATTTTAGCTAACTCCAACTTCTACCCGGTTCCACTGTTTCCATCGCATTATTATCTCATCCTGTTCTTGCTTTTCTTCCTAAACTTCCTTCCTCTTCTCAGTAGTCCCTTCTGCTACCTGTCTCTCCACCTCCCCAAACTTCTGTCCAATAACATCAAGACAAGTGTCCAATACCAATCACCTCAGCCCTTCCTCAGCTTCTCCCAACCCCCTTGATAAACTTGATGTCATCCCTTTGTACTTTAGCCTCAATAAAGGTTCCAATCAAAAATATTGACTGACAATTTCATCCCACTGGTGCAGTCTAACCTGCTGAATTCCTCCAGCTCTCATTGTTTGCTTGATAGTAGCATCAGCAATTCTTGTGTTTCTCTGTGATATTTCAAATGAGATCATTTAGTAATTCTGTTATTGCTGTTCAAATGGTTCCAAGTTTATTAAAGTAAAAATACAATCCATCTTGCATCCCTCCATATACCTGTCCACCTATAGCTCCACAATCATTTTCTTTCTTATATTTATGTCTTCTTTTTTTTCAACTTTCTAATTGTTTAGGTCTGTCCATCTAGTCCAGTTTGTTTAAATAGTTATATGACCTTTATTCGATGATTATGTTTATTGTTATATCGAATATTGTTATGTTAAAATGGATTGGGCTATTCAAGAGGAGAGATTCTGTAAGAGGGAAAAAGTGCAGATCACAGGGTGGGGGGAGTGAAGATAGTAGTCAAGGAGAGAGATTATGTAGTTGTGGTGATGGGAGCTATTGATAGATCATGATATTTGAAGATAGCAATTTGGAGAGAACACAGGAAAAGGTGAAGATAATGGTCATAAATGGAGATCTCTAAGCTGAAGACAACGGGCAAAAGAGATAGTAGAGGGAAAAATTATGGAGATGCATGAGAAGAAAGCATGATGGGATGGAGATGGTGGTCAGAGGAGAAATTATAGTGGGTGGATATGGTAGTCAGTCAATGGATCAAAACTGAGTGAGGATTGTGATTTGGGGAAACAATTACTTTTGGGCGAGGAGAGTAGGATCAGATATTATAATGGCAAGTAAAGAGAGGTATTTCTAGGAAGATGGAGTGTAAAAATAGTGACTGATAGCAAGGAAAATTATTCAAGACACAAATGGTGTTCAGGATGGTTGACCATGGTGGAGTGGAAATTAAAACTGTGGTGGACTCTGAAATAGAGATTGTAAGGAGCAGATTTATTTTTATTAACTAATTCCTCATGTTCAAACTATTTTACATCATATTCTCCAGGGTAATGATCCAGTAATAGTCATTACACAACCAACCTTTGCATCTGGACAGAAAGAAATTTTACCCCAATTTACTTATATGCAAAGCATTTAATATCTTTTAATAATTGATTAATATGCCCTGGAATGTTAATAAACTCTTGATTTGGGTTAAAACAAATATGAAAACTTAACAAACTTGGATCATTTGAATCCTAAATTCAATACTGTAATAGTTAAAAAACCTTTGAATACAAAATTCTTCTCAGTCACATATTGAAAATTGAATGAATATGTCTGTTTTAAATGTATTTGATTTTCTAAAATGAAGGTTTATAGCTGATTTTAGACTGTAAATCTGTCTGCTGAATATCCTCCTATGCTTCCTGTTTCTAGTGGAATACGACATGGAGATTTTTCATCAACGGCGATATCACAGAGAATTTAAGTTCAAATGGGCAAAGATCCCAGAAGGGGAGGCTGTGACAGCAGCAGAATTTCGAATCTATAAAGACTACACCAGAGAGCAGTTTGAAAATGAAACATTCCTGATTACAATCTATCAGGTGCTAGAGGAGCACATGGAAAGGTGAGTGAAAGATGACAAAGGACATTGCCATATTATCATCAAGGTAACTCAGAATCTCATGATACATTTCACTTCATTGATGTGACTACTGAACAAGGAATTCAAATAATTTGTTAAATGCAACCACAAGATGCAGTTTTGTTACCTACTATCTTTCAGAGAAGAGCACTGACACCTTGTTCAGTTCTGGTTTTCATAATCCAAAGGCAATTAAAAATAAAAGCAAATAATACAATACTTGAACTGAGGGAAAGGCTGAAAAGGTCAGGTCTTCTTTCTCTGGAGAAGATATCTGTAGAGATAGTTCCACTTGTGGGTTTACTTCAAACCAAGAGCCCAGAAATTCATATGCACAGCAGAGCAGCACCATCGTGATACAGCAATTAGCAGTTTCCACTAGCACTCCTGTTTTTACCACATTCAAAAGATATGGTAAGAGGTTAATTGGATTTTATAAATTGTCCCTTTGCATAGTTTTTTTAATCTCCTTCACTCACTGGTAATATTTCACTTTTTTCCCAATTATCTTTATATCCAGAAAGACGTCCATATTGCATCAAACACTCCTTCAAGTGCAAAAGTGATTGAGCTGAATTTGTTAGGTACACCAATACATCAACAGCAAATAAATTAATTTTATATTCCTCATCTAAAACTTTCATACCCTGTATCTGTGTATTCTGTCTTATCAACTGTGCCAAAGGTTCGATCACTAGTGCACACAAAGCTGGTGATAAAGGACAACTTTTGTGAGTAGATCGGGTCAGTTTAAATGGTTCCGAAATCAAACCATTCGTCAGTACTCTAGCTACCGGTTTACTATATAAAGCTTTAATCCAACCAGTAAAAAAAGAATCAAACTTAAATTTCTCCAAAACTTTGAACAAAAAATTCCACTCAACTCTATCAAACGCTTTTTCGGCATCTAAAGATATCACCATCGGATGGTCTGAAGATTGTCGAAATCTATTAATCAAACTAATCACACGTAAAATATTATCCTTTGCATAGTTAACTGGCAAAAAAAAGTCAATAATGGGCATGTGGGAGAGAATACATGTAAGGCTATAGAGAAATAACACAGGGAATATGACTGATAAGATTTCTCTGCTGGGATCCAGCTTGAACCCTGTGACTGAAAAGCCTCAGTGTTTTTATTTTGTTACCAGGTTGAAATGGTTTGGGGTATTCAAGAGGAGAGATTCTGAATGTGGGAAAGAGTTTCCATGGGGGTGTCTCTCATGCTGTTTTGGAATTAACACTAAAAATTTTCTTTTTTAAGTTTTAAGAAACAGAATTAATGAGATTGCCAATGTTATTTTAATGCCAAAAAATTGTGCAGGCAAATTACTGGGCTCATTTAAACAAGAAAATTTTAATAAATTAAATTTAAAAATCAGAAGAATCTCTTTTTACCCCCCAGACTAAGTGGAATGTAGAACTTATTACTCTGTGTCAGCAGAGAAACAGGCCCTTCACCCCATGCATCCATGCCATCCATTGTACTCATCTACATAATCCCATTGATCATCATTTTATCCATATCCTATGCCTTGACAATCCAAGCACTTGTACAGATGCTTCTTAAATATGATGGGAATATCTCCTTCCACCGCCTCTTCAGGCAGAATATTAACTCTCCAATCTTCTCTGAACCTTAAACCTATGCCTTCTTTTCTGAGGCACTTCCACCAGGAAAAAAAATGATTTTTATCGTCTAATCTAGTTTACTCCCTCATAATTTTCCTCTATTGGGCCATTCCTCAACCTCTTCCTCCAGACTCCATCCTTATGAATCTCCTCTGCACCCCCTCAGCACAATCATATCCTGTCTATCATGTGGCAACAAGATCTGTATATATTCCAGATGTGGCCTTCATATAGCTGCAACATAACATCACAGCTCTCAGATTGTATATTATTAAAACAACTAGTACACATGTTTATACAGGATGGCTGGAGTCGAACTTTACTGATAGGTTGAGATCAAGTGAGGTCTCATAAAACAAACTCTGATTTAGAACATATGTACTGAATCACCTTTCTCTGTACTGTGGAATTATATTTTGGACAGCATTAATTTATGCCTAAACCACTAAAATTCAAACATATAACACTAATAAAACAGAAAATTATACTATTCAATTTCATCGCTTTCATCCAGTAGTTTGTTGATCACAAGCTTGTCTATAATTTCTTGCTTTCCCTCTCTCTTGTTTCTTAAACTGTGAGATCACAAGCAGAATTCTTCAATCCAAATTCATGGTTCTCAAATTAAGAGAGCTTTGGAGCATTGCAATCCAATAATCTGCAGTTATTACTTCTTCTTTGGCTTGGCTTCGCGGACAAAGATTTATGGAGGGGGTAAAAAGTCCACGTCAGCTGCAGACTCGTTTGTGGCAGACAAGTCCGATTGCAGCGGTTGCAGGGGAAAATTGGTTGGTTGGGGATGGGTGTTGGGTTTTTCCTCCTTTGCCTTTTGTCAGTGAGGTAGGCTCTGCGGTCTTCTTCAAAGGAGGTTGCTGCCCGCCAAACTGTGAGGCGCCAAGATGCACGGTTTGAGGCGATATCAGCCCACTGGCGGTGGTCAATGTGGCAGGCACCAAGAGATTTCTTTAGGCAGTCCTTGTACCTTTTCTTTGGTGCACCTCTGTCACGGTGGCCAGTGGAGAGCTCGCCATATAACACGATCTTGGGAAGGCGATGGTCCTCCATTCTGGAGACGTGACCCATCCAGCGCAGCTGGATCTTCAGCAGCGTGGACTCGATGCTGTCGACCTCTGCCATCTCGAGTACTTCGACGTTAGGGATGTAAGCGCTCCAATGGATGTTGAGGATGGAGCGGAGACAACGCTGGTGGAAGCGTTCTAGGAGCCGTAGGTGGTGCCGGTAGAGGACCCATGATTCGGAGCCGAACAGGAGTTATTACTTATTGGAGTCTTAATTACCATAATTGTTTTCATGACTGTTATTATTACTTAATTTCAGTAAGTTTCATTACCTAATTCAATATTGAATTTTTGATATGTCTTTTAATGCTTCCATCTTAACTGTTTCTTAATTATCAAATGTTGCTCTCCCTCATTCCTCCAAGTTAAATTGAAACTAACACAAAATATTCCATCACTCACAAACCTTCAGGAAGATTTGTTTCCTCCTTCTTATTAAATGCCACTTTTTCCTCACAGCATAATTAATGATAGAGACAAAACAATGTGGGTGACCACTTCACCAAAAACCTATTTGTGGATCTAAACTTGAATTTCCCGTAAACCATTTTAAGTCCCCAACCATTCGACAGTGAAGTGTTTGTCCTTGGCTTCATCCCCAGTCAAGGCTAGGTGAAATGCAAAATTGAGAAACAATTTATCATATTCCTCCCGGATAGCCTTAAACTGAACAGCATGAACAGTGATTTTCTAATTTTAGGTTACCTCTACCTGCATCTGATTTCAATGTTTCCATTTTTTCTTTACCTTACCGAATGACCCCTTCCTAATGGTTTTGCCCTCTTCCTGCCTCTCCACCTCACACACCTTCTGACCTCTCAGCCCTTGCTTTGGTTTCTTTCCCCCTTTACACATGCAATTTCACTCATCCTATTTCAGTGAAATTTTGACTGATCATTTTTACCCCTCTGATCTGCTGAATGTCTCCAGCAATTCTTTGCCTGCAGAAGGTTAACATCAATAGAATAATCCAAATGTTTTTAGCATTTTAGCTTTTTATGAGTGAGAAAATGTGAAAATAAACCTATTTTCTTCAAATGTCATTTCATCATAAAAGTGCACTGTACTATTCTCATAATTGTGGCTATAACAGCATGACAGAGGCACAGTGTCCTGCCGTGAATCGCTTTTGGCCATAGTAAGACCTTTCCACCACTTACAAACCACAAAGTCAGAAGTGTGACAGAATATTCTCCAATTGCCTGGATAAGGGAAACTTCAACAAATATGAGATGTTTGACATTATCCAGGACAAAGCAGCCTAGTTGCCTGAGACCTCACCCACTAGCCTAAATATTTATTCCTTTCACCAGCAGTGTATAGTAGCTTTGGTGTGATTCATTTTTAAAATGCACAGTCATTACACATCTAAACAATCTGATGGTGCTTTCCAAATGACCACTGCCTGCAAGTTCCTCTCAAAATTGTACTCCATCCTGATTTGGAAAAATATCACTGATCTTTTATCATCCCTGGATCTAATTCCTAGAACTCTTTGGCCAATAGCACTTTGGGACATCCCATGCAAATATTATTAAAAAGAACTGAGTTACCTAAAGAAGTACACTGTTGTAAACACAAAAGTGTAAGGAAAGAACTCCAAACCATAATTTTGTTCTACTATTCAAAGAAATTTCTTTAGTTTCTTTCAGACTGGGACATTCTTGTTTAAGTGAATAGTCTCAGACTTTGATTATGTGAATTTCTACCGGGATAATTTTGCCTGTCTACTATAACCTTCAGTAATGACCACCTAAAAAGGGGATTCTCCACCTCTCCTACTTACTAGGGCAGGGAAATGAAGAATTCCCATGACATTCAACCCTCCATCCTTTGTGTTTTAGTTAAAATCTTCCCTATCAATCTTTACCATCAACAATTTCATGGTTGCACTTTGATGAATTTTTCTACCTTCTCCCTTCAAAACTGCAAACTGTCCAACTTTACATCTCCATTAGTTTGATATCACCAATATCCTGTTATCCCATCCAGAATTTCCTGTTCTAGGTGGCAGAAGTGAGAACAGAACATGTCCTTGGTGGTGTGGATCCTTGATTATTGCTGCTGATCTCTGACAGCACTGATCCATGTAGATTTTCTCATGATGTACTGGGCTGTCCACTATCTTTTGCAGGCTTTGTGCCCCAATACCAGGCACAAAGCAGCTAGTCATTACACTTTCCACTACATATCTGTAGCAGTTTGCCATGGTTTCCAATGACATAGTGAAGCTCTGCAAACCCCTGAGAAAGTAGCTGACATTCTTTCTTCCCGATAACATTGGTAGGTTGGGTCCAGGAAAAGTCCTCTGAGATAGTGATTCCCAGGAATTTAAATTTGCTCACTCTCTCCATCTCTGATCCCCCAATGATCACTGGATTGTACATCTTTGGTTTTCCCTGTTTTGCTAACATTGAGTGTGATTCTAAGATCTAGACAGCAGTACTATGAGCTGGGGGAGAAGGCCCTCAAGTTTTGTCCTGGCAGGTGAGGGTGGAGGAGGCTTCCAGGACAATCAATGCGATTCATACAAAAGAAATAAATGATGTATTTAAAGGATTCTCTGAAGAACTTTATAAATCAGAGTCAGGGGAGACCCCACCAAAATAGACAAGTTTTTGTGCCCATTGGACTTGCCAAATTTAGGACAGGAGGAACAAGAGGGACTGAGTACCCCATTTACTAAGGATGAAATGGAATGAGCTCTGGGTTTTTTTACAGGCAGGCAAGTCCCCGAGGGAAGACGGCTTCCCTGCTGAATTTTACAAGGAGTTCAAGGACCTCTTGTTGCCCCTTCTAGGAGATGGATTGAGGGTAAAAGTGATAATATTTAAGGGAACATTTTCAGCCAATTGCACTATAAGAAATATGGTGTTTTTTGACAAGAAAACTCTGCTATTGAGAATTATTTTTCTATCAAAATAACTATAAGACATCACTGAACAGTTTAATTGTTGACATTATAGTAGTTTATTGATGTGCTCACATATTATGGTAAGCATTTCTGTATTTTCTGTACTTAAATCTAATTTAAATGAATACAATAAAACTCTTTAAAACTCATTCAAAAAGCAGTGCAAAATAAAGAACAGGAAAAATAAGAACAGGAGAAAAGATCAAGAAAGGGACAAGGCTATCTCCAACATTCCTTCACAACTCTCAGTGAATACAGTTCATGGCTGAAGTGTCCACTTACTGATCATGATACAATGTGCAAATCTGTAGATAGGCCTATTACGGGTTATGTTATATATAAATATGTCTTTAAAAGAGATAGATTGTGGGGGTTCAATGTAGGTCACTTCACAAACAAAGTAACAAAATAAATCTCATTTAAAATGCAAGAGCTTTGAAAGAGACAGAGAGACACAGAGAGAGAGAGAGACTTGTTGAAAACCCCATTTTGAAGACGGGTTGTGAGTTCTGAGTTCAGCCTGTTCATGACCTTTGAGGTCCTTACAAGAAGAAATGTCTGGCTTGAGTGTTTCACCTGAAATAAAGGGAAACAAGAGAACCTCTTCTTCCAGGTCACCCCAGAGTTCATCATTTGGAAAACCCATGATGGGGCAAGTTTCTTCGGCAAGGCACTGAAGTGACTGATCAGAGGAAATTAGATTGTGTGTGTCTAACAAGAAACAAATATCTCTCTGAAACCAACAAGAACCTTCCTGAGCAGTAACCATTTACTGCACCAGAGCCTGGTGAAAATTCATAAATCTTAAATTCTGTGCACAGTATAAGAATTACCTAATACCAATGAACTTGGAGAAGTGAGAAGTGAATGATTGGACTATCAAAGCAAAGAACTTTCCTGAACATGTACACATTACATTCACGTGCGCTTAGAATTAGAAGGGGGTCAAGTTAGGTTAAGTTAATAGTAATAAGTTGAAGTTTGATCTTGTTTTTATGTTTAAAGAAAATTAAAAGCAACTTTTGTTTAAGTAACCATTTATCTTGGTGAATTTCTATTGCTGCTGGGTTTTGGGGTCCTCTGGTCTCGTAACAGGCCATTAAAGTTAACAGATTCCTAGCAAATCATTTACCATCTTGTCTAAAATTTTCGGCACTCTTGTTATTTTCCATCTTTTTCCTCTCATGCTTAATCAACTGAGCTATATGTATTTTATAAAGCAAGGCACTTTTTTTAAATGGGGTAAATATTTTCAACTATGAGTAACATTTTAATGGTCAGTCTAGTAGTTATTCAAAATGATAGTGACATCTAGTGTTGAAACTAAGAAGTGCACTGTACATACAGGGAAATTTATTGTTAGAGGGTATATTCCAGGGGTGGCCAAACCACAGCTCGTAAGCAACATGCAGCTCTTTGACTTTTAATATGTGGCTCATGGAAAATTTGAATATTCTAGAAATTTCAACCCAAATCCAGGGCAAGAAACGTGTGGCTATATAAAGAGTTCCGATACCTATGGAAGGGAAATAAGTGCAGACGTTGAACTGTGCAGACTGAGCTGGTACACTTCAGATATAAATCTTATTTAAAGTTTCTCTGAAAACTTTGTCTTCAACAAATTCTAAGAAATGAAAATATGAAGACAAAAACATAAATTTTCAGCCAGAATGGGAGGAAGAGTTTGCATTCACAGTTAAAGGAGGTAAACCTTTGTGCTTTATCTGTCACGTGCCACTCAGTCATTACAAAGCCAGTAACTTAAAACGTCGCCATGAAACTAATCACAAAAACCTTTCGTATGATCACCCACCTAAATCAGACTTAAGGAAAAACAAGTTAAAATCATCAATAAATCGGCAGCAGACACTGTTGACATTGTTCAGTAAGGAAGCCAATACAACGACTGAAGCCAGTTTTGTTATATCATGGAATATTGCTCATGCTAAACACACATATTCTGATGGTGAATTTATTAAGAAGAATATAGCTGAGGTTGTTACAGTGTTAAATCCAAATAACACAAAACTTCAGCGACTAATAGCACAAACACCAGTTTCTCACTACACTACAGAGAGGCGTATCTCTCAGATCAGTGCTGATATTGCAGGCAAAATGCAAAATGATTTTAAAAATTCTCTTGCATTCAGCTTAGCTCTTGACAAATCAACAGACATACAACCTACAACTGGCAATATTTGTTCATTATGTTTCCTCTGATGTAAATGGGAAAGAAGAGATGTGGTACAGTGGCATTGAAAGAAACAACTCATGGTGAAAACATTAAAAATGCACTTGACAGAACCTTAAGAAATGCTGATTTTCCACTGAATAAACTCGTCAGTGTTGCAACATCTGGAGCATCTGCAATGGTGGGGAAAAATGTAGGATTAATTGCACTTATGAAAAGTGATCCTAGCTTTCCAGAGTTTCTTCCTGTTCATTGCATTATTCATCATGAACACCTGGCAACTAGATACTTCAAGTATGAAGATGTTATGAAAGCTGACCTTGAAATTGTCAATTTCATACGCGCAAATGGGAAGACCCTCTGACGGTTCAGAAATTTTATTGAAGAATTGGAGCTTGAGGATAAACCTAGTGATGTATCTTTCTACTCCATTGTGAGGTAGCTATCAACTACCATGTCTTGAGTAGGTTTGTGCATCTGTTGGAGCCCCTATCATTACTTTTCTTAAAGAAAATAAAAGATCCTATCCTCAACTGGAAAATGATGAATGGATGCAAGATCTGATGTTCCTTACTGATATAATGAATCATCAACAAACTCTCAACTTGGCACTCCAGGGGAAGGATAAGATTATTTCTGATCTTACTCAAACAATTTTCAGCTTTCAGAATAAAATAAGAATTTTTCAAAGAGATATATCGTCAAGAAACTTTAGTCACTTCCCCTATCTCAGTAAGAGAGTAAATACATTTCCTGCTATCGAAATAAAAGACTATAAACTGAAAGAATACAAAGATAAATTACAAGGACTGCTTGATAATTTCCTTGCCAGGTTTGATAACTTGCAGAAGCTGAAGCCCTGCTTTGCCTTTCTTGTAAATCCATTCATGTGGTCAATAATGGCTGCCCAATTCCCGAACCTCTGGTTACGGAATCATCTGCTGTGGAAATGGAACTAATGGAATTACAGGAGGACCTGGGTCTAAAGATGATCCATAAATCCCAGTCTACAATTGAGTTCTGGAAACAAGTGCCAGAAATAAAATATCCTGACTAAAGAAAACTAGTGTGCGACTCATCTCAATCCAGTTGTGAATCACCGTACTCTGTAATGAAGTTTGTGAAATCGAAGCATCATGCAATCCTTACAAGCCAACACCTGACGGAGCTCATTCGTACAACTCTGACAACATATCAGCCAGATTTTAAACGACTTACAGCCAAGATGGAGTCCCGCAAGACCACAACTAACAGTAAATAGTGTCTTTAATAGCCTGATATTTGTAGCATTGTATTTTTGTCATAAAAATATAATTATAATAAGACTAATTTTTTGTTTACATTTTTTTAACATATTTGTATCTTTGTGATTACTGAAACTAATACAAATTAACAGTTTAAAAACTGTATGCATGAATAAATATTATTATTGCATTTAATATGCATTTCTTAAGATTTTTGTAACAAAATGTGTGTGCAATAATAAAAATGTATGTGTGAATTTTGTTCATATCCTATGGCTCTCAAATATCTGAGCTTTATCGTTTGTGGCTCTTACATTAAGTAAGTTTGGCCACCCGTGGTATATTCTAACAGGCTATATTCCATTTTATTTTTAAAATTTATCCGAGGCCACTTAAAAATGGGCTACAGGTTGCAGTTGGCCCAGGGGCTATAGTTTGGCCAGCCCTGCATTACATGATACCTTTCTCTTTGTCGTGTAGGAAAATATGGAGAATAACCTTGAGGAGCAGCTTCAAAATTAGAGGTTTGGGTGCATTCCCTGTTCTCTGAAGGAAATTATGCATAAATAGTGAGCTCCTATCCACATTCCACTTTCTAATCATCCCATAATCTTTTCATACATAAGATGCAGAGAGTGTAAGTATTGAGCCCCTTATTTTCTCATCTTCCTCTCTGCAACCCTGCCATGCATCTTTCTTCTTACAAATAGGTGAGAATGGTGAGGCTTCGTAGGAAACAGCAGCAGAATAAGGTTAAATATGAATACACATGTTGGTCTTGGTCTTAGAATTTTCAGGCCCCAACTCAGATGCAACATAATTTAATGATTAATTTAAAGATCAGATTTCAGATTTGCATGTAGAAATTTACCAAACCCAACCTACCACCAGCTGGGCCAAAGAAAGAAAAACATACTGTAAATGCTAATTCAAAAACATACAAGTTCTGCAACAGAACTCAGATGGCTCTGCACAATAAAATACTTGATGCCTTGGCCAGCTTGACAGAAATCAGAGTTGCAGGAAACTGCACGAGTACTCTTTCAGACTTACCTATAATGCAAAAATCTAAAGTTCAATATCTCATCTTCCACACAGCACAAGCAGAGTAAATGGAAATTCAGATTACTGGCATGCATGCTCAGTTACTGCTGACTACATGCACTTTGCTACCATTGGTGATGATGTAAATCAGAGTTAAATGTAGCCTGCAGCATGTCACTGTCAGATAGAAAAACTGTCAAGCATAATTTTTAAAGAATTACAATGGCTTATCTTCTGTCCTCTCTGTACTGACAATAACCACACCAGCAGTGCAAATATAAGACAGCTTTAATAAACTAATATGTACACTAAGAGGTCTTGTCTCTCTGCAAAACAAACCTGGAAGGCCAGACTTTAGCTCTGGACTGCTTTCTATACAAGGTCACCAGGCTGACCCCTGGCGACCTAGTGGTGTAATTACATATCACCACACTCTCTTAATGCAAGCTTAATGTCGTGCCTTGGTAATTTTAAGGTACTTCTGTCATCACTGACATAATACAAGGAAACAATGGCAGGTTAGTTGCACACATCAGATCCCCACAAACAGCAATAGGATAATGTCCATTTGATTTTTAGCTTTGTTGAATTATAGGTAACTGTTGGCCAGATCACCAGGCATAAGGCTACTTCGAATTCAGACAGTCGAGGATCTATTCATGTCAGTCCACTTGAGAAAGAAGACAACGTGCAAGCTTATTAGCTCACCCCTAAGATGGCATCTCCAACCTCTGTTCGGCTTTGAATTTTTGGGTTAGGTTTCTCAAATGAGATTTGGGTCCACAATCTTCTGACTCAGTTGCAAACCTCTGTGCTGAACTGGAGAGAATGAAATGTATTTGGCTGCTTTGGAATGAGTGAGTTCCTTGTGCAGCTTTAAATGGTAGGTACAATGTATTTGCTTTGCCTTTGCCCTGCTCTGGATTTGCAGTTACAGGTGCAGCAGGTAAAATGCTCTGGTTAAGGTATTAAATGAAAACTATTCACACTTATTGCAGCTGAAATTGAACTAAAATTTGCCCAGCGAGGAGCCCTTTTCAGAGTTATACAGCTTGGAACACACCGTTCAGCCCAAATCATCCATGCCTACCAAGTTGGCATTCTGGTGCATCCCATTTGTCCACCTGAAAATGAAAGCAAGGAATTAACAACTTTATTGTCCATGGTTTATAAAGATAATTCATATATCATGCAGAATCTACAAATGAATTAATAATCAATAGAGGAAACTTTTCTACCCAAGGTTATTAGGAATGTGCTTAATCTCTCCTTATTTTCTTTCAGTGAGTCTGACTTGTTTCCACTGGATACTAGGACGATATGGGCTGCAGAGGAAGGGTGGCTGGTATTTGATATAACAGTCACTAGTAATCATTGGATGGTGAATCCAAAAAATAACTTGGGTCTTCAACTCTTTGTGCAGACAACAACAGGTAAGATTCAAACAATGGCACTGATGGTTTTTCTATTTTTGCAATTGGGCAAAAACTTAACCAGAAAGAAAAAATTGAATGACCTACATTTGAAGCCCTTTCTCCATCTGTGCAGTTGCAACTACAGTATATTTTTCTGCATTTGCATCAGAGTCAATAACTAAGCATGTTCCCGTATAGGTATCTTAACCTACATCTTCCTATAGCTTCTCCTGTAACTTGATTAGATTATGAACCTGCAAGGGTATTTTCAACATAATCTATTCAATGAAAATACAATTTGGTCACCTTTTTACATTCCATCAGTCTTAAAAGTATAATCAAGTAGACCGTATATATCAGTTTCTGTATGTGTTACAGAATATTAATACAGGCTTACAAGCCAGATCTTCTGCAATCTGCATTTGTGCCTAAATCTTCATACGTATCACTACTTTGTTGTCCTTCCTGAGGCTGGAGCCTCAATTCCCATTCATCCTTATTAACCAAATCATAATACAACATAAAATGGAATTCATTTAAACCAAGTTCATGCCAATTCTTCTAAATATGCTCTTACTCTACTGTTTCCATATTTTATTTTGCAATTCATTTCAAATTATTATTAAATTGGTGCCCTCTGTTCAATTGGAATGCATTTTATCCAATTGTGCTTTTAAAGTTTTTTTCCCCTTTGTCCCTTAATCCTTCCCCACTCATCAGCAACTGCTCAGTCATTTTTCTTCTTCTTATTCCATCCAAACGCCTGTCAAATCTCCCCTTGAAACTCTCTATTCTTCAGATACATTTGTTTCTTTAGTCTTACCCTTATGCACTCTTTATTTGATATATCTCAGTTCAGTCAATATCTTTCCAGTAGAATTTTAATTGAGAATTTTATTAGCTCTTAGATACCTAATTTAGATGAGAAAAGTCCTATTTTTGTCTATGTACATTCTTGGCAGTCCTCCCTGTCCCATTGATGGGAAAACAGTAGGGATTAGGAATATGCTATGACATATGAAGAACAAACTGAATGGATATATTCACTTTCTTACAGGACAAAGTGTTAATCCCAAGGCTGCAGGTCTGATAGGAAGATTTGGACCTCAGAATAAACAACCATTTATGGTAGTCTTTTTCAAAGCCACTGAGATCCACATCCGGAATGCACGATCAGCAGGAGGTAAACAAAAGAATCAGAGTCGTTCCAAGTCTTCCAAGAGTCAAGAATCTCTAAGAGCAACCAGTTTAACAGGTAGACAAGTATGACATTAATAACATTAATTCAATTTTTACTTTCCATGTTTAAAAAATGAGTTTATTGGAATTTCACATCGTATATATCAGAAAACAAAAATTATCTGAACTCCGGTGTCAAAATTTCAGGAAGCCAAGTGCAATTATCTTAATTTAATTTTGGGATCTTCTGCTAACATGCTAAAGCTATGAAAATATGGGCAAGATAATCTTATGAGACAAAAAAATGGGAAAATCTGAATAACCTGACTAAATCACTCCAAGTCAATTCAAAAGCCGTTAGTGTTTTGAAGTGTGCACAGCAAAAGACAAACGTTTTACAGAATGGACTATTAGGTGCTGACAGAAAGATAATTGATCTTTTCAAATGACATGAATCCATTCAAAATCTTTCTTTCATGTTTGGTTGTTTGAGATTTAGTTAGGTGGACAAACACAAATCACATGACCAGAGGTTGCATCATTCAAATCTCTCTGTTGAAGCCCTGACTTCCCACATTTTCTGCACTCAAAACAAAAAGCCTCTAAACCTGTTCCCAAGCTGATGTAAGCCTCCATAGTCTTGATCATGGCATGTACCACAAGTTACCTCCAAGATATTCCCCACCATGTATTATTTATGTACTTCTGCAAAGTCTTGTCTAATCTATCACCAAAAGTATGGCAAGAAACAAAAACAGCTCCCAGGCTACATGTTCTTTGATTATCTAGGCAGCTTCAAAAATGTCATTGCAAATTACAGCTTGTACACTAGTGCTGCAGGCACCTACTGGGTTCACCAGAAGTCAGTTTAGTTGATACCATTTCAATAAACAACTTACACTTTATAAAGAATCTCTACTTGGAACAATTGTTAAAGAAGCTTCACAGATATGCATGGAAAGAAGCAGGTATTAAGCCAAAGATAGAGTGGTGACCAAAATGTTGGCTGAAGAGGAACGCCTTATCGATGAAGCTGCCAATGAGAAAAATTCCTGAATTTGGGATCCAAACATGGTTAAAATACTGAGCAATTCAAATCATTATTTTGAATTTACATTATTTCTCCATATAGACTGGAAATTATAAGTTATGAAAGTAATACTGACAGTCTCAAAAGATTGGACCTGTTAAGCCAACAGTTACATTATGGCCATAACACAGCTTGTAAAAATATAACTTGACAGAAATATCAAGGAAAATCAAACTGATTGAATAATTGAGTGAAGGGATTAATATTAGACCACAGAGGGACAATCAGGTGATCATGAGACTGCTGACGCTACTATCATAGAACCTATTCAGGTTTCTCCGGATCAAAATAAAAGAGTTCTGATTTCCCATAACCCTTTTTCAAAGAAATAATATTTGTGATTTGAGGTTTTATCCAAATTAACTAATTAGCCGTTATATTTTGCGTGATGCTTAAGAGCAGCCAAACCCATCTTGGAGGGATGGATTTGATCAAGATCAGTGAAAATACAAATCTTACTGCAAAGGGGGCAAGACAACCCCCAATAAATATCCATTTTTATTAAGGACAAGGAAACAACTATTTAAAAATTTGTTATTTTACACATAGTCATTTGAGCTATTCAGGAATGTACAGACCTTCAGATAAATGCAATTCTAATTTAATCATTCTAGATAAACAAAATATTTTCATCTGCTTAGCTCTCTTACCTTGTAATCTGAAAAGCTCTTTTGAACTTAACATATGCCAAATCTGTCTGCCAATTACATGACATAACAACAAGGTGGAAAGAATCGAGACAGATTTCATGTTCATATCCATTTATTAATTATTTTTATATTTTGTTGTTACCAGAAAACAGTAGTAATGACCAGCAACAGGCCTGCATGAAACATGAACTCTATGTCAGTTTTCGTGATCTAGGATGGCAGGTAATTCTGGAGATTAAAGGATTCTGAAAGCATTTTTGTTTCAAATCTAAAATCCATAATTAAGGGCTTCATCTTGCGTGAAAAGAATTGATCATTCAATTTAGACATAACAATTCTTATTAAAATAATTCTACGAGCTGTATTTGAGGGAACAAATGCACATTTTATTTTGTCTTACCAATTATCCAGGTATTTTATTCATGAATATCCATGCCTGCTTTACATTTCAACCACTACTGAGAGGCGTGTAATCTGTTGTGTAATCTGCAAATTAATCTTTAAAAAGTCATAAGATGGAAGATTTTGCAACTCAAACTTCATTCAGACTGTTGAACCCAATAACCAGCTTGTGGGGTTGGCTTACCTCCAGTGGTTGCACATTAATACATTGGTAGTTAGAAGGTTTGGTGTTCAGTACATAATCAGCACTCAGATATGGTCCTGTCCAAGAAGGTATGTAAGAAAGGCAATGTTACAGTGGCCATGGGGGTCTTCAAAATGCACGAAGAGTGGGGAAAATCAGGATAACACTGGATCCCAAAAGGGAATTTGTGAAATGCAATCAGGGTAGCTGTTTCAAGCAGCTTGAGATCCAGACCACTGGGGTAAGGATAATTCAGGATTTTGTGCTGCGCAACAAACCAAATTTGATTGGGGAGCTTGAGATAAAGGAACCCTTAGAAAGCAGCAATCACAATATTATAGAATTCATAATGTGGGTTGAAAGGGAGAAGCTAAAATATGAAGAATTGGCATTAAAGTTGAGTAATTCAAAGGCAGTGAGGTAGGTGCTGGCCAAAATTAATTGGAAAGGGGCCCAAGCAGGGAAGACAATAGAACAGTAATGGCAGGAGTTTCTGGGAGTAATTCAGAAGGATCATTTTATCCCAAAGAAGAAAAAGCATTCTAAAGGGAGAGCAAGGCAATTGTGGCTGACAAGGGAAGACAAATACAGCAATAAAGAGACATACAGAATTGCAAAAATAAGTGGGAAGCCAGAGGATTGGGGAGATTTTAAAAACAGATGACAATTAAGCTATGAGAAGGAAAGATGAAATATGAAGATAAGCTAGCCAATAATATAAAAGAGGAGGTGATAATAGTAGGTGAAAACAAAGGGAGTCCTATCTTTACTATGTAGCAGGGAAGAGGGGGCCAGGGCAGTTATTTGGGAAATAAGAGACGTACAAGGAATGAGTTGATGAGATCTTCCAATCCAGAACTTCCGATATGTCCTCTTTCAAAAAAACATGACTTCCCCTCTATAATATTATCCTCCATAATTTCCGCCACCTACAACCTAATCCCACCACCTTCCCTTCCCCTCTTTCACTCATCACTTCCCACTAATCACGCTCTTAGTACCGACACCCGTGACTGCGAAATGTTGCGCTTGAGCCTATACCTCCTCCTCATCACTACCATTCAGGGCCTCAAAGAGCCTTCCAAGACAAGCAACACTTCAGTTGTGAATTTGCAGGGTTCATCTGCATCCAGTGCTCCTGGTGTGGCCTCCTCTATATCATAGAAGCTGGCCACAGACTGAGAGATTGCTTCGTTGAACATCTTCACTCTGTCTGCTCCAATAACAGGAACATCCCAGTGGCCAACTATTTTAATTCCACATACTGTTCTCACATCGACATGTCTATCCACAGCCTCATGCCTGCCAAACCCAGGCTACCACAAATTTGAGGAACATCTTATATTCAGTTCATGCCCTCTCTAACAAATGGCTTTTCCAATTTCCGTTAAACCCCTCCCCCAAGTCTCTCTTTTTTTCCTATCAAGTCTTCTTTCCTCCGGCTCCCCACCCTCTTCCCTTCCAGCTCCAGAGAGCTACCATCACTTTTTAGCTTTTTTTCTCTTCTACCTTCCCACCTACATCCTCCTAATACCTTGCTTGTTAGGTTTGTTAACCTGCACTCTTTTCCCTGCCCCTTCCTCCCTCCTCTATCCCTCACCACCTTCTCCCACCTAACTATTTTGTGTTCATATCCTGCACCTGATCCAAATAGGCAGTGTTTTTTTGCCCAAAAATGGCATTATTCATTTTGACCCATTTAGTGTGCACAGACCACTGTTATCTGCCACTAAAAATTAGCACAAGAGTTGGATTAATTACAAAATCTAGACCTAAATTCTGGTTTTGCCTCATTAACCCTAACCTTTGAGTAAATGCTGGTTTTTCTTTCCTTTTACTCTTGTTTAATATTAAGTTGATATTTATAGAGTAATCAAAAAAGACAGTTATTCCAAATTTCAATATCTGGAATGATTTTCCTTATTATATGTACTATTCCTCTCTCTAAAGGACTGGATCATAGCTCCTGAAGGATATGCTGCGTACTATTGTGAAGGAGAATGTTCATTCCCATTGAACTCGTACATGAATGCCACAAATCATGCTATTGTTCAAACTCTGGTACGTACTGTGAGGCCCAAGTTAGGCCCAAGTTAGACATCTCACACTGCAGACAAAAATCAAAGTCTTGAAAAACATGAAATAGTGATTACAATAATTCAATGTTCACATTCATCCAATTTTAAAATGATCTTGGCATAAAATATGAGCATTTAACTTTTCCGTATTCCACTTTTACTTTTCTCTTTTCTAACTTTTGCTTTGGTATCCGCATTGCTTCCCATCATTCGGCAATATTAAACATTCCAACACTAGCAAACAAGCCCATGAGGGCATTGATCCCATCCTGTCCAGGTGTTGACCATACCGTTTGCAATGGTCCCACCTCCCCCAAACCAGCTCCAATGCCCTAGAAACCTGAAACCTTCTCTCCGGCATCACATAGTTATCTTATTCTGCTATTCCTATTCTTGACTAACACATCGCACCTTTGAGATCCTACATTTTAACATCTCCTAGCTCCCCAAATTCAACTTTTAGGACCTCATCCCTCTTTTTTTCGATGTTGTTGGTACCTACATGTACAATAACAACTGGTTATTCGGCCTCACCTTTCAAAATGCAAGTACAAGGGCTTCAGCAATATTCAATGAGCAATTCTCATCACTATGGATAATCCTGCCCCACCAAACTTATATCCACTTACCTTGACTCCATTTGTACCCCCATCTCAGAGGCCAGTCCCTTCCCACCTACATCCACGATACTTCACATGCCCTCCATCACTTCAACAACTTACAATTCCCTGAACTTGATAGCCTCACCTTCACCATGGACATCCAGTCACTAGAAATCTCATAATGAAGGCCTCAATGCCTTTTGTTTCTTCCTCAACAAGACACATAACCAGCCTCCCTCTACTACCATCCTATTTCTGGCTGGCAGAATTTGTCCTCACTCTCAATAGCTTCTCCTTTGACTCATCCCACTTACTCCTGTCAAATGGGTAACCATGGATAACTGCATGGGCAATCCATGCTACAAACCAACAAAGGCAAGGCTCATCTCTCCCTCTGCTTCATTGATGACTGCATTAGTGCTGCATCATGCACCCATAATGAGCTCGTCAACTTTATTCACTTCACATCCACCCAGACCTTAGATTCACTTGGTCCATCTCGAGCAACATTCTTGATCTCTGTCTCCATCTTGGGAGACAAACTCTCAACAGGCATTTTCTACCAACCTACCAACTCCCACAGCTTACCTCAAATACACCTCTTCATACCATGCTCCATATAAGGTTTCCATTCCTTTCTCGCAATTTCTCTATCTTCATCGCACCTGCTCCCATGACAAGATCTTCCATGAGAGATCATCAGAAATGGTAGAGGCTTCCCCTCTACCATTATCAACTCAGCCCTCACTTGCACATCCTTCATTACCTGCTCTGGCCCCATCTGCCCCCAGGCGCAACAATCATCTAGCACCATTTTCACTACTTACTACATGATCCCATTACCAGACACACCTTCCCCTCCCCATCTTCCAGAGAAAGCTCCTCCCTTCCTACCAATCACCCCCTTGGTACCTACCCCCGTGACCACAAGAAATGCTACACTTGTGTCTACACCTCTTTCTTCACAATCATTTGGGGAACTGTATCCACTGCATCCGGTTCCTGTTGTGACATCCTCAAAATCATAGAGACTGGACACAGACTAGGAGATTACTTCATGAAGCACCTTTACTTTTTCTGCTACAATAGCAGGAATCTCTCAGTAGCAACACATTTAAATTCCCATGCCAATATATCTGTCACATGCATTGCCAGAATGAGACCACCCACAAATTGGAGGAATAGCACCTCATTCCGTCTGGGCACCTTCCATCCAGATGGCATTAAAATTTACTTCTCTGGATTCCGTTAGCCCCTCACCCCCCACGTTTCTCCTCTATTTATATGCCTTGTTTCCTCTAGCTCTCTCTCTCTCTCTCTCTCTCTCTCTCTCTCTCCTCTCTCTCTCTCTCTCTCTCTCTCTCTTTCCCCTTTCTCTCTGGCTCTTTTCCTCTAGCTCTGCATTCACAGAAACCATCCCTCTCACCCAATTAATTCTCTCCTTTCTTCTCCTATCCTATCTATGTCCAATTATGGCCTATTGCCTGTTCTGCTTCTCCCTCTGTCCCTTCTTCCCTCCTCCCCACCCTTTTTATTCAGACACCTGCCTGTTTTTGCTCATACCTTGAAGAAGGGCTCAGGCCCGAAATGTTGGTTAGATATTTTTACCTCCTAAGGACACTGTGAAACCTGATGAGTTCCTCCAGCATTTTTATGTTTTTAATTAATAAGAATCCGAGGACAGTGCAGTCATGATCACATATGAAGATTTATTTAATGACCCCTATCAGGCCCAAGGTTATTGAATCCTTAATATCAACATTTCTCACTGCACCTAACTAACATCACATTATTGTAGTTAAGTTTGAGGAAATTTGGAGCTAGGCTTATCTGCTGGGTGTTGTGAGTTGCAACATTACCAGAATAGAGAGAGAGAAACCAGTATACGGCATCTCGATCATGCCCTGCTCTACTGGGTTATGAGAAATGAGAAGTCGATTAACATTGTATATGCACATGAGAGAATTCAGTAAAATTATCAGCAGCGTAGATGGGTGGACAAGTCAGAATTTTTTCCAGGGTAAAAATGTTAAATACCAGATTCTATGCGTTTAAGGTGGGATAGGTGGAGGAGGAGTTTAAGAGAGATGAGCAGGGCAAGTTTTTTTTAAAACAGAGTGATAGCAATCTGGAAGGGACTGCCAGGGTTAGAAGTGGAAACAAACATGATAGTAGTATTTAAGAGGCTTCAAGATACACATATGAATATGCAGAAAATAGAGGAATATGGATCATATGTAGGCAGAAAAGAGATTTAGATTAATTTGGCCTCGTGTTTGGCAGACGTCATGGGCTGAAGAGTCTGTTCCTAGACTGTACTATTCTATGTCTGATAGCCTCTCACTTTTTTCCATTAGGGTGTTGTGGGAGAAATGAATTCCAGTGGAATATCAAGCCTCAAGATAAAATTGCTGAGTTCAGTTTATGCCGATTTGGCTGATCTAAGCCACCAGACAGACACAACAAATAGCAAATGGGCGACAGAGAAATTTGTCACAATCCAACACGATCTATTCCAAAGCCTTTTGCATGTAAATATGAAGTCAAAATGGAATTGAATTTTGTTGCAGTATGCAAACTAATAGACCATTAAATACTCACCATTCAAATTTATTACTCACATTACGAGAGCTCAGATGGCAAGTGATAACCATTTCTTATCGGTGGCTTCAGGAGAAAAAGAAACCTGCATGGTAAAGGGGAGCACCTTTTAAGTGAAAGACTGTCTCATCTTGAAACTTATTCCCCAAAACAAACTTTTTTATATCTATTAATTTATGTTCCTATAGTTGATTGTATTATACGCATCTATAAACTGTCTTGTAAACAATATTTTTTTTTCTTAATTTTGCTGCAGGTTCATTTAATAAACCCAGAGAATGTCCCGAAGCCATGCTGCGCTCCGACACAGCTCCACGCCATTTCTGTGCTTTACTTTGATGACAGCTCAAACGTCATCCTAAAAAAATACAGGAATATGGTAGTCAGAGCATGTGGGTGTCATTAGTTCATGTGGAAAAAGAGCAACCAAGCATCTGATGGTTATTGGAAGTACTGCCAGTTATGAATACCACATGACAAGGAAACTTACTGTTCTGAGATGGTTTTAAGGAAAATCTAACCACAAAATGAGAATATATTTTCCCACAATCTTTGTATTTAAGACTGAATGTATATCAATTCTTCCTCTAATAAGAGCAAAGGGATCTCAGATAGCTTTTCCTACAAGCTTTACAATTCAGACTTTATAATAAATGTGGCAGATGAGCTAATTACTTGTGAATACAAAAGTCATTTCTCAGCAATTGATTTATTGCTTCAAAATGGTTAATCAAACTAAACAAGTAAAAAAAAATTTATGAACAATGCTCAAGGTATGATATCACTGGGATTCATTCAGGTTTAAACTCAATTGACACATACAATCCCACTGAAGGGCAGGTTATTTTTTCACGCCAGGATTGAGCAAAACTTCAATTGCAATACATTTTAAATTTGTAGAAAACTGAGGGTAAGAACTTAAAGAGTTTGAAAAAGATACAGATGAATCCCAGCACTTAAGAACTTAAACAATGAGGTAAATGGATAAAATTCTTGGCCTCGGAACCTCATGGAGAAAGGGGCCGGGGACTCAGGAAAGCAGTATTATATTGATGGTTTCTATGTAATGAACCCTTTTTAAATGGCGTGCATGTATTTCAGTTATAACATCCTAGTGGTCAAGCAAACTACAATTTTGACTCAAGTTATCAAGAACTATCGCTGGCTTATGGTACTGGATCAGAAACAGGAGCCAGAGAAATATTATTTTCATGCATGCAAGTATGAGCCTGGCTCAATGTTGCCTGGCAAAGCATCTATCCCCAGTCGGCATAATTAAAATGACACTCTTCAGTAGATTAGCAATGGAAAAAAGGGGTATTTTTGCATGCAAGTATGAGCCTGGCTCAATGTTGCCTGGCAAAGCATCTATCCCCAGTCAGCATAATTAAAATGACACTTCAGTAGATTAGCAATGGAAAAAGGGGTATTTTTAAATTTATGAATATGGGGATTAGACTTCATTACTTGACCCAACCTTTATTTGCTCCTAAAATGGATTTGAAGCCACACATAGAACAGAACATGGAGGAATGACAGGTGTCCTTTGCTGAATATTGGTGAACTTGATTACCATAAAGGTTCTAGACTGACTAATCCAAAACATTGATCATTGGAACCCAGAGATTTAATCAGGCTGCGAAATCCTATCTACAGATCATTTTTCCTGTCACAGCACTCAGTCTTGTAGAAATATGTGCACCTCTTGCACTGCAACTTTCAAAGGAGCTATCTGAACACCACAGAAGGTACACACAAAGGCTGAATAACAGAACTAAACAGATTTTAGTTTTATTTCAAGGAAAGTGATGGCTGAGAGATGTCTTAAAGTGACTCTTTGAAAATTATGAGGGAATTTAGTAAGGGTGACATGGTTTTCAATTTGGAAATAAATTCAAACCTAAGAGCCATAAAACTAAGGTGATTATAATACAGAAGGGAATTCATGAGAAACTATTGAAATTCAAGTTGACAAGATGTGGTTGCAGCAAATAATACAAGCATTTTTTTTTAAGGGGAAGGTAGAAAAAGAAAATTTGAATAGATGAAATGAAGTGGGAGAAGCTTATATGAAGCATAAATATTGGTATAGACCAGTTGAGTTGAAGGGCTTATTCCTGTAATGCATTTCCTGTAATTTTAAGCAATTCAATGCATGGCTGTAAACTTAGATTTGTATGACTTACTACAAAAGAAATGAATAAGTCTTCTATTCCTCATGACCCCTCCAAATGAGTTATAGCACCCAAGTTCAGTATTGCATAATTGATTTCTTTGAGGAAGCATAGACAAAATTCACGCACCAATGCAACTTTACATTTCCAAACAATACTCAAAAAAAGTGTGTTCTTTTCCATTAATTACCTAGGATAAACTGACTAGGCCAACAAGGTCGGGTCAGATACAGAAATGAGCTCTCTGAACCCTTCTCCATTAACAATGGCGTGAAGCAAGGCTGTGTTCTCGCACCAACCCTCTTTTCAATCTTCTTCAGCATGATGCTGAACCAAGCCATGAAAGACCCCAACAATGAAGACGCTGTTTACATCCGGTACCGCACGGATGGCAGTCTCTTCAATCTGAGGCGCCTGCAAGCTCACACCAAGACACAAGAGAAACTTGTCCGTGAACTACTCTTTGCAGATGATGCCGCTTTAGTTGCCCATTCAGAGCCAGCTCTTCAGCGCTTGACGTCCTGCTTTGCGGAAACTGCCAAAATGTTTGGCCTGGAAGTCAGCCTGAAGAAAACTGAGGTCCTCCATCAGCCAGCTCCCCACCATGACTACCATCCCCCCCACATCTCCATCGGGCACATAAAACTCAAAAGGGTCAACCAGTTTACCTATCTCGGCTGCACCATTTCATCAGATGCAAGGATCGACAATGAGATAGACAACAGACTCGCCAAGGCAAATAGCGCCTTTGGAAGACTACACAAAAGAGTCTGGAAAAACAACCAACTGAAAAACCTCACAAAGATAAGCGTATACAGAGCCGTTGTCATACCCACACTCCTGTTCGGCTCCGAATCATGGGTCCTCTACCGGCACCACCTACGGCTCCTAGAACGCTTCCACCAGCGTTGTCTCCGCTCCATCCTCAACATCCATTGGAGCGCTTACATCCCTAACGTTGAAGTACTCGAGATGGCAGAGGTCGACAGCATCGTGTCCACGCTGCTGAAGATCCAGCTGCGCTGGATGGGTCACGTCTCCAGAATGGAGGACCATCGCCTTCCCAAGATCGTGTTATATGGCGAGCTCTCCACTGGCCACCGTGACAGAGGTGCACCAAAGAAAAGGTACAAGGACTGCCTAAAGAAATCTCTTGGTGCCTGCCACATTGACCACCACCAGTGGGCTGATAACGCCTCAAACCGTGCATCTTGGCGCCTCACAGTTTGGCGGGCAGCAACCTCCTTTGAAGAAGACTGCAGAGCCCACCTCACTGACAAAAGGCAAAGGAGGAAAAACCCAACACCCAACCCCAACCAACCAATTTTCCCTTGCAACCACTGCAATCGTGTCTGCCTGTCCCGCATCGGACTTGTCAGCCACAAACGAGCCTGCAGCTGACGTGGACTTTTTACCCCCTCCATAAATCTTCGTCCGCGAAGGCAAGCCAATGAAAAAAAGAAATATGGGATAAACTGAACCTGCACTTCTCAGATTTTCTGTGATCAACTGAAAGAGCACTTAGCTAAAATTATCTGTGATAGTTGAACACAAATATAATAACCCAGAATAAATGGTATCAGATTCTGCATTATAGATCTGGTGGTACAGGATAATATGAACCATTCTTTATAACTGATTGCCCATGATAACATCATACACCTTTTACCCAGTAATTACTTCGAGGAGCTTAACCTGCTCTTCACCAGAAATGGCCACAGATAATCTAAACTGTTATTTGCTGCACATTCAAAATATATCATGTCCTTTCTCACAGATTACCCATCATAATCAAAAGCAGTCATGATCAATGACAAGATGAACCTGCATGTTATTGCCCAGTGTAATAGAAACCTCCTCTTTATTACTTCTTATCTGGGATAAAATTATTCTGTATAAATGATAGCTATCCAGGATCATCTCTTTCTTTCTTTCTTTCTTTCTTTTTCAATCTTTTTATTATTATTATAATTTATAAACACATACAGTTCAAAGAGATATAAAAAAAATACATAGTAAGTAATGAATTAATACAGAGATATTAAACAATAATATTACAGAATAAAAATATATCATAAAAAAAAAATTTTGATCAGTTTAGGGTGTGAACTATCTCTAAAAAAAAAGATATAATTAATAACAATATATGAAAAAAGAGAAAAAAAACCCCAAATAAGAAGAAAAAACAAATCTGAATTTAAAAAAAAACTTTAAAAAAAAAGTTTAAAAAAAAAACCTACAGATATAGCTAAATCACTCCGATCTCATCTTACAGCCCAATTATCATACATAATCATAGAAAGAAAACAGAGCCAGATCAACTCACCACAAATGAAAATATTGAATAAATGGTCGCCAGGTTAACTCAAACTTAGAAGGGGATTCATAGACAGAGTTTCTAATTTTCTCTAAATTTAAACATTGATCATCTCAATCAATGATTATTCAGGATAATCTGAACCTGATGTTCATTATTGATTACCTATTATTGAACATTCCTCCTTACAGGATAAACTGAACCTGTACTTCTCCAATGGTTGCAAGGATAATCTGAACTTTTCATCATTGAACATCCAGGATAACCTGAAAGAATTCTTCACTACTGATTTACTATCTACTCTCAACCACTGATTTCCCTGGATAATCTGAATATGTACTTTATCAGATTACTCTAAATAATCTGAAAAATGATACCATGGATTAGGCATGAATCAATTTATTACTATGAATTTCCCAAAATAATTTAAAATCACTCTTTGCTCATTAATGTCCAAAATAACCTGAACAGACACTTTATCACTATTACAAGATAGGAATTTATTCTTGATATTTATTGTACAGTATAATCTGAACAGATATATTACCACTGCCTGTCTTGGATATTCTAAAAGTTCAATGTCAATACCATATTTTCACTCATATAGCACACACATGCATATAACACAGAAAATCATAAATTATGTAAAAATATTTTTATATTACGCACACATGCATGTTACCACATGGGTGTAATTTGCTAGATTCTGACTGAAAAAATCAATTTGCATTTAAATGGGACACGAGACAAAACACATACCAGCATCTGCTACAGTTAATCTCCTGTAATTATCACCCAATAACTTCCCCTAGAGGTGTCAATTGCCCATTATATAGATGATACCCTGCTGCAACACATTAGCAAGCTTTGGAGAGGAATCAATTAAATAGATCAAAAACAGGCTTTAGAGTTAAGCAGGATTTTAATTCTAATGTCAAATCAGAGGCACTTGATATGTTAATCTCCTTCTTCAGGGACAGTTCTGGGCAATTAAAATTGATAAGGTGCATTTATCAGGAAACAGAATTTCCTGTTTGTAGGAATACCATGGCATTCAGTACAAAGAGATATTCCCAAGATTAAAATTTCCCACGCCCGCTATAAATTTGCGCGTTCTTTCAACAAGTAAAAATATTCTTATATAGCACACACACACATACATAACGCACTGGTTTGTAAGATATGCATATAACATGCTTATATCCATAAAAATACAATAACTACCAGGAACAATCAAAAACTGCTCTTTACTACCTACCCAAAATCACCTGAATCTGATATTCATCTCTGATTATCCATGATAATTGCAACCAGCTCTTTATCAGCAATTATTCAGGATATATTGAATGCTAGTGCATCCATAATTACCAAAATAATCCATTGTGTATTTGTGGCAACCAAGGGCACTATCCACCATATTGTGCAGCACAGCAATAATGCTAAATGGAATAGACTCAGAACAGGCCTGGTACATCAAAATAGTGTGCCCATAAGCATTGCGGACTCCCATAAATAAAGATATACACAGCACCACTCTTAATAACATATAGACTGGCATACTTCCATCTTGAATATCAACCCTGGGGTTAAGCACAATTTAACAAAATTCCCAAAAGCATTGTGCTAACTTGATGGTGAAGCTGCTATATAAGGCATTTGTGTTCAACAGTTTGGGTTTAAAATGCAATTAATTCCATTTGAGTTTAGAATCCAATTAATCCTGGTTGGGTTTTACCAGATCCATTCAATGGCAGAATTCATTACCTCCTAGGTCCAAACATGGTGCAATGATTCTAATTCCAAAGGTGTTATGAGTGAGTACTATTAACATCAAGTAAATCACAAAAATCTGTAGACACTGTGATTGAAGTATGCTGGAGAAGCTCAGCGGGTCAAACAGTGTCCTTGAGACAACAAAGGTAAAGATACATAACTGACAATTTGGGCTTGAACCTTTCATCAAATATGAGAAAATGCAACAGGCATCCAAACAAAAGAGTGGGGGGGCGGGGTTAGGGGGTGGAAAAGGCAGGAGATGATAGGTGGAGAAGGGAGGGCAGGGGTGGCGGCAATGAGGAGGAGGTTTGATGGCTGGGTGGGTGGAATAACTGGAAAGACAGGAAAGAGGAAGGGGGAAGAAAAGGCGAGCAGGTTTAATGAAAAGCAGTAAAGTCAATGGTAATGCCATCTAGATGGAGAGTGCCCAGAAGTAAAATAAGGTGTTGTTCTTCCAATTTGCAGGTGGTCTGGGTGGGATAGTACACAAGGCCATGGACAGATATGTGAGCATGGGAATGTGACTTAGAATTGAAATAGTTGGCCACTGGGAGGTCGCTGTGGTGGCAAACGGAGAGGAGGTGCTCAGCAAAGCAATTTCCCAATCTGTGACCAATCTTTCCGATGCAGAGAATGCCACAAAGAGTACACCGGATGCAGTCCTCTAGAGTTCATGTGAAGTGTTGTTTCACTTGAAAGGCCTGTTTGGGGCCCCAGACTGTGGTGAGGGAAGAAGTGTGGGCACAAGTGTAGCATTTCCTATGAGCACAGGGGAAGGTGCCAGGGGTGGGATGTGCATGAAGGAATCGCAGAAGAAGTGGTCCCTGCAGAAGGCCAAAAGGGAGAAGAAAGAAAAATGTGTCTGGTGGTGGGATCCTCTAGTAAGTACCGGAAAATTCACTGAATAATGTGTTGTATGCGGAGGCTGGTGGGTGGTACATGAGGATGAGGGGAGAATTCTATGTTTGCTGCACTTAGGGGCAGAGGGAGCCAGGGCAGATGAGTGGGAAATGGAAAATATGCAGATGAGGGCTGAGTTGATAGTGGTGGAGGAGAAGTCATGTTGTGGAAGAAGGCAGACATTTCAGAAGATCTGGACTGGATAACCTCATCTTGGGAACAGATCCAGCGGAGACAGAGAACTTGAGAGAAGGGGATAGAATTCTTGCAGGGGACTGGGTGTGAGGAAGTGTAATCCAGGTAGCTGTGGGAGTTGGAGGGTTTGTAGTATGTCAGTGGAAAGCTTGTCTCCTGAGATGGAGACAAAGAGATCCAGGCAGGGGAGAATGTTATCGGAGATAGACTAAGTGAGTTTGAGATCAGGGTGGAAGTTGGTTGCGAAATGAATGAAGATGACAAGCTCATCATGGGTGCATATGGCAGCCCCAAGGTAGTAGTCAATATACTGGAGGAAGAGTTGAGGGAGCTTACAACATGGATTGCTCCACAAAGCCCACAAACAGGCAGGCATAGCTGGGACCCATGGCTACTCCTTTGATTTGAAGGAAGTGGGATGAGTTAAAGCAGAAGTTATTTAGAGTGAGAACAAGTTTTGCCAGGCAGAGTGGGGTGGTGGTAGAGGGTGACTGGTCTGGTCTTTGGTCCAGGAAGAAGCAAAGTGCTTTCAGACCTTCTGTATCGGGAATAGAGGTATAAAGGGATTAGATATCCATCGTAAAAATGAGGCAATCCGGTCCGGGAATCTGAAGTCATTTAGAAGATGGAGGGCGAGTGAGGTGTTGTGGATGTAATTGGGGAGGGATTGGACTGGGAAGAAAAGATAGAGACAAAGTAAAATGAAACTAGCTCTGTGGCGCAGGAACAGGCAGAAACAATGGGTCTTCCCAAGTGGTTAGGTTTGTGTATCTTGGGTAGAAAGTTGAAATGGGCACTGCGGGGGTGGGAGAGAATGAGGTTGGTGGCTGTGGAGGGGAGGTGACCAGAGGTGATGAGGTTGGAGCTGGTGTTGGAGGCAGTGGCTTGATGTGAAGTGGTGGGGTCTTGTGGGAGAGGTCGATAGGGAGAGGTTTCTGAGAGTTGTCGACTGACTTCAGCAAGGTAGAGGTCAGTGCGCCACAACTGCACCACCCTGGTCTGAAGGTTTGATGGTGAAGTTTGTATTGTTGCGGAGAGTGGAGGGCAGAGCATTCTGAGGAGGTGAAGTTGGAATATGAGAGGGGGATGGTAAAGTTGAGACTATTGATGTCTCACCAGCAGTTGGAAATAAAAAAGGTCCATAATATTAAGAAGCTCTTGTAAAACTGAAATCAATGAAAATCCAATGGATAACCTGCCAATGTTTGGAATCATACCTCTCACAAATGAAGATTTTAGTTGAGGAGAATTGAGCATGACAGTCACTACAGGGATTCTTTGGAGTATTGTTCCAAGCCCAATTATCTTTAGCTGCTGCATTAATGATCAGAAGTGTGAATGTCTGTTAACGTTTGTACCATATTGAACTTGCTTTGTAAATATTCAGCAAATGAAGTAGTCCACATCTGCCTTCAGCACCTTCTGAAGTAGATTCAAGAATTGAAAAATATAGGGGAATGCCATCAGATGACCCTGTACAACAAGAGTTTTTCACCCTTGACATAAAGTGGTAGTGCCATATTTAAATCCTCCATACTCAGCATTCTTCAGGTTCCATTTACCAAAACACCTCACTGGACCAGCTCAAAGATATTGTGGTATCACTCTAGTTATAGACAGATATGCTTTGATGATTTACTCAGTTTCTGATAACCCCAACACCTTTTGTTAACTAGAAAGCACATCCGGGTGCAATAGAGCACGATCTTGACTTGCCTGAATATACATCACTCCAAAACCTCTCAGGGAACTTGACACCACCAAGGAAATGTAACTCACCCCATCCAAAATCAGTTCAATGTGGCCAAAGTATGTACCATCTGAAAATATAAAGCAGTCATTCACCTAGGCTATGGTGACACAACCTCCCAAACCCATTACTTCTACCACCAAAAAGGAAAAGATTTTCAGACACATGGAAATTATTATTACATGTATTTCCCTTCAAGTTTCACACAATTGTAACTTAGAAATGTTCTTTTTTCTTTCTAAGTCTATGGGTCTAAATGGAAATACTTTACTAGATCACAAGTAAATCACAAAAACCTGTAGACACCGTGGTTGAAGTAAAAACACAAAATACTGAAGAAACTCAGCTGGTCAAACAGAGTCCTTTATGTAACAAAGGTAAAAATATTCTAGCCTCACCTCCTCAGAACGCTCTGCCCTCCACTCTCCGCAACAATACATCTTGGCCTTGAGTTCTTCATCAAGGTATGGAAAAATGTTGGCAGGAGTCTGAACAAAGGGATGGAGAAAGGGAGGGTCAAGGGCAGGAGATGATAGGTGGAGAAGGGAAGGAGGGAGGGGACAGCAGCGATCAGGGGGGAGAAGGGATGGCTGAGTGGATGGAGGGGGAAGGGAAGGGGAGAACTGGAAAAACTGGAAAGGGGGAACAGGTTAGCAGAAAGCAGAGAAGTCAATATTAATGCCATCTGGCTGGAGAGTACCCAGAAGGAAAACAAGGTGTTGTTCCTCCAATCTGTGGGAGGTCAGGTGGGATATTACACAAGACCATGGACAGACATGTGAGAATGGGAATGTGTCTCAGAACTAAGGCCATGGACAGACTGGAATGATTCTACATAGCATTTCACCACTTTTGAAAGGCAATGAACGCTAATTACCAACCATTACCCAGAATAATCAGAATTTATTAATTACCACCAATTATGGAGGATAATCTGAACATTGGTTTTACCACTAATTGACATAGTCTGAAACTACTTTTTTTTTAAAAAGCATGGGTTACCTGGAATCTACCCAATTTTGGGGGGATACACTGAAATAGTGCTTTACCCTGCTGTCAAGGATATTTTGAATATTATTACAATATATTACACAGGATAATAGGAACCTCCTCTTTGTAACTGATTACCTGGGATGACATGTAACACTTCTTTCTACTAATTACCTTCAATAATCAGAGCTTACTTGTAACCAAACGCTCCTTTTATACCACCAAGTAAATGTGGGTTGAACTGGCTAAATTAGTGGGTCCAGAATTGGTAATCTGCCGGTGTGAAAGGTTCCAACCGGGCAGGGCGAGTAAAAATCAATGGGGCTCTGACTCTTGGTGGCGGCAAGTGTCAGAGCCCAGCCGAGTTAACTTATTAATCACTCTGTGGCAGTGTGAATGGTCTACTTGAATTACCGGGTATCATTAGTGCCTGTGTGCTTTTGTCAGTCTATCAGAGCACAGTCGGTGGTAATGTCAGAGGACTGCCAACCACCCTGTGAAATATAACTGTGCAGTCAGCATGGCTGTCAGAGAGCAGCCGGCCACACTGTTAAATATAACTACGCAATCAGCATGGCTGTCAGAGCATGGCTGGCCACGCTGTGAAATATAACTCTGCAGTTGGCGTGGTTGACAGAGCATAGCCTGCAGAACTGTTAGCGCGCATCTGTGCTTTAAATCCTCACAAGATTTCTTTTAATACCTAATACAATGTAATGCTATGCAAATTTTTTTTATACTCTATTGTTTAGAGAATAATGACAAGCTGGTCTGTGAGTTTATCCTAAATTTGAACAGTCTGAAGCCCATTGTGGTAGATTTTCCCACACTTTTATACATGTATGTCTTATTAAATTGTGCATGTTTTCACCCCACAGTCTTTTATACACTACACACGTATGTCTTATTAAATTGTGTGTTTTTTACCCCACAGTCTTTTATATATTGAGCACACATCTTATTAAATTGTGCGCATTTTTTTCCCACAGGCTTTTATAGGTTGAGTGTGTATGTCTTATTAAACTATGCGCATTTTTTCCAACAGACTTTTAAACATTGAGCGCGTATGTTTTATTAAACTGTGCATGTTTTCTCAGTCTTTTATACATTGAGCACGTATGTGCTTTATTCCCACTACAATTTCACTGTCCTGTGAGTATGTAATATGTCACTTGTGACATCACCACTGGAGGCAGGACTTCCCCCTTAAAATGCCATGTTCCCAACAAATCAGGTAAATCATGGTACAGTGAGAAAGGGTCTCTGGGTGCAGCAAGCCCGGTAAGTTTACCCACTTCCTAGGAGGGTTGGCAGTGTGAAAGGGGCTAAAAAAGATAACTATGGCAGTGTGAACAGCTTTTTTGCCACTGATTTGAGAATAATCAGAACGTTCATTCTCACATATTATCTTGAATAATCAAAAACAATTATACTGCTAATTATATGAAACCTCTGTAATGAGCAATTTTCCCTACTAATTACCCTGGGATAATACACATTTATTTATTACCACTAAGTACTCAGGATAACATGAACTTGCTACTTTCAAAGCATCATCTCATCCATTCAATACCATTGATTATTAACGATATTCTGAATCAGTTTGTTACCACTGGTTATCCAATATAATCTAAATCTACTCTTCAATTTTAATTGACCTGGATAATATGAACTGTTTTGTTACCAATGATCAAAGTTTAAGGGAGAAATCAGGGGCAAGTTTTTTTTTACACAGAGAGTTGTGGATGCCTGGAATGCATTATCAGGAGTAGTGATGGAGACATTAGAGGCATTTAAGAGACACTTAGACAGGCACTTGGATAAAAGAAAAATAGAGGGTTATGAGGTAGGGAGGGCTACGTTTTTTTTTGGTAGGTACATATGGGTCGGCACCACATCATGGGCCAAAGAGCCTGTACTGTGCTGCAATGTACGATGTTCTCTGTTCTACCATTTTGTAAATTCTTGATGCATTTTACCAGATTTGATAAATTCCAAATTACAGGCAGTGTTTTAATTAGTATTCATGGCAAGAATTTTAAAGGATAGCAAAGATGGATTGATAACAATCAGTTACATAATAACACCAAAACAAATCTTTGCCCTGACTCAAGGTCTCCATCTGAAAAATCTACAATTCCCTTCCTGCACAGATCCTGCCTAACCTATTGAGTTCTTCCTGAAGTTTTTTTGCTCCAGGTTCCAGGATCTGCAGTCTCTTGTGCAATAAAAATTCATTTTAAAACTATAGTGTGCAGCGCGATCAATAACAACAAGCAGACACAAAGTGAGTAATTAAAGGCTTTAATGTCCAGAAACATCGGGCATGTCTCTACATCAGTGGTTCTCAACCTTTTTCCACTCACATACCACTGAGTATTCCCTATATCATAGGTACTCTGTGATTAGTAAGAAGGGAAGGATGGGCCCTCCAGGAATTGGTTACTTCTGACTGTGAGGGGAGGATGTGGTCCATCAAACTGCATCAATGTGGTCTTAAGCTGGCCCTGGAAATCCAGGCACAGAATGACAGGCACATAGAGGTGGGGCATCACAAGCAGTTTGAAGTTTTTATACTTTGTGCCCATCACAGTTAGGGTCACGATGCAGGTTTCCATGGAGTGGGATATTGATGCTAGAGCTACCTTCCGCTTTGCAGGGAACACTGCAAGGGGATAGCGTTGGTGTATAAAACTTTCAGTGCTCCTTGGATTGAATAGGAAACCCGTGGTGTGACTAATTACCTCTATGTCCATCATAGAGCACGCCAGTTGGTGTGGCCTGTTCTGGTCCAGTACAATGGAGTCCAGAGTTAGTTCATTGTTGGAGTTGCTGCTGCTGTAGTGTAAAGACAGCTGCCACCAAAATGGCTGCCCTGGAGATCCCGAAGATTGTCACCAACATGGATTGCATGTAGTGGAGTCTGGAAGATACCAGACATGATGTAATTCCATGCCTTCTTCCTGTTCTTGCTGTTTGTCCTTAGCCACCAAAATGAGTTGATCCAAGATGGCGATGCGTGTTGCAGTCAACACACTGGAGGAAGGTTTAGAGCTGCATACCTTGGCAGAGTGCCCCTTTCTCCTGCAGTTTTATCAGGTTGCGCTACAAGCCAGACAGTATTTCCTCAGATGCTTGATCTGGCCGCAGTAGTTTCCCCTCATGTGCTCAGCAGTGGAAGCGGCAGTCAGGGTCTCCAAATCCCAAGATGGCACAGTGTAAGCCTCAGCATTCTTCTGGGCTGCCTCCAGTGATCGAGTCATCTGCTATGGGTTCCTATGGGGTCTGATGGTCCTTCTCCAGGAGTCGCTCATGGATATGATTGGAATGGAAGCCAGCCACTAGCCCATTACAGATGAGCTCCTCTTAGTACACCGCTGCATAGCCCTCACAAAGTTGTCAAAGTTGCTGGTAATGTGCATACCTAGAGTTCACTGGAGTACTGTATTGCTGCCGCAGCAGGGCCATTGTGTCCTCATACTTTTAACAATCCTGTATTATTTGGTAAGCTTGGTGGCTCACCAATGAAAAGAACAGATCATACTTGTCAACATCTGCGGAGACCTCGTGGCGTCTCATGTAGGCCTTTAAGTGTAGCCACATATCAAACTTAAGGAGGCCTCTGGATCCCTGGGGTCAGTCTCCAGCTTCTCCACTTGGATCGCCTTGTCCATGGCAAGTATTCTGGATATTGTAGCATGATCAATAACCACAAGCAGACACAAAGCAAATGATTAAAGGCTTTAATATCCAGAAACATCGGGCATGCCTCTACATGCAGCTGGCCTGGATCCAAGGCCAGTATGGAGGGAGGAGACGAGGGCTATTAGCCTTTATTGGGAATCTACAGGGACAAGTTACAGGGTCAGAGGGGACCAGCCTATACAGTCTAGTGAGGTCACACCTGCACTACTGTGTTCCATCACACAGTTTTTGTAGAATTAAAGGCCTAGCTGACTACATTCATCTATTTCTAATGGCTTGTCCTGCTTGACAAGCATAATCTAATTTACATTTTAGGTGGCATGGACTTGTAGGCTGGAAAGGGCTTTTGCCATGCTGTATTTCTAAATTTAGAAAAAAAAAATTAAATTAAATTTCAATTTGATTCTTTATCTTTATTTTACAATCTTTTTCAACTAAAGCCACCAAATTATTCAATGCCATGAATTAGCTGTTCACAGTAATTCTGTTTACAATTTAGAGGATCAAAAACCAGATGCTTTTACTTCAGCCAGATATCTGTGCTTCCCAGGCTGCATGTATGTGGGTTGGTATGAATAATATGTAAGTAGCTTTTCACAAAACACAAAAAAAATCTCTAACTTAATTTTCTTCTTGTGATTCATACCAAAATGGAAATCTATTGTTATGGACAAAACAAAAATATGTTCTTATTTAAAACCTTGTTTATTACAAAATCTTCAGGCAGAATGTGCATACACAATACAATTTCATCTTGCAATGGTCAATTTGAGAATTTATTTTGTTTCAAATTAAACAGTTTATAAAAATCAAATGAATAAACATATTATTAAAATATGCAACTGTCTTTACTTATTGAAGATGTGTCGAGTCAATTTGCAATGGGGGTCTGTATCTTTAGCCTTCTTAGAAATTCTATTTTAATTGTAACTCAATAGAGAAAACATGATCATGAAAATATGAAATCTCCATTAGCATGGACAATAAAGATAGATAAACATCCCACAATTAGACCTTAAATAATTCATAAAATTACCTTAAATTTATGAAACATTGTGATCTAAGCACAATGTCCATGCTGGTGTTAATGGTTCACATGAGACTTTTAAATGTCAAGTTGGACCAGCCCCCATCATCACACCCACCCAAGCATTCCAAACACTCTCTGAGTACAAAAATAATCTCAGACATCTCCCCTAAACTTTTCTCCATTTACCTTAAACCAATGGTATTTGCTATTGTCCCCAGAAAAAAAGGGTCTGGTCACTCACCCTATCTAAACCCTTCTTAATCTTGAATATCTCTGTTAAATCACCTTTCATTTTTTGGTGCTCCAAAGAGAAAAGCTTTAGTTCTGTCAACCTTGCTTCATATATGTTCTTTAATACAAGCAACATCCTGGTAAAACTAAACTGCACCCTCTCCAAAGCATCTACTGTATATCATTCCTGTAATGAGGTGGCCAGAACTGAACACAAGTGTGGTCTAACCAGAGTTTTATAGAGCATCAACATTATCTCATGGCGTTGAACGTAATATCCTGACATCTTCTTAACCACTCTTTCAACTTGAGGGAAATCTTGATGGATCTATGGACAGGACCCAAAGATTTCTCTGTTCTTCCAAGTGGCTTATCTAGGTAAAATAGCACCTAGGGCAAGCACTGAAATCGCACCCACCCCCCACCATTAAAAAATAGTGCACATGAAGTTTATAGTTGGGTGGTTTTCATGCATAATTGGGCTAGTTTTGAAGATTGGCTGCATGTGTATTGGGCACTTTCTCGGGGTCATGAATTCCCATTCCCTAAATCAGCACCGTTCCTCACAGCCGCGTGTGTATTGGGCATTTCTCAGAAGTCATGAATTCCCTTTTCCTAAATCACCACCATTCCTCACAGCCGGGTGTGTATTGGGCACTTTCTCAGAGGTCATGAATTCCCGTTCCTTAAATCAGCACCGTTCCTCACATCCGGGTTCATTGTAACAGAGTTAGAAGTGGGATGGGTGAAAGGTGTTTTAACAGGGAGAAGCAGACTCTCTCACTCTCTCCCTCCCTTCCCCCTCCTCTGTTTAAAGCCTCTGTGCTTATCATGCGATTACACTCATTTGCTTTGTTCAAGAAACCAATGTACTGAATATACAGTATATTGACGTGCAGCCACTCTAGAGCCGGGCACTGGATCGTGCTGTCTGAAGAACTGCAAACACATTGCTGTTAACAGAAGTTGTACCGGCGGTGAATGAATGCCGCTCCTCCTTCAACCATGGCCAGGCTGAACCAGCCCAACTGTGGAGTCAAGAAAGGCAGCCCATACCTGAACTTCCTTTCTCATCCTGGAATAACTATGCCTGGCTTCAGTGGGGAACAGAACATGCACATGGGGGGTTGGGGTGAACTCTTGAATTCTCACTGCTGCAATTCCCCGCTTACTTAAATGAAAACTCTGACTCTCCCTTTGATTTGCAAGAGTCCACTGCAGGCCATTGGTAACACAAGGGGTCTCCTGGTGAAGATAAACATTTGGGCAAATCAGGTGTAGGTTTTTTTTCCCTGCTCCATGCACATAATCTCTCCCCTTACACTTTGCAGGATTCAAACATAAACATTGCTGCCTCTTCATGACCAAATAAAATCTTATCTGCATATCTTCAGAGGGTCGCCAGCACCCCCTCTGAGGTCTGGTTCACCTAATAGTAGCACTGGCCTGGGTGCAGTGCTGCTGGAGCTCACCGCAGCACCACTCCATCATCTCTACATTTCCCTGATGCTCCATGGCAGAACAGTTCCAGTTGCATGGGGGATTATGGGTTAGGATGATAGCCATTTTGCCTATTGATCCCATATTAAGCGAGGTGCTGGAGTGGCCCCGAAATGGCCCGCTGAGATGCCGGCGCGAAGCAGCCCAATGAAGAGTCGGAGCAGCGCTCCAGGTCAATCATGTGAGCCCCAGCAGCACTGCACCCCCGGGATGGAAATTAATTGTTGGACTAGGGACTCCAATATTTTGAGCGGGTGAGGCGAGGACAGTGGTGCCCCTGCATGCCCTAGCTGCCATATCCTAGATACCCCTATGGTTTCTCCACAATGTTAAAAATCATGCCATTAATCACATACTCAACCTTCAAGTTTGACCATCAAAAATGCATCACTTCACACTTATCCAGATTGAACTCCATCTGCCCCTTCCCTGCTCAAAGCTGCTTCCTGTCTATATCCAGTTATAACCTTCAACAACCTCCAAACTTTGAATCATCTGCAAATTTTCTTGCCCACCCCTCCACTTATTCATCTATGTCATTTTTATTAAAAAAATCATAAATCCAAAAGTTTATTGTGAACTATATTGCCTCCAGATTATTTAAACAAGCAGCAGACATGCTCATGTACCCAAGATATACCCATGATGTACTCATGAGCTCAACGACTTCATCCACTTTGTTGCCAACTTCCACCCCAACCTCAAATTTACTTGGTCCTTCTTTAACAACACTCTCCTTTTCCTTGAAATCTCTATCTCCATCTCAGGTGACAAACTCTCGACAGACATCTTCTATAAACCCACTACTCGCACAGCTACCTCAACTACACCTCCTCCCACCATGTCCCCTGTAAGGATTCCATTCCATTCTCTCAATTCCTCCATCCCTGTCGTATCTGCACCCAGGATGAGGACTTCCATGCCAGTTAATCACAGATGTCTTCCTTCTTCAAACAATGTGGATTTCCCTCTACTACCAATTTGGCACTCACCCACATATCTTCCTTTACCCGCACATCTGTCTGTCCCCCTCCACCACCACATGCAACAAGGACAGGATTCTTATTGTCCTCACCTACCATACCATCAGCTACTGCATCCAACACATCCTCCTCCAACATTTCTGCCATCTACTACATGATCCCACCATTAGATACATATTTCCCTTTCCACCTTCCGTTGGGACTGCTCCCTCCATGATCACTTGTTCACTCCTCCCTCCCCCTGTGACTTGCAGGAGATGCAAAACTTGAGCCCACACCTCCTCCTTCAGAATCACTCAGGGACCCAAATACTCCTTCCAAGTGAAGCAACATTTCACTTGTGAATCTGCAGGGGCCATCTACTGCATCCAGAGCTCCTGCTTCAGAGAGACTAGACACAAATTGGGAGATCATTTTGTTGAGCATCTCAGCTCTGTCCGCCACAATAGCATAGATCTCCCAGTGGCCACCCATTTCAATTCTCCATCCCACTCCCTTGCCGACATGTCTGCCCATGGTCTCATGTACTACCAGACTGAGACCACACATAAATTGAGGGAACAACACTTCATCTTCCGACCAGGCACTCTCCAACCAGATGACTTCTCTAGCTTTCGTTAAAACTCCCCCCCCCCCCCCAACCACATTCTTCCCCATGGTCTCTCCTTTGCCCCTCTCATTTCGCACAGACATGATAAATTCCACCTTGACCCTTATTACATCCAATTAAGACCTTTTGCTGGTTTGGATTCCTCCCCTATTGTTTGAATTCTAAGAATTTCTGAGATTTACTGATTCTACCCTTTTCTGATTATTTTCTTGAAGAAGGGCTGAGGCCCAAAGCATCACCAATATATTTTTGCCAAAAGATCCTATAGATGCTGAATAAACTAGCTTAGTTCCTCCAGCATTATTACAATCACAGCATGTGGAACCTATCGTGTTTCTCTGAGACATGGCCATCTATCCCAGTTTGCAAATTACTCTGCTTTTCCAATGCTCATTAATCAAACAAAATCAACTTCAACTAATTAACCTAGAATACACATGATCAAACAAAACAGACATATTGATTTGAAAATATCGTAGAAAATATACTTCATACTCTGGTGTGCTATCAATAACTTTCAAGTTACAGAACTATAGGCTTTTATTTACAATAAACTTGAAGGTCATCCTGTGCTGTGACCCAAGCTTTCTGAGGAGGGTTATGGTGTTGGGGCCTTTATACAGGGTCAAGAGGGAGGAGCCACAGGTACAGTCACAGGATAGGCCAGAGCCAAATTGATGAGTGTACAGCAGTTCACCACATTCACTCCTTTTTAAAAAAAATTCTCCAGCAGGGTGACATGGGACACAAAGTCTTACAAAGCTCTACATAATTTACAAGGTGGGTTTGGGAATATTTTGGTGGGGCGTGGGGCTTAAAAATATTTTATTGGGGCGTAGGAATACTTTGGGAAATAATTAAAAAGTTGGTTTGAAAAATAAACTCGTTATGTCAGTGTGAAAGATGTGACTTGACAACACTCTCAGTACAAAACAATTGATAAGTTCCAAGTAAAATCATTTTGTTTCTTTTATTTTCATAATGTGTTTTTGCTCTTCCAATGTTTCTCCACTGTTTCTCATTTATAACTGTTGTTATCCTTGGTTAACTTTATAATTATATTTTTTCTGACTGGTCTTATTATCATCCATTCTAAATTATCTCATTGGTGATGAGGGTTCCAAATGATCTCAACAATCATGTCTTCATCCATATCCCTTTACTTTTTCAGTTCAGCAGTGAGTGAGAACTGTATCTGTATGTATCTTTGTGCACTAGCGTATTGATTGGTGCCATAAGCACCAGCCTGAGGGGTACACGGGGATGCTAAAATCTGAAAAAAATAGGGACCCCAGAAAGTAAAGCGCTCTGTGAGAAAAAAAATGTCAGTAAACACGCTAGTGTTTTTTCATGTTTTTTTTAGGGTCAGTATTCTTCCTCTACCGGCATCACCTACAGATCCTAGAACGTTTCCACCAGCGTTGTCTCCGCTCCATCCTCAACATTCATTGGAGTGCCTTCATCCCTAACGTCGAAGTACTCGATATGGCAGAGGCCGACAGCATCGAGTCCACGCTGCTGAAGATCCAGCTGCGCTGGGTGGGTCACGTCTCCAGAATGGAGGACCATCGCCTTCCCAAGATCATGCTATATGGCGAGCTCTCCACTGGCCACCATGACAGAGGTGCACCAAAGAAGAGGTACAAGGACTGCCTAAAGAAATCTCTTGGTGCCTGCCACATTGACCACCGCCAGTGGGCTGATATCGCCTCAAACCATGCATCTTGGCGCCTCACAGTTCGGCGGGCAGCAACCTCCTTTGAAGAAGACCGCAGAGCCCACCTCACTGACAAAAGACAAAGGAGGAAAAACCCAACACCCAACCCCAACCCACCAATTTTCCCCTGCAACCGCTGCAACCGTGTCTGCCTGTCCCGCATCGGACTTGTCAGCCACAAACGAGCCTGCAGCTGACGTGGACATTTACCCCCTCCATAAATCTTCGTCCGCGAAGCCAAGCCAAAGATTCTTCCTTTGATTAGATCATTACTTTTATTACATTGTTCAATTCTAAAACATAATAAAATAGTGATTAATCTGTTTCAGGGAGCTCACACTGTTGTACTTATCTGTTTCAGGGAGCTTGTGCTGTTGTATATTCAAAATGAGCAGACCAAGCAAGCAAAAGGTTCATCAATATTCAGTGAAGTTCTTAAAGTTTGGGTTTATATCTGCTGTACACAATGAATGTGCACCTTTTTGTGTATTATGCCAAGAGGCTTTGACAAATAAATCAACTGAAAGCACGCCGTCTAGAAGCTCATTTGAGGGTAAAGCATCGTAACCATGTCAATTCAAAATTGGAATATTTTAAATCACTGAAAGAGGTTTGAAAATAGATCAAAAATTATTTCATTATTCGCTACGCAAACTACAGTCCTGAATCGTACCCTTGAAGCCAGCTATGAAATTTCTCTACTGATAGCAAAACATGCGATGAATCATATGATTGGAGAGGAACTGATTAAATCCACAATATTATTGTTTCTTAAAACAGTTCTGCAAAAGGATGACAAAGATGTCCGAGCAATGCCATTAAGTAATAATACTGTCTGCAACAGAGTAGATGACGTGGGTCAAAATGTTGAAAAACAGCTTATCGAGAAATTGAAATCACGCAAGTTCTCAATACAACTGGATGAATCTAGCGTACAGGATAATGAGGCTCTGTTATTGGCATATGTGTGATATATTGATCAGGAAGAGTTTCAAGAACCGATGTTGTTTTATGAATCATTAGAAACAAATACTAGTACAGTTGATATTTTATTTAGATGAAAATGAAATGCCAAAAGGAAACATTGTATATGGTGCTCAGTTGGTGCACCTGCTATGATGGGTTAAAAAAAAGGATGTTTAAAATTAATGAAGGATAAAAATCCAAACATGTAGGTTATGCATTGTGTTATCTACTGAGAAAACTTAGTTGCCAAGAAAGTTTCCCCTGTTCTACTCGAGATACTGCATTCTGTGATCAAGTATATCAATGCCATCAAAGCTAATGCCAAATCTGAACGCCTGTTTAAGCAGTTTTGTGTCGATAAAAATGCAGAACATGTGAGATTATTGCTTCACACTGAAGTAAGGTGGTTGTCAAAGGGAAACTGCTTCAAAAGGTTTATGGAACTGTTTGATCTCCTCAGCGAGTTTTTGAAGGACAAACCTGACATGAAGCTCTTGCTAACAACAGATGGCAATGCTTATGTGAGTTACTTGAAGGACATTTCTGAGAAACTAAGTACATTGAACAAGCAACTCCAAGTGGAAAATATGACGTTCGTTGATGCAAAAATAAAGATATTTGGATTCATGGCACTTCTAGAATTAGGCCAAAAGAATCTTTCTGCAAGAAATTTCAGTCAATTCTATTGGTAACTAATGCTGCTATAAACGTCATTGTTGACCATTTGAAAATGTTGGTTACTGACTTACAATATATTTTGTGATTTTAAAGGCAATGGATTTTCCCTCTTGGTTAACTCAGCCATTGCTGGTGGTCTTATCTGAAGTTCCAATGCAATACCAAGAGGAGTTATCTGAGTTGGAACATGATGAATCTGTGAAAACTCTGTTCAAAGTGAAAGGAACCATGATGTGGCTGTCTAACGAAATCAAAAAGAAATACCCAAACTGGACTACTTTAGCAAGGGAGCTATTGATACATTTTCCATCGTCTTATTTAGTAGAATGTGGTTTCATTGCTACAAGGTAAGAGAAACAGACTGGAAATTACAAATTGCGGAGATTTAAGGTAGGAACTAACAAAATTAGTCCCTCGAATCAAAAAAATCTGCAGCCAGCGTCAAGGGCAAGGTTCTCAATGAAGTGACGACAATTGTTGAATATGTGTTTGAGATGGTTGACATATTGAAGTAGTAGTTGAATATGAAATATGTGTTCCAGTGTATTCCCGACCTTAATTGCATTGAAATACACTTGTAGTAAATGATTTAATTAAAACTTCTTTTGAATATATAACTTTTTTCCTCTAATGGTGGGGCATATGTTTTTTTGAAAAATTAAAGTGGGGCCTAGGGAAAAAAAGATTGTGAACCACTGGGCTATAGTCTCATTTGTCCACAACATCTTTTTCCAGAATTCTGCAGGCTCTTTTAAATACTTCTTGGCAAACTGTCATCTGGTCACCCTGTTTCTGTGTCTAACTCATTTTTTGCATCTTTCATTGTAGCCTCTGTATTTCTGTTCATGAAGTCTTCTGCGCATAGTAGTCATTAGCCCCTTTCACATTGGCAAAATGCTAAATTTGCGGTTCAATGAACCATTTTAAAATACCAGTAGAGCCGTTCACACTGGACCAATGTTAACCAGTTCTCTGCACCCTTTCACATTCATCACCCGACATCTCGGAGCAGAATGCCTTCTTTGACTTTCATTAGCACTACGCTAGTCCTCATTTTTTGAAAAATGGCAACCACAGACTCCAATGGTGATCAGAAGCTTAGATGCAAGCCTAGCTCTTTTATACATGCACCAATGAAACAATTAAACGTACCTGATCAATCACAAAAACCTGTGAAGACAAATGTCCCAAGCATTATGGTGCCTGAAATGGGGGAACTAGGTATAAAAAGTGCAGTAATTTCCATATGGTCAAACCAAAATGTCTGTATTTGTAATAAAATCTGGAATATGCAGTTTAATCACATGAATTGTTTGATTACAAATTAAAAAGCTGTGGAGCACAAGGGCAAATAAAGGGGAAAAAAATGTGTGCTTTTCCCAAACATTATGAAGGCCACTGTATATCAGAGCCCCTTTCACACTGCCAACCCTCCTAGGTAGCGGGAAAACTTATCGGGCATGCTACACCTTTGGAATCTTTCCCACTGCACCATTATTTACTGGTAAATCGGTAACCCGGCATTTTACAAAGGCGGGGGTGAGGTCTGGAGGGGCTCCTGCCTCCTGCCTCCTGCAGTGCCAATGTGAGAGCAGGCTGTGCTTTCACACCGCCAGAAGGCGATTAGTAGGCCCTTTTAAATTGCCATGTTAAATGAGGTTAACCAGGCAATTTGTTCGATTGATGACCCAGATACCTGGGTGCAGCAATTAGAAAGCGCCTACTCGACCCATTTAAATGCCTCTGGCAGTCTGAAAGGGTCCAACTGGGTCAACTGGTCAAAACCCAACCAGGTCCCAGACCTACCTCAGAAGTGGTCAGGGAACCTAATAAAACTTACCCGGGCATCCTCCTCCTGTGACTTGAAACCCAGTTACTGTGATGACATCAGCGCATGCGTGCGTCACAGGGAAACCCCTGGCTGGCTCAAAGCAGGATGCTGTCATGCTGCTGCCTAGACATGCCGCTGCTGTGATCCGGGGTGGGGGAACGGTGCTGCCGTGGCAGACTGCTGACGCAAGCGGGAGAAGGAGTGCTGCTGCCACAACATGCGGCGACTACTGCTGCAGAGGGGAGGGTGCTACTGCACTCAGGAGGGAGGTGCCATGATGTGTGGCTGCTGTGATCAGGATATAGAGTCAGGAAGATGGCCATTGCTCCTGCATTGAGCTGTTGTCGCGAACTGGAGCGGCATGTCGCGGAAGTCCCCCCACCATTCCCGGTAGCAGCACGTTGCTGGGCATGGGGGGGGAATGACAGCCAGGACTGGGGTTGGGAGCTGACAGCCGGGTGCAGGAGGGAGATGAGAGTGGTGAGTTCAGGAGAACTTTAAATAGAAAGGGATTCTCTGTGGGGCTGCCTATGGCTGTGTGTCACATCACTCACCATGTCATTGCAGGGGCGGGATCCCCCTTAAATCACCGGATTGGCAATCTAACAGGGAGGTTAGGTTGCTATTTCAAAGCACATCCTGCCCACATGACCCAGTAATCTCACCTGACTCCCATAAGGGCTAACTGAGTGCAGCAATTAGAAAGCGCCTACTCAAGTTAATTCGGCCAGGCACTGACTCTTTCCCCCACAAATAGACACGCTAAATTAGCCGATGTTACGAGCCCAAAGGACCCCAAAACCCAGCAGCAATAGACATTCACCAAGACAAGTGGTTTTAAAACAAAAGTTATTTTTAATTAACTTCAAACATGAAAATAGAATCAAACTTTAACTTAACTCTATACTTATTCTATATTCTATACTAACCCAAATTACCCCCTTCTACTTCTAAGCGCACGTGTATGCAATGTATGTGTAAATTCCAGAAAAGTTCTTTGGTTCACAGTTCAATCTCACTTCTTCTTCCAAGTTCTCTAGTTGCAGACAATCTGCATACTATGCACAGAATTTAACATGTATAAAGTTCACCAAAGTTGGTGCTTGAAAGGTAAATGTTTACCACCTAGGAAGGTTCTTGTAGGGTTTGCAGAGAGAGATACTTGTTGCTCCAGGATTTCCACAACTGAGGTACCACCATTAGTCACCTCAATGTCTCGCTGATGAAATTTGCCCCATCAGGTTTTTTCAGATGGTAACTTCTTTCGTTCAGGTTACAACAGAACTCCTTCTGTTCCTCTTATTCCAAGAGAAAGATCAGACAGATAGCACTTCCAGCCATCCACTACTTTTGGAACTTTTCCTCAGTTCTTCCTGGATTGCACTATTCAGTGTCCCACACACAATGACTGAGAGAGTTTGTCCTCTCTCTCTCTCTCTCTCTCTCCAACTGAAACGCCAAAGAGAGCATGTAACCCAAGTGTTGCAAAACCCCCACCTTCCTGAGCAAAACAACAGGAGTTCTTTCTTCTTTCAAGTTATCTTAGGTAAACAATCCAGAATTGACATTTCTGTGCACTCTGGCAAAACCCTTGAAAAGACCTTCCACGAGCCATTGTGTCTCCAGTTCCAAATGTTAGAAACAGAAGTATCTTCACAGAAATTGCTCGAGACAAAAATTGAGAACAAAGAACATTTATTATACAACAATGCAAAGTTGGGTGCTTCCCCTTACCCTGGGAATACACACATACACTGGGGCTCACCCAACTTTTATACAGTTTATTTCAGTATAGAAGTACCCTTATTCACACCTTCCTGATTCTCAGGGCTGACTAACTTCTTACATGCAGAACTTGCTAATTCTGTCTAAGGCTAGAAGACCCTTATCTTATTCAGACTAACTTTACTTCCTATATTCTATTATCTATTATCTATCCTTATCTTATTCATACTGGTGAACTTGCTAATTCTGTCTAAAAGGCTAGAAGACCCTTATCTTATTCAAACTAACTTTACTTCCTACATTCTAATATCTATTCTTATCCTATTCATACTGGCTTTATTCATTACACATATATCTATATAGTTTCCTCATCTTCATATTTTTATATCAGTTTTACTCATTTCTCACAATCCTCACTTTTCTTTTAGATCAGTATTACTCATCTCTCACAATCCTCACTTTTCTTTTAGCTACGCTTCGTGACTTCTCAACTGGAATGTATTACTTGCAAACTTGGTCTTTTTCCCAGCTGGTCAGTAAATGAACTGCAGTTTCATCATCATTAGACAGAATTAGGGAAACATACATCCTTTGGGTTATAGTGATCTGACGAGGGGTTCAATGAATTAAATACTGCACACAAGTCTTTAGGCAGGGGAGCACCATAATGGCCAGAATAGCGAGTCCAGCTGCTATAAGGGCTGTGGGTATCAGACTCCAGTTACCAATAAAAAGTCTAGTCCATCCCACACCGGACCAAGGTTGCCAAGTCTGAACCTGGGCTGGGAAGATTTTCGAACTCCTGAAGAAGTATCTTTAACCGCCTGACCGTTGTGAGCATTGTCATTAACCAGTCTTTCACAAACGCTGCCTTCAGCAGCCAACGAGTAATCGAGAGCCAGGTGGTTTTGTTGAACTGTCGTCTTTCTTCAGCCCATAAATTCAGGGCCATCACTGTCTGTTCGGTGATGATCTCCAAGGCTGCCTGGAGTCTGATTAAATGATTTAAATGCCAAGCAGCTGTGGTGTTCTGGAGCAGCTTACGTCGTTTACAACTGGAACTCCCCTTACAGTGGTGGTTCTTAACATTCCGAATGTCTGTGTGACCCAAAGATGATTTATAGGAGACCAAGTTGGGGAGGGGTGTTTCTTGTCACTTAACCTGTGAGTTGCAGCCTGTTTGTGAACATTAGCATATGTATTCACTCTATCTCTGCTACATTGTACAATCCTGACTAACATTCTGAATGTCATTGTCCCACCATCTTCTTTGTGCTATCCCTTTAAAACTCCTCTTTTTAATACCTGTAGAGGCCAAAATACAAATCAAATCTACTCCTCTAGAGCCATTCTGTTCCCCTGGTCCATGTTGGGATCCTATATTAACCCATACCCCACTATGACTATACTTTATATCTATGCCCTGTCTACATTCTAAAGGTAAATAATTGTCACCTCTGCTGCCCCTATTCCAGGAGGACTTAATACATTGTGAGTAATTTAGTGATGTCCCAAAAATTGGGAACCAACAAGTAAACAATACAGTAAATGGTAAAAACAACATTACAGCACTTTTTCCCGGCGTAGTGTAACTTTCATATCAGAAGGATGAAGGACTCCACGCCAGGTGGAGGGTAGATTATTAATGTCGTTAGTCTGTGGTTCAGCAGCTCGTTTAATTCGTTGGATGTGGCTCCATCCCTTTTCTTTTGTTCGCACGGCAGTGTCTGTATCAAAAGTACACAATAGGGGCCATCCCAAACAGGTTTTAATTGGTGATCTTGCCATGCTTTTACATATACCCAATCACCAGGTTTAATAGAATGAATAGGATACTCCAGGGGTGGGCAGTAACGGCTGCATGTCTATTTTCTCCGTGAGCGCAGCCTGTTTGGCAGCTGCATCTGCCTGTCTGTTCCCCTGTGCTTCAGGACTGTCACCACTTTGATGGCTTCGTACATGAACTACAGCTATTTCCTCAGATAATGTAAGAGCATCTAGAGATTGGACAATTAAGTTTTCATGGATCAACTTTTGTCCTTTTCCAGTTATCATTCCCCGCTCTTTCCAGATCTTCCCAAAGGTGTGCACTACACCAAAAGCGTATTTTGAGTCTGTGTAGATAGTGCCCACCTTGTTCTCTAGACCCTGGAGAGCTCTACAGAGGGCATACAATTCACAAGATTGTGCTGACCAATGACCGGGAAGGCGACCGGCTTCAATCACCACTCCTTCTTTCCCATCCATTACACGATACCCGCTATAGCGAGTGCCATCAATGCAATGAGAAGATCCATCAATAAACCACCTTTCACCCTCCTGTAAAGGCTCATCACTTAAATCCTCTCTAACTTTGGTCTGTAAATCTATTACCTCTAAACATACATGCTCTAACTCATTTATGGTATTGTCAGAATTTGGAGAAACCAAGAAAGCTGCTGGATTGTGTTCTTTATTCGTAATCAGAGTCAAATCATCCCTATCCATTAGGATCGCTTCATATTTAAAAATTCTAGAGTCTGTGAGCCACCTTCCAGCACGTTATAAGAGAATATTGCGGACTGTGTGAGGGGTGTGAACTATCATTGGGGCACCAAACGTAATCTTTCGCCCTTCCTCAACTAAAATAGCAGTGGCTGCGATGGCTTGCACACATTCTGGCCAACCACGACAAACAGGGTCTAAAACTTTTGACAGAAAAGCAACTGGCTGTCTACAGCCTGCCCTCTCTTGTGTTAGTACTCCGGTGGCTACACCTCCTTTCGCATTGGTATATAGGTCAAATGGCTTATTTAGGTCGGGTAAAGCCAACACTGGGGCACTAATAAGGCGCTGTTTCACCAAGTTAAAATCTTTAATCTCTTCCTCTGTCCAGACAACAGCTTCGCCCCCTAGAATCGTGAGTTTATCATAGAGAAATCTGACTAGGCTAGAATAATTTTCAATCCAGATTCTACAGTATCCCACTAAACTAAGGAATTTCCGAAGTTCTTGGGCATTCTTGGGAGGTGGGATCTGTAGAATACCACATATCCTCTCTGGACTTATTTTCCTAGTTCCCTGACTTACCAGATGACCTAAGTATTTAACTTCTTTTTTTTTAAACTTTATTTAAGATTTTATAACATGAATAACATATAGGATTACATTAAAAAAAAATTAAGAATAAAATAATAAAATTACAATACAGTATCAGTAATCTAAATAAACTATACCCTCCCCAATAATTATTACACATTAATAACCCAACTCAAATTAGTCCAACCCCCCCTTTCCCCCCCAAAATAAAGAGTGAAGAATTAATAAAGTTAATAATATGTGAGAAAAAAAACCCACTTACAAAAAAAAACAAAAATACAAAAACATAACCGATTAAAATACTAACAAAAAGAGAAGTAATTAATAGTAGGATATCAGACTTAAAAAACATATTTAAATCAAACTTAAATGCATATATTTAACAGAGTTAAGATGAAACATATATTTAACTCAAACTTAATATAAAAAATTATATTAAGTCGGGAGTGGGAGGCGGCGGCCCCAGTCCAGGCACAGGGAGAGCAGCAGCGGCCCCGGCCCCGGTCCGGGCGAAGGGTAGACGGCGGCGGCCCCGATACGGGCAGGAGCAAGGGGGAGACGGCGGCCCCGGCCTCGGTCGAGTGAGGCAGGCGGAGGCCCCGGTCCGGGCAGGGAGTGGGAGGCGGCGGCCCCAGTCCAGGCACAGGGAGAGCAGCAGCGGCCCCGGCCCCGGTCCGGGCGAAGGGTAGACGGCGGCGGCCCCGATACGGGCAGGAGCAAGGGGGAGACGGCGGCTCCGGCCTCGGTCGAGTGAGGCAGGCGGAGGCCCCGGTCCGGGCAGGGAGTGGGAGGCGGCGGCCCCAGTCCAGGCACAGGGAGAGCAGCAGCGGCCCCGGCCCCGGTCCGGGCGAAGGGTAGACGGCGGCGGCCCCGATACGGGCAGGAGCAAGGGGGAGACGGCGGCCCCGGCCTCGGTCGACTGGGGCAGGCGAAGGCCCCAATCCGGGCAGAGAGTGGGAGGCGGCGGCCCCAATCCAGGCACAGGGTGAACTGCGGCGGCCTCGGCCCCGGTCCGGGCAGTATGGACTGACCTAGGAGGGGAGGCAGGCCCCTCCAGCCCGGGTAAGAAACCTGCATAGGAGAAGGCCACTCCGATATAAACCCTACGACCCAAGGACCTCGCTGCCACGTCCCAGCTTGCTCGGCCACGGCACACGAACCATGGGTGTAAAGGGTGGGGCCAGTACTGCGCGCACTGCACTCCACCTAAAAGCTCCTTTGCGCAGGACCGAGGACAGGTCCACGTCCTCCCCCTCCACGTCCTCCCCCTCCACGTCCTCCCCCTCCACGTCCTTCCCCTCAAAAGATGCTCACAAACTCAAGCTAGCATGCTGGAACATCAGAACCATGCTAGACAAGGCTGACAGCCACCGACCTGAACGTCGGTCCGCCCTCATTGCACATGAACTCCTCAGACTTGACATCGACATAGCCGCTCTCAGTGAAGTCCGCCTGGCAGATGTAGGCAGCCTCCAAGAACGCGGCGCGGGCTACACACTCTACTCGTCTGGCAAGCCTTCGGATGAACGACGCCTATCTGGTGTAGGCTTCATGGTCAAGAGCTTCATTGCCTCCAAACTCGAAAACCTTCCGACAGGCCTCTCGGACCGAATCATGTCCATGCGACTCCCACTTCAAAACAAGCGTCACATCACCCTCATCAGTGTCTATGCTCCAACCCTCCAGGCGGAACCAGCAGAAAAGAACAAGTTCTACACCGACCTGCGCAACCTCATCCAACGTACCCCTACAGCCGACAAGGTTGTCATCCTGGGCGACTTCAACGCTCGTGTCGGCAAAGACTCAGAAACCTGGCCAGGAATCCTGGGCAAGCATGGCGTCGGCAAGTGCAACGACAATGGGCGCCTCCTGTTGGAGCTCTGCGCAGAACAGCGACTTGTCATTACAAACACCCTTTTTCAGCAGAGGGACAGCCTTAAGACCACCTGGATGCATCCCCGATCCAAACACTGGCACCTCCTGGACTACATCCTGGTGCGAGAAAGTGACAAACAAGATGTGCTCCACACCAGGGTCATGCCTAGCGCGGAATGCCACACTGACCACCGGCTGGTTCGCTGCAAGCTCAACCTTCACTTCAAGCCAAAGCCCAGGAACAATAAAGCCCCCAGAAAGAGGTTCAATGTTGGAAACCTGCAGTCAGACGAAGCGAGAGGAAACTTCCAGGAAAACCTCAAAGCAAAGCTCGACGTTGCAACCCGCCTCACGGACCCGTCCCCTGAAACCCTCTGGGATCAGTTGAAGACTACCATACTGCAATCCACTGAAGAGGTACTGGGCTTCTCCTCCAGGAAAAACAAGGACTGGTTTGACGAAAACAGCCAGGAAATCCAGGAGCTGCTGGCAAAGAAGCGAGCTGCCCACCAGGCTCACCTTACAAAGCCGTCCTGTCCAGAGAAGAAACAAGCCTTCCGTCGCGCATGCAGCCATCTTCAGTGCAAACTCCGGGAGATCCAAAATGAGTGGTGGACTAGCCTCGCCAAACGAACACAGCTCAGCGCGGACATTGGCGACTTCAAGGGTTTCTACGAGGCTCTAAAGGCTGTGTACGGCCCCTCACCCCAAGTCCAAAGCCCGCTGCGCAGCTCAGACGGCAAAGTCCTCCTCAGCGACAAGATCTCCATCCTCAACCGATGGTCAGAACACTTCCAATCTCTTTTCAGTGCCAACCGCTCAGTCCAAGATTCCGCCCTGCTCCAGCTCCCTCAACAGCCCCTAAGGCTAGAGCCTCACCCAGGATGAGACATATAAGGCAATTGAACAACTGAAAAGTGGCAAAGCAGCAGGTATGGATGGAATCCCCCCAGAGGTCTGGAAGGCTGGCGGCAAAACTCTGCATGCCAAACTGCATGAGTTTTTCAAGCTTTGTTGGGACCAAGGTAAACTGCCTCAGGATCTTCGTGATGCCACCATCATCACCCTGTACAAAAACAAAGGCGAGAAATCAGACTGCTCAAACTACAGGGGAATCACGTTGCTCTCCATTGCAGGCAAAATCTTCGCTAGGATTCTACTAAATAGAATAATACCTAGTGTCGCCGAGAATATTCTCCCAGAATCACAGTGCGGCTTTCGCGCAAACAGAGGAACCACTGACATGGTCTTTGCCCTCAAACAGCTCCAAGAAAAGTGCAGAGAACAAAACAAAGGACTCTACATCACCTTTGTTGACCTCACCAAAGCCTTCGACACCGTGAGCAGGAAAGGGCTTTGGCAAATACTAGAGCGCATCGGATGTCCCCCAAAGTTCCTCAACGTGATTATCCAACTGCACGAAAACCAACAAGGTCGGGTCAGATACAGCAATGAGCTCTCTGAACCCTTCTCCATTAACAATGGCGTGAAGCAAGGCTGTGTTCTCGCACCAACCCTCTTTTCAATCTTCTTCAGCATGATGCTGAACCAAGCCATGAAAGACCCCAACAATGAAGACGCTGTTTACATCCGGTACCGCACGGATGGCAGTCTCTTCAATCTGAGGCGCCTGCAAGCTCACACCAAGACACAAGAGAAACTTGTCCGTGAACTACTCTTTGCAGATGATGCCGCTTTAGTTGCCCATTCAGAGCCAGCTCTTCAGCGCTTGACGTCCTGCTTTGCGGAAACTGCCAAAATGTTTGGCCTGGAAGTCAGCCTGAAGAAAACTGAGGTCCTCCATCAGCCAGCTCCCCACCATGACTACAAGCCCCCCCACATCTCCATCGGGCACACAAAACTCAAAACGGTCAACCAGTTTACCTATCTCGGCTGCACCATTTCATCAGATGCAAGGATCGACAATGAGATAGACAACAGACTCGCCAAGGCAAATAGCGCCTTTGGAAGACTACACAAAAGAGTCTGGAAAAACAACCAACTGAAAAACCTCACAAAGATAAGCGTATACAGAGCCGTTGTCATACCAACACTCCTGTTCGGCTCCGAATCCTGGGTCCTCTACCGGCACCACCTACGGCTCCTAGAACGCTTCCACCAGCGTTGTCTCCGCTCCATCCTCAACATCCATTGGAGCGCTTACACCCCTAACGTCGAAGTACTCGAGATGGCAGAGGTCGACAGCATCGAGTCCACGCTGCTGAAGATCCAGCTGCGCTGGATGGGTCACGTCTCCAGAATGGAGGACCATCGCCTTCCCAAGATCGTATTATATGGCGAGCTCTCCACTGGCCACCGTGACAGAGGTGCACCAAAGAAAAGGTACAAGGACTGCCTAAAGAAATCTCTTGGTGTCTGCCACATTGACCACCGCCAGTGGGCTGATAACGCCTCAAACCGTGCATCTTGGCGCCTCACAGTTTGGCGGGCAGCAACCTCCTTTGAAGAAGACCGCAGAGCCCACCTCACTGACAAAAGGCAAAGGAGAAAAAACCCAACACCCAACCCCAACCAACCAATTTTCCCTTGCACCCGCTGCAATCGTGTCTGCCTGTCCCGCATCGGACTTGTCAGCCACAAACGAGCCTGCAGCTGACGTGGACTTTTTACCCCCTCCATAAATCTTCGTCCACGAAGCCAAGCCAAAGAAGAATATAAAAAATTAGTAAAGTTAGTAACATTGTCTATTAAAAATTCTTAAACAATCATCAATTCTTTAAAAAAAATTGTAGCATGAGAAAAAAAAGATGAAAAAAAAACTTTCTCTATAGAGATAAACCTTCACCAAATATCAACTAACTTCACATCTATCATCATATTAGTCACATAAACCACCATCTTAAAACAAAATTCAAACCTCATTAAGCATTGTACAATTCAATTTTAGTACTCTTCCACCATTTTTCCCTTTTACTCTTGAATAATTATCCAATAAAAGCTCCAATACCACATTTAAATATCCCCAATCATTACATTAAAATTCAGATATCCAAATAATAAAAACACATCTACAACAAAATCTATATCTTCAACAAATAGAGCATAAACCACAAACAAAATTCAAGCCTCATTAAGAATTGTACAATTCAATTTATAACTCTCACCATTATTCCCTTCGTTCTATAACTAAAATAGCAAAATAATATACACCAGAATTGCTTTCACCTTAAAGTTAAAGAAAAAATATTTAAAAAAACTTATCCATCCCATTCACATTTAAATTTCAAATATTCCTTATCTACTGAATAAACTTTACAAAAAAAACCACTTCAATTTTTAGTTTTTAAAACAATCAAATACTTTCTTATGCTTTTTTTTATAAACACAAAAAAAATCCTTCACTCTTTAATCTAATAATACAAAAAAAAAGAAAAAAAAACAGGTAGGAGGTTAAAAATACCCCCTCCCGTCTAAACCGCGCAATGTGGTAACTCCCAAAAAAAAATGTGTGTGAGATAAATCACACGTAGCAGATGACTTTCAGGAAATAGTGCCTATCCAGTTCTCTCCCCCAACTCTCACTTCATCTTAAACTAACATCTCTTGGTGTTATTTAATATTCCTTTTTTTTAACAAAAACATTAGAAAAAAAAAGAACAACTCTTCTTTTAATCAGCTCCAACTGCCGAGTCACCATTACAACCATTCCTTCTTGGAGCACGTCTCTTTTCTTCCATCTCATGTCTCCTTAGAGATCGCGGCAGGCTACGTCTCTGTTGAAACTGAGTAATTGGCGGCTCTTGAGCAAATGCTATAGCTTCCTTTGGAGAATCAAAGAACTTTGGTTGGTAACCATCTTGAAAAACCTTCAAAACAGCTGGATATTTAAAGGTTGCCTTATAACCTTTCCTCCACAACAACTCTTTAGCAGAGTTGAATTCCCGTCGTTGGAACATAACTTCTTGACTCAAATCCGCATAGAAGAAAACTCGATTATTTTGAATCATCAAGGGTGATTTTCTCTGTTGTGCATTTCTAATAGCCACTCGTAAAATTATTTCTCTGTCGTAATAATTCAAGCAATGAACCAAAACAGGTCTTGGACTTTGACCTGAAATAGGTCTTCTACGCAAGGCTCTGTGAGCACGTTCCAGTATTATACCTTCCGGGAAATGTTCTTGACCCAGCACCTGCGGAATCCATTCAGAAAAAAATTTTCTTGGGTCTGGTCCCTCCATTCCTTCCGGCAAACCAATAATCTTTATATTGTTCCATCTAGATTGGTTTTCCAAATAATCAATCTTTTTCACCAAATTTTTATTTTGAGTTTGTAAATCTTCGACCATTTTGGTCATATCTGAAACTTGATCTCGTATTTCGTCTATATCTTCTTCACACGAATTAAATTTATCTCTCACTTCAAGCTTAAAAGCTCCAAACTCAGCCATCTGTTGAGAATTTATTTCCATCAGAGTATTAAACCTAGTACCAAGTTCAGTCATAATCTTGGATAATCCCTGCATTGTATAAGGTAATTTAGATTCAAGATTCACAAGAATCTTTTCAATTGGAAGAGATTCTGGCTCAACAGATTCCTGCTTCTTCTGCATAACCAAAGGGTCTTCTGTTGCTTCCTTCATTCTGGTTGCCTTCCTTGTAGTATAGCTGCATGTGGAAACCCCAGCCACAGCCTTTCCAGCAGTGACTGGAGGACGCTGGCCAGGATTTTCCCCAGTCCATAATGTATTAATTTCTCCCAGTACATCAAGTTGTATAGGTTCTTTTATCTCAAGAGGTGCAGTTTGCAGTGCCACCGCTACAGTTGACAAATGCCTTTCTCCAGCCGGTACTTCAACTGATGTTACTACAAGTGGTTCATTCATAACATTGCCGTCAGATGCTACTGCACATGTGCGAACCTGAGTAACTCTTTGTTCTAAAGGCTGTTTGGCGCCCTCTTTAGGGGGCTCTACCGATGTAACATAGAGCTCTACATCCGAACACTGTACCTCTATCCTGGGATCCACTTCACGCTGAGTCCCGGTGTCTTTCCTGTAGGTAGGCTCCAAAACTTGAACTTTTGGAAAATGTAGTTTTCTGATGATCTGTTGTTGTTTTTTTTTTGCTCTTTTCCACCAATTGTACTATCATAAGTTAAATTAACAGCACTGAAGTTATCTAAACTTTTAAAGAATTTTAACGGGCATTTCTAGACAAAACAATGATAGAGTCAGGAGAGGACTGGAAGGCACGTCTGATCCTTACGCCATCTTGCCACGCCCCCCTAAGTATTTAACTTCTGATTAAACAAATTGTAATTTGGATTCGCTCACCCTGAGACCCTTATTTTCCAGAAAATTCAAAAGTTCAACAGTATACTGTTTAACTAATTCATATGTTTTTTCCGTAATTAACAAATCATCAACATATTGTATCAACTGACAGTTCTCTCTCCGAGAAGCCTCGTCTAATATTTGTTCTAAGACCTGGCCAAATAAATTTGGTGATTCTGTAAAACCCTGGGGAAGGACCGTCCACCGGTATTGATTCTTGCGTCCAGTAAAAGGATTTTCCCATTCAAAGGCAAACATGTCTCTGCTCTCTGTTGCTAACAGACAGGTCCAGAAAGCATCTTTGAGGTCAATCACACTAAACCATTTACTATGGGGATTAATTTTACCCATTATTGTACAGGGATTAGGTACAACCGGGTGACGGGTGAGAATAATTTTGTTCAGCTCCCTCAAGTCCTCCACTAATCGATAGGTACCGTCTGATTTTTGGACAGGTAAAATTGGGGTATTAAAAGGTGACATACAAGGTTCAAGTATACCATCTTTCACCAACTGGTCAATTATTGGCTGCAGCCCCTTTCGGCCAGCCATCGGAATTGGATACTGCTTTCATCTAATTACTTGCTCAGGATCTTTTAGAGTAACTTGCAGGGGAGGAATATCTAACACTCCTCTATTGCCTCTTTCTGCCCATACTCCAGGATTTATTAGTTCTTGATCTTCCTCGCTTAATACATACAATTGAACCGCGATACCCGATTCCTGTGGTCTGGTGCCAATAGCCAATTGGTCCTGTAAATCTCGACCTAACAAACAAACTCCAGCTTGGGGAATTAGTAAAATATCCTCTGTTATTATCTTTTCTTCCATTTGTATTCTTACATCTCTTAATACAGGGACCATAAAGTCTCTTCCTCCTACTCCCAAAATCATCACTGTCCCCTCTATCTTTACACCCTCGGGTGGTTGTAAAATACTAGACCGGGCTGCCCCAGAATCTACTAAAAAGGTCATCTTGTCACTGTGGGGTCCTATGCTTAAATTTACCAATGGTTCTCCGTGCAGCCCCATGGTGTGTATTGACTGAGAACCTCCCCTATTCATAATCTGCTTCTATCTGTCGGACTCTGGCTTTACCCTACCCTTAATTTAGTCTATGTGTCGTCTGACTCCAGCGTGTTCGTTAAATGAAGTGATAGGAGAATCAGTTTATTACACAGCATAAGAATAAAGCTTAACAGAGCTCTGATTCAGTCGTTAGTTCATAGGTCACCTGCACAGTGAGCTATTCCCTCAAGACTGACCTCTACTGTCCAGTCTCTACAGTTTATATAGCTCAACCTTATACAGAACAAAAGTTGGCTTTCTTTGCTAGATTTCTTGCATAAGATTAATCACGTAATTTCAGATTCTTTTTGTTTGTGCTAATCAACACCTCCTTTTGCCTTAACATTCCTACTAAATTGTTTCATACATATCCTCTCTTTTGTATTTTGGGAGCTGGCAGTTCTCTTTCTTTGGCTTGGCTTCGCGGACGAAGATTTATGGAGGGGGTAAAAGTCCACGTCAGCTGCAGGCTCGTTTGTGGCTGACAAGTCCGATGCGGGACAGGCAGACACGGTTGCAGCGGTTGCAGGGGAAAATTGGTTGGTTGGGGTTGGGTGTTGGGTTTTTCCTCCTTTGCCTTTTGTCAGTGAGGTGGGCTCTGTGGTCTTCTTCAAAGGAGGTTGCTGCCCGCCAAACTGTGAGGCGCCAAGATGCACGGTTTGAGGCGATATCAGCCCACTGGCGGTGGTCAATGTGGCAGGCACCAAGAGATTTCTTTAGGCAGTCCTTGTACCTTTTCTTTGGTGCACCTCTGTCACGGTGGCCAGTGGAGAGCTCGCCATATAACACGATCTTGGGAAGGCGATGGTCCTCCATTCTGGAGACATGACCTACTGTAATCAGCCAACTTTGCTACATACTGTGGCTGCCCCTTACTTACATTACTCTTTCCCTTCACCATGAAGTAAATATTAAATTGTTACATAGTACTGGATTCATGTGTACAAACTGAATAGTACATATTCTATATATTTTCTATGATTAATTAACCCCTATATTCCAACACATCAGTGTGTAAGGTCGCGTCTCCCTGGCTTGCATTGGGCATTCTCTCTTAAAATCTCCCTCCTTTTACAATGGTAGCAAACTAATCCTCCTGTTTCCCAATTCCTACCGAGATTACCACAAGGTCCCGGGAACAGTCGTCGTCCCCGGAATTCCCCTCTACCCTTGCCCCTGCTCTAGTCTCTACTCTCCCACTCCTGGAGCTCCTCCCAATGTCCAGGAGCTGGCACACAGCCCCTACTCTTTCCTTGCTGTCCCTCCATGACTTCCTTGACTGCCTGCATCAAAATCTTAGCCTTTCCTTTCTGTTTATTGGGCATTCTCTCTTAAAATTGCGCACCTCCGTACTAGTCAGGGGCACATTTACAAAACCGAGACCCCCTCCCATGGGAACTTCCCGTAAAGGTCTCATCCGGTTAATTTCTGGCTTATCCTCTCCTTTATAATGTCTAGATTCCTGCTCTCCAGAAATGAATCAAAGGGTTCTGCCCTTCCCTCCTGGAGGGTCTCACACTGTTTTGAATCAAAGTCTCTTCCCTCTCTTGTCAATTGAGGTGGTAACCTAGTATTTTGTGAACAGGTCATCATACCACCCCTACTTTCTTCTCCTTTCTTTAGCTGTGGGGGAGGAGGGGAAGGTGCAGAAGGGTAGAGCATAGGAGAGAGAGGAAAAATAGGAGCCGGCATAGGAGGAACATAAGGTGGAGAAAGGGCCTGTAACACATCCCATCCTTGTGTTTCAGGGACAAAAGGTTCCTTATCTTTCTTGTCCTTGCATTCCTTTTCATTCAAAACCAGTTGATCAAACAATCCCCTGTGCCAGCAGGCTGCATATTCCCTGCTCTCAAGATTATCTCTTTGGTTTTGATAGAGCCAGATGTTCAATGCCTGACACATCCAGTCATCCTCGGATCCGAGCTTTGGCCAATATACTGAACTCCCTTTTATCTGACTTTTAACCCATTCCAAACAGCAATACCTGACCATGGTCAGTTTGTCTTTCCCACGGGTTCTACCCGCACCCCAATCAGATAGCATTAATCCTAACAGACTTTGCTTGGTTATCTGATCTTCCCATCCTTCCTTAGGACTCTTTTCCTTACTACTCACACCTCCCATACTAACAGGTAAGTAAAATTTCTCTTACTGATGTTAGAAATAGAAGTACCTTAACAGAAATTGCTCGAGACAAAAATTGAGAACAAAGAACATTTATTATCACAACAATGCAAAGTTGGGTGCTTCCCCTTACCCTGGGAATACACACATACACTGGGGCTCACCCAACTTTCATACAGTTTATTTCAGTATAGAAGTACCCTCCCCCTTACATTCTTCAGCCTCCTGGATGAGTTTGGCATTAGGCAATCCTGTCTGCCTACGTGCTGTTTCTGTGAACTTGGAGGACCAGGGGGTATCCTGTCGGTGTCCCATCATGTCATTGTCCTTATTCACACCTTCCTGACTCTCAGGGCTGACTAACTTCTTACATGCAGAATTTGCTAATTCTGTCTAAGGCTAGAAGACCCTTATCTTATTCAGACTAACTTTACTTCCTACATTCTATTATCTATCCTTATCTTATTCATACTGGTGAACTTGCTGATTCTGTCTAAAAGGCTAGAAGACCCTTATCTTATTCAGACTAACTTTACTTCCTAACTTCCTACATTCTAATATCTATTCTTATCCTATTCATACTGGCTTTATTCATTACACATATATCTATACTAGTTTACCACTCTTTGCAGACGATGCCGCTTTAGTTGACCATTCAGAGCCAGCTCTTCAGCGCTTGACGTCCTGCTTTGCGGAAACTGCCAAAATGTTTGGCCTGGAAGTCAGCCTGAAGAAAACTGAGGTCCTCCATCAGCCAGCTCCCCACCATGACTACCAGCCCCCCCCACATCTCCATCAGGCACACAAAACTCAAAACGGTCAACCAGTTTACCTATCTCGGCTGCACCATTTCATCAGATGCAAGGATCGACAATGAGATAGACCACAGACTCGCCAAGGCAAATAGCGCCTTTGGAAGACTACACAAAAGAGTCTGGAAAAACAGCCAACTGAAAAACCTCACAAAGATAAGCATATACAGAGCCGTTGTCATACCCACACTCCTGTTCGGCTCCGAATCATGGGTCCTCTACCGGCATCACCTACGGCTCCTAGAACACTTCCACCAGCGTTGTCTCCGCTCCATCCTCAACATCCATTGGAGCGCTTTCATCCCTAACGTCAAAGTACTCGAGATGGCAGAGGTCGACAGCATCAAGTCCACGCTGCTGAAGATCCAGCTGCGCTGGGTGGGTCACGTCTCCAGAATGGAGGACCATCGCCTTCCCAAGATCGTGTTATATGGCGAGCTCTCCACTGGCCACCGTGACAGAGGTACACCAAAGAAAAGGTACAAGGACTGCCTAAAGAAATCTCTTGGTGCCTGCCACATTGACCACCGCCAGTGGGCTGATATCGCCTCAAACCGTGCAGCTTGGCGCCTCACAATTTGGCGGGCAGCAACCTCCTTTGAAGAAGACCGCAGAGCCCACCTCACTGACAAAAGGCAAAGGAGGAAAAACCCAACACCCAACCCCAACCAACCAATTTTCCCCTGCAGCCACTGCAACCGTGTCTGCCTGTCCCGCATCGGACTTGTCAGCCACAAACGAGCCTGCAGCTGACGTGGACTTTTACCCCCTCCATAAATCTTCGTCCGCGAAGCCAAGCCAAAAAAATACTAGTTTCCTCATCTTCATATTTTTATATCAGTTTTACTCATCTCTCACAATCCTCACTTTTCTTTTAGATCAGTGTTACTCATCTCTCACACAAACAAAGGTCATTAATTTTATGACTTAGTTCAATTAACACCTACTTGTGAAAGGTGCTTACATTCTCCAGAAATCTTCAATATTTCTTCAGTCTTTCAAATAAGATATGTTTTAAAATGTGACCTACTCTAAATCTTTTATAAATTCTCCCCAAATATAAAAATTGTTACACCAGTTAACCCACACAGAATTGGCAGCGTGAAAGGGGCGTACACCATTGTCTCTTTTTCTGTTTCCATTCTCTGCCAAGGATGCGCCTGCAGAAGAGGATTCAGACCTGTGGAATGGTTGTTCAGGTAGCAGTGCTAAAAGCGCTGCGCTGGCCATCTGAAAGGGATAGCTTCATGGGAGGCACCTCGGAGGGCACTCCAGCTCCTGTCCCTTCAGGCTGTCAGGGTTGGGGTGGCTGGCTGTCAGAACTGGGGCTGACAGGGGGGCGTGGCAAGATGGCGTAAGGATCAGACGTGCCTTCCAGTCCTCTCCTTACTCTATCTTATTGTTTTGTCTAGAAATGCCCGTTAAAATTCTTTAAAAGTTTAGATAATTTCAGTGCTGTTAATTTAATTTATGATGGTACAATTGGTGGAAAAGAGCAAAAAAAAAACGACAACAGATCATCAAAAAACTACATTTTCCAAAAGTTCAAGTTTTGGAGCCTACCTACAGGAAAGACACCGGGACTCAGCGTGAAATGGATCCCAGGAGAGAGGTACAGTGTTCGGATGTAGAGCTCTATGTTACATCGGTAGAGCCCCCTAAAGAGGGCGCCAAACAGCCTTTAGAACAACGAGTTACTCAAAGGCATTTTGTCAACTGTAGAGGTGGCGCTGCAAACTGCATCTCTTGAGATAGAAAAACCTATACAACTTGATGTACTGGGAGAACTTAATACATTATAGACTGGGGAAAACCCCGGCCAGCGTCCTCCAGTCATTGCTGGAGAGGCTGTGGCTTGGGTTTCCACACGCAGTTATACTATAAGGAAGGCAACCAGAATGAAGGAAGGAACAGAAGATCCTTTGGTTATGCAGAAGAAGCAGGAATTTGCTGAGCCAAAATCTCTTCCAATTGAAAAGATTTTTGTGAATCTTGAATCTAAATTATCTTATACAATGCAGGGATTATCCAAGATTATGACTGAACTTGGTACTAGGTTTAATATTCTGGTGAAAATACATTCTCAACAGATGGCTGAGTTTGGAGCTTTTAAGCTTGAAGTGAGAGATAAATTTAATTCTTGTGAAGAAGATATAGATGAAATACAGGATCAATTTGGTCACACCAAGTTTTTGATGTGACCAATATGGTCGAAGACTTATAAACTCAAAATAAAAATTTGGTGAAAAAAATTGATTATTTGGAAAACCAATTTAGACGGAACAATATAAAGATTATTGGTTTGCCGGAAGGTATGGAGGGACCAGACCCAAGAAAATTTTTTTCTGAATGGATTCTGCAGGTGCTGGGTCAAGAACATTTCCCGGAAGGTATAATACTGGAATGTGCTCACAGAGCCTTGCGTAGAAGACCTATTTCAGGTCAAAGTCCAAGACCTGTTTTGGTTCATTGCTTGAATTATTACAACAGAGAAATAATTTTACGAGTGGCTATTAGAAATGCACAACAGAGAAAATCACCCTTGATGATTCAAAATAATCGAGTTTTCTTCTATGCGGATTTGAGTCAAGAAGTTATGTTCCAACGACGGGAATTCAATCCTGCTAAAGAGTTGTTGTGGAAGAAAGGTTACAAGGCAACCTTTAGATATCCAGCTGTTTTGAAGGTTTTTCAAGATGGTTACCAACCAAAGTTCTTTGATTCTCCAAAGGAAGCTATAGCATTTGATCAAGAGCTGCCAATTACTCAGTTTCAACAGAGACATAGTCCGCCGCGATCTCTAAGGAGACAAGAGATGGAAGAAAAGAGCCGTGCTCCAAGAAGGAATGGTTGTAATGGTGACTCGGCAGTTGGAGCTGATTAAAAGAAGAGTTGTCCTTTTTTTTCTAATGTTTTTTTTAAAAAAAAGGATATTAAATAATGATGATGTTAGTTTAAGATGAAGTGAGAGTTGGGGGAGAGAACTGGATAAGCACTATTTCCTGAAAGTCATCTGCTACGTGTGAGTTATCTCACACCCATTTTTTTTTGGGAGTTACTGCATTGCGCGGTTTAGACAGGAGGGGGTATTTTTAACCTCCTACCTGTTTTTTTCTTTTTTTTTGTATTATTAGATTAAAGAGTGAAGGGGTTTTTGTTTGTTTAAATATAAAAAAAGTTTAAGAAAGTATTTGATTGTTTAAAAAACTAAAAATTGATGTGGTTTTTTTTGTAAAGTTTATTCAGTAGATAAGGAATATTTGAAATTTAAATGTGAATGGGATGGATAAGTTTTTTTGATATTTTTTCTTTAACTTTAAGGTGAAAGGAGTGTTAATTCTGGTGTATATTATTTTGCTATTTTAGTTATAGAACGAAGGGAATAATGGTGAAAGTTATAAATTGAATTGTACAATTCTTAATGAGGCTTGAATTTTGTTTGTGGTTTATGCTCCATTTGTTGAAGATATAGATTTCGTTGTAGATGTGTTTTTATTATTTGGATATCTGAATTTTAACGTAATGATTGGGGATATTTAAATGTGGCATTGGAGCTTTTATTGGATAACTATTCAAGAGTAAAAGGGAAAAATGGTGGAAGAGTACTAAAATTGAATTGTACAATGCTTAATGAGGTTTGAATTTTGTTTTAAGATGGTGGTTTATGTGACTAATATGATGATAGATGTGAAGTTAGTTGATATTTGGTGAAGGTTTATCTCTATAGAGAAAGTTTTTTTTCTTTTTTTCATGCTACAATTTTTTTTAAGAATTGATTATTGTTTTAGAATTTTTGATAGATAATGTTACTAACTTTACTAATTTTTTATATTAAATTTGAGTTAAATATATGTTTCATCTTAACTCCGTTTGTTAAATATATGCATTTAAGTTTGATTTAAATGTTTTTTAAGTCTGATATCTTAGTATTAATTACTTTTCTTTTTGTTAGTATTTTAATCGGTTATGTTTTTGTTTTTTTTTGTAAGTGGGTTTTTTTTCTCACATATATTATTAACTTTATTAATTCTTCACTCTTTATTTTGGGGGGGAAAGGGGGGGGTTGGACTAATTTGAGTTGGGTTATTAATGTGTAATAATTATTGGGGAGGGTATAGTTTATTTAGATTACTGATACTATATTGTAATTTTATTATTTTATTCTTAATTTTTTTTAATGTAATCCTATATGTTATTCATGTTATAAAATTTTAAATAAAGTTTAAAAAAAAGAACTGGGGCTGACAGCCTGTGTGGGGACTGATACAGGGCTGTGGGGAGAGAGCAGGGAAGTGGGATCAGTATGGGGACAGGCTGCCCCTGTCCTGACGTCCCGCATCAGGGGGCAGGGGCAGCAGGGAGGGGGGCTGTCAGGCGCTCGCCAGCTGATTGTCATTCCCCTTAGCTGCCGTTTTCAGGTGGCTACATTCAGGTGCCGGGGGTGGTGGGGGGGGACCTCAGTGCTCCGGCGATTATCCCTCCTGGAGGAGGGTTACAAAGTCTGCCTCGCATGCGCCTCCTGCGCTTTCAAGTGGCCTCCCGACGGCCGCATATGGGCATAATATGCGGCTTTACATCAGGGGATTTTGGCCACCTGAAAGTGCCTCATGTAATCATCAACTCTACCCTAATCTGCAAAATTGATGCTGAAATAATGACATAATGATGCTACTGCCAGACTTGATTAATCCAGTGTACTGTCCCTCACTTGCATAGAGTTAAGATGAATTTTATTTTCCTGTGCTAGGCCCCATTGTTGCATTCAAATTTCTCCATGGCCTTGGGCCTCTCTGATCTCCTCCAGCCATCAAAGAAAAAGTTAAAAAATTCTAAAATTCTAACTGAGTGAACATTTCCTCCTTCAAGATGACAATTTTTTTTTGTTTGATTACCCTCCTGTAAATGATTTTGGGATGTCTCAATATATTCAGGATACTACAAAGAAATAAGTTCTTGTCTCCACCTTCGGACTTTTTGTCCATTCCTTCACTTTGTCTTATCCTTCGACACGACATGTTCAAGAAACAAGATGAGTGTGACTTATAAAGCTTAAATAACATAAGTTATTTACCGGATCAGGAAAATGCACACCAAGCCATGGTCAAGAAAAGGTATCATAAAGATCTTCCGCCATTGGCGATACGGTCGATGTGTATTATCAATGGCGCCGTAACAATTATTAATTCGAGTTGGGAGTTGACCTCGGTTGTTTAAAAAAAAAGTCAAGGAATTTCACAATTATAACACGTTTTAGACTTGAGGTGGGGTTTCGACAACTTATTTGCTACTTCCTGGCAGGGAAACCATCTCAATCAAATCAAGAGTGGTCTTCAAATGACGGGGTCCCAAGCAGAACTGGTGGATGGGCCAAATGGCGCACCGGCTCGAGCCCAGCTGTTGGGAAGTGTGACAGTTCAAAATGGCGCGAGAGCTCAAGGACGCTAAGTGGCCAGAATGGAGATAGAGGGATGGGGGCTTCGTCGAGGAGGAAAGGACAGAGGATTTGGGCTATAAAAGAGGCCTCTGAGAGAATGAGGTGATAGTGACTTACACATGGAAAGAAAGATTCCCATTAACCAGTTATATTTGGGGGAGGGAGGGAAAAGCAGGGGAAGGGAGAAAAGACCACTCTGTAAATTTAATGAGATACGTTTGTACATATTTTGGTTGATATGGTTCACAGAGTGAAAAATAAAAAATTATTTAAAAAACCCCAGTTATATTTGCTATTGTTTCAAATATATCCGGCCTCAAGGATAGAGAATTATAATCTTCTTCTGTTTTAAATGTTGCCTCTGGTCTCGATTCATCCATAGTAGCAAACATTCACTCACAACCTACTCTGTCAATCCTTTAGTAGAACGGAGGAATGGGGAGTGTTATGGCTCAACAATGAAGGGTAAAGATGTTATTTGAGGAGAAAATGAGAATTAAGGAAGGGTGCAAGAATGGAAGAAACAAGGATCTTTGGATGGAGGAGGAAAAGGAGGGCCTGTCTGTCATAATTGAGCGATGGAGAAAGGAGAGAGAGAGAGAGAGAGAGAGAGAGAGACCACAGAATGGAAGCAATTGACAAGGAGAAAGGACATTGAACTATCACTGGAGAAGCAACCAACTAAAAGTGAGGTAGGAATTGGAAAATATTGATGCTCAGAGTTTTGCTTCTAGTGTTATAAATGTTTAGAAGATTGAAACCATTTTTTGAAATATATCCACTTTCCCAACTTTTATTTAAAGCTGTCAATTCAAATGCCATCCTGGCTGAACTCAAAAACCAGCTTCTAAAGCAGTCATACAAAATAAGTAGAAGTAAAAGGTATTTTAAATATTCTCTTCCATTCAATAATCAAAATGGAATTGCAGATAATAAAAATAGGAAATCATGGTGACCCAATTCCCAGCAAGCGAACTGGCTCTCAAAATGGCAGACATGCTGTGGAAAATGCAGGAAATTGACCTGCATCTAACACAGGTTTTTATCTGGGCTGATGCCATTACTGATGTGACAGAAACAGTGCTGTATATAAGCCCAGCATGCAAGCCTGGAGATGTCAGTCTTGTACTGGACTCTACAGTGTGTACATTGCCAAGTTGCTGCATACACAGGGAAGACAATGTGTACACTGATGTCTATAGTAGCTCAGTATATAATACTTTGCTACATTGGTGACCCTGATGATCCAAATGATATTTGGACCCCAAAGGGAAAAATTTTTCTTTGATGCATTCTGTGGTTCTGAAACTGCCAATGTTTTGGACCTCACAACCACATGTATGGTTAGAGCAAGTAGAAGCCCAATTCCAGTTGAGGCAGATAACATCTGATTCCACATGGTACTACTTTGTAGTAATTGCCCTGGATCAAGAGACGGCATGCCAAGTTTCCGATTTTCTGCAGCAATCTCTGGAGGAGAATAACTACCTTTGTCCACTCACAATGTGAGTGAGCAACCTGTTTACTTCACTTAGATAGCTTGGGAGACGGGGCCCCTTCTGTGCTGATGAATGAAATGCTGGCACTAGTGGAAGGGCATGTTCGAGTAGGCTTTCTTGGAGCAGTTGCCAGGAGACATCCACATGCTGCTGGCCGATGAGAATTTCAGTGACGCACAGAGAGTCGAGGTCTGGAATGCTAAATTAATAAGTTCTTATAAATCACCTATTTTATTTAATTTGTTAGGCATTTGGCTAGGGATAAATAAAGATAGGTAAAGATAAATAAAGGTAATCAAGGTAAATTATTGAGATATATTCTTTTGTATCAGAATGAATGTTTACCTTTTATGGTTAATAATTACCTTCTCAAAATTTGGGATCAGAAAGGGATTAAGACAATAAATGATTGTTATGAATTGAGTCACTTTTTATCATTTGAAAGATTGAAGGAAAAATATCAAATACCGACATATTTTTTTTGTTATTCTCAAATTACATCAATGTTGTAAGATTATTTTCGGAGACACTTGCTTTTACCTAAAGAGTCAAAATTTGAAATGTTGATTCATGATGGAGGGAAGAAAGGTTTTATTTCAGAAATGTAATAATTATTGCCACAGAAAATGCCTAAAATTGAGTTGCATAAATCACAGCTTAAGTGGGAGAAAGATTTGCGAGTTGATTTTGATAATGATCGTTGGAAAAATATTTGTAGGGATAGTATGACAAAAATTGTAAATGTTAGATAAAGGCTTGTAACTTATAATTTTATTCACCAATTGTATTTGACTCCGGAGCATTTGAAAAGATAGAATCTGAGTGCTTCCAATTTGTGCTTTCAATGTGTAATAATCAGAAAGGATCATTTTTACACTCAGAGATAAAGTTAGTTTTTTTTTGGAATAGGCTAAGAGATTGTTTACAGAATATTTTTAAAATAAAAAAATTTTTAGATCCAAAAATTTTTTTAATTGGAGATATTAGTGAATTGGGTTTGTTTTATAAATTGGATAAATTTCAATTTAGCTCTTTTGAGACTAGCCTTAGCAGTGGTGAGGAAATGTATAGATATTTCATGGAAAGATCAAATGGATCTTAATTTACAAAGATGGCATTTGGAATTAAAGTCGTGTATTCCATTGGAGAAGATAACTTCTAATTTAAGAGATAAATATTATGTATTTAAGAAGATTTGGAGCCCATATTTGGAACATTTCAATTTGAAAATTTAAAGGTAGTAATTTGAGTGCCACTGAGTCTTTTATCTCAGATTAAGTGAACTGTGTTTTGTATTCTCCTCTTGTTTCTTTTTTTTTCTTTCTGCTTTCTTTTTGTGGAATTTAGGGAGTTTAGATGTAGATTAAAGGGAGGGTGTAGTTTTAGGTTTGGAGGGAGGGTTGGGGTTTTTTTTCTAGTAGATTTTTAGTTTTTCTATAAGCTATGTTTAAATTTTGATATATTGTTTTATTTTAATGTCTGTGATCATTGTTGTTTTTCTTATAAATAAAATATTTTTTAAAAAAGAGTCGTGGTCCATGCTGACATTCTATGGTGGCCTAAGCAAGAAAACATGACATCCATAGGACAGGTCACCAGATCCCACTCACAGCAGTGGAATGTGCAACTCCAACATTAGACCGGCATCAAGGTCGATCAAATTTGTTGTCAGACTGTCAGTCAGCCAGGAGATTACGGGATGAAGGTAGCACCCATTAATATTTCTACCATTAACGATAGGGCGCAGAAACTTCACATGGACGTTCACATTGGCTTTGGTTTCAAATCCACTACTGGGAGTTGATTTTCTGAGAGTACATGGACTGTTGGTTGATCTAGAGTCAGAAGGCTCGTTCATACCAACACTTTCCAGACATTCGCCCCAGATGAGGCCAAGCTCCCAGACTCTTATTTAAACTCTGTTACTCTTTCGGAGAATGAATTCACCAGGTTGTTGGCAAATTCCCCACAATAATTACACTTCAATTCACCTCGGCGATGCCAAGACATGGGATGCAGCACCACATACCAATTGACGGGTCACTGCTGCAGTGCCCAAGCTTGTAGACTCCCTCTAGATAAACTTTGTCCAGCCAAAGAGAAGTTTGAAAGGATGGAGGACATGGGTTTTGTCTTCCCCGTTCCCCGTTCCACATAATACCCAAGGCTGCAGGCGGATGGAGACCCTGCGGTGTTTATCACAGGTTGAATGAGATTACCACACTGGATCGCTACCTGATACCACATTTGCAGGACTTTGCATCCAATCTGCAGGGAGCCCACACCTTTTCTAAGGAGCACCTGGTCCCGGGGTATCATCAGATCCTGGTCCACTCCGATGACATTCCAAAAACAGCTATTATTACACCCTTTGGCCTATTTGAATTCAGAAAGATGCCTTTTGGGCTCAAGAATGCTGTGCAGACTTTCCAATGTTTAATGGACAGAGTGGGATATGATCGCAACTTTACCTTCATATGCCTAGATGACATATTTATTGCTAACTGCAGTCGTCAGGAACATCTGTCCCACCTGCACAAGCTTTTCACTCGTTTGAATGAAAACTGGCCAAGTGTCAATTTGGGTTAATGACCATCAACTTTCTGGGCCATAGAATCAACAAACACTGAGCAAATCCACTACTGGGAAAGGTCAAGGTGATCCAGGAATTTACTAAGCCCAGCACAGTTAAAGGCCTTCAGGAGTTCATTGGAATGGCAAACTTTTATCGCCAGTTTCTACTATCAACACCTTCAAGAAAGCCAAGGAAGCACTGGCTAATGCTGCTTTGCTGGTCCACCCAAGAACAGAAGTCCTGACAGCCTTGACAGTGGATGCTTCCAGTATGGCAATAGGAGGGGTGCTTGATGGGCTTTAGAAACAATTGGCTTTCTTTAGCAAGCACCTAGGACCACCAGAACTCAAGTACAGTGATTATGATCAAGAATTGTTGGCACTTTACCTAGCTATCAGATATTTCAGGTACCTTCTGGAAGGCAGGCATTTCATGGCTTTTAAGGATCACAAGCCACTTACATTTGCCTTCACTTCAGCTCAACAGAGACATTTATCATATATTTCTGAGTTCTCTATGGCCATTGAACACATCTCAGGAAATGTCTACATAGTGACAGATGCGCTGTCTTGCCTGACCATACAATCCATGCAGATTTTAGGCCAAGGGGTGGACTATGTTTTGCCCACGCAAGCACATTAGACAGATGAAGAAGTTCCGTATTACAGAATAGGAGACTCGAGCCTGTAGCTGAAAGAAATTCCGGTAGGCCTGGGGGAGCTCAAACTCCTGTGTGACATATCTACACATTTGGGTCATCACCACCCAATCGTTCCGTTGGCCTGGAAGTGGCAGGTACTTGATGTGGTACATTGGAAAGCACATCTATTGATCAGAATGACTGTCCAGATGGTTGCCAACAGATTTGTGTGGCGTGGCCTTCGGAAACAGGTCAGTAATTGGGTGAAGAGATGCACTCGTTGCCAGATATCCAAAGTCCAGCAACACACGAAAGCCCCACTACAATCTTTTCTGCTGACGTTTTGGTGATTTGACCACATATACGTGGACACTGTAGGCCCCCTGCACATGGTTCCCGTTTTCTTCTTACTATAGTGGATTGGGCCATGCAGTGGCCAGAGGCGGTTCCACTGACAGACATGGCTACTGACACCCACGCCAGGGCCCTCATTTCTGCCTGGATAGCACATTTCGGTCTGCCAGCACACATCACATCTGACAGGGGTTCCCAATTCACATCAGGCCTGTGATCAGCAATGGCCACCTGCTTGGAAGCAAGTTGCATTACACAACTGCATACCACCTGCAATCCATTGAACTAGTAGAAAGGTTCCACAGGCATTTGAAATTGGCCCTTATGGTGTATCTGCAGGGCCCTAACTGAGTTGATGAATTGCCATGGGTACTATTGGCAAACAAACGGCACCCAAGGATGATATAGATGCTTCATGAGAACAGCTGGTCTACAGTGCGCCCCTGATGGTTCCAAGAGAATTTGTACCAGATTCACGAGGACAGGAGGAGACACCTGCAGCGGTCCTAAGCAAGCTCCGCGAGTAGCTCATTTTTTAAAAATGCCCTTAATGACATTCTCAACACAGTCAGGCCAGGTCCTATATACCCAAGAACTTGTGGTATTGCAGGTACGTTTTTGTACAGAAAGGAGCACACCAAGCATCATTTCAGGGTCCGTATGAGGGCCCCTTTGAGGTTCTAAGATGCAATGGTTTGACATACATTTTGAACATTGGAGGTAAAGAGAAAGTTTTGAAATTGACTGCCTCAAACCTGCTCATCTGGATCTGGACAGACCAATGGTGGTTCAGACACCTCAGCGGAGTGGAAAGCCAGGGTCTGCAGCGGGATTGCTGGTTTTGGGGAGGGGGGGTCATGTGGCGACCCACTTACCAGCAAGCAAACCGGCTCCCAAAATGCCGAACATGCTGTGGAAAATACAGGAAATTGACCTGCATCCAACATAGGTTTTTATCTGGGCTGATGATTTTGTTGATGATGTCACTTCCTGTTTGTGACAGAAACAATGATGAATATAAGCCAGCATGCAAGCCTGGAGAAGTCAGTCTTGCACTAGACTCCAAAGCATGTTCATCAACTTCCCTGCATATACATCAACTCGGCAACGTGTACAGCGATTCCACAACGTGTATATCAATGTCTGTAGTAGCTCAGCATAGAATACTTTGCTACAAAATAACAATAAATCTGGAAAGGCAGTATTAGAAGAAAGATCAACAAGAGTTAATGTTCCTATTGAAGACCCTTCACCAGATAATCTGAACTGGCCTTGGTCCCACTTCCATTTTCATATATTTTTCTCTCAAATCTTTAACTTCCCCATTAACCAGTATTATATTTGATATTGTTTCAAATACATTCAGCCTCTATGAAAAAGAATTATAAAGATTTATCTTCCTTGGTTTAAAATGTTGCCCTCTGGTCTAGATTCATCCATATCTTTCACTCAAACCTACTCTGTCAATCCTTTGGTCACTAGTTTTTTTTAAAAGATACAGCACAGTAACAGGTCCTTCTGGTCCAAGTAATGTGCTGACCAAATATGCCCATGTGACCAGTCTACTCTTAGTTTTCCAAACTCCAATGAGTAAAGACAGAATGTTCTCAACTTTTCCTCTTAAAACTGACCTCTGATCCTCGGAATCAAATCAGTTTATGCAGCATTCTCTTTGCAATAAACCCCACCATTTCATTTGCCTCCATATTATTTGCTGTCCTTGCATTGCTAACCTTTTATGTTTTTCATACACGTGGATACTTCTGTACAGCTGCATTTAGTAGTCACTTTTTCATTTAATTAATCTTCTGGTTTTCTAATGTAACTCAGCAATTATTTTTAAATTTCCACACATTATAGTCAACCTATCAAATTTTTTACCCAACTGGACCTTTGCAGCCTCTTTGTATTTTCCTCATATGTGGCTTTCCCATCTATCTTTGTATTATCAGCAAATCCCCACTATATATTTGTCCCTTCATGAAAATTATTAGTATGGATTGTGAACTGTTAAGTGCCACACCATTAAAAGTGCCAACTTTAATCCTGACTAATGTTTTCTGTTGGTTCCTCCATCCATGACATGAACTCTTGAGAAACCTTTCTTGAGGCACCTGTCAAAAAATCTTCTGAAAATTCAAATTTACTCTACATAATTCATCCATCCTTGTTAAATTCTAAAAATACTCATTAAATTTGTCAAATTTAGTTTCCCTTTCACAAAACCAGTCCATTCTGCTCAATTATTTGATGATTTTCTGAATGGCTTGCTACAATCTTAATAAAAGATTCCAGCAATTTCCCTTTGACAGATGTATGTTGAAAGAACCAAAGTCTTGTTGATCCAAACCAAGGCTTTTATTAACTAAAAGACTGGAGCATATCACAAATAGGTCGACCAGTCTAGAATGACCTGGTCTGGCTAAGACCTGCCAGTAGGTGTGGCTACACTCTCAGCCAATCAGAGTCATCCTACACTACCATCTGTACATATGTACATATACACCTTGGTGATGGAATCTGTACTATCACAAAGGTTTTCTATAATTTCCTAATTTTCCTCTCCCTGCCTGCTTGAATACTAGAACATAGAATAGTACAGAATAGAAACTAGCCTGTCAGCCCATTATCATGTCTGCGTCGATCGTGATGCCAATCTAATCCCATCTGCCGGCACAGGATCTGTATCTTTCTATTCTCCACCTGTTCATGTGTTAATCTAAATGTCTCTTCTAAATACTTCTACCACCTCCCTTGGCAATATATTCCAGACACTTACCATAATGTGGTCAAAAAAAGCTTACCTCACAAATCTACTTTAAACTTTTTGCCTCTCACCTTAAGCCCATGTCCTCTAATATTTTACATTTCCATCCTGGAAGAAAAACTGACCCTCTATCCTATTTATGCCTCTCATTTTATATTTTCTATTATGTTACCTCTCAGCTTCCGGTGCTCCAAAGAAAACAATCCATATTTATTCAACCTCTCCTTACCATTATCAGAAATATCTTCCAGTACAGTTAATTTCCTGGCTTCCTGCACCCTCTTCTGTATCCTATTATGCACCCTTTCTAAAGCTTCCACATCCATCTTTTTGTTGGTGACCAGAATTGCGAACAATACTTCAAATGTGACTTCATTGAAATTTTATACAACAATATCACTTCTCAACTGTTATATTCAGTACCATTTTTTTAAGGCAAGCATGTTGAAAGCATTCATTACCACTCTATTTACTTGTGGTGCCACTTTCAGGGTGCTGTGGAATGGCACCCCAAGAACCCTCTTGGGGACCTGCCATCTATTGTGCACTTTCCTCTTACGTTTGACCTCCCTAAATGCAATACCTCACACCTGTCCAGATTAAATTCCATCTGCCATTTCTCCATGCAAATTTCTGACTGATCTGTATGCGGCTACATCCCCCAACAACTTTCATCGCTGTCCACAACTCCTCCAATTTTTATGTTGTCCCCAAACTTAGTCATCAGACATTTCTGTCCAGACAATTTATCAATAACAAACAACAGAGTTCTGATCCTTGTGAAATACGACTGGTTTTCAATCAGAAAAAACACTTTCTTCAATGACCAAATCAATTTTATATCCAGCTTTATAATTCACTGTGGATTCCATGTGACTTAATCTTTTGGAAGAACCAATCATAAGGGACCTTATCAAGTGCTTCACTGCAGTCCATGTGGACTGTATCATCTGCTATCTTTGCAACCACTTACTCAAAAAGGTACCTTAGACAGGACCTTCCTTGCACAAACCTTTATTGACTTTGCCAAATAATTTATTCATGATTTTCCGAATCTGAATAAATCTCATCTCTAAGAATCTTGTACAATAGTTTCCCTACCACTGATGTAAGACTCAATGGCTTATAAGTTTCTGGCTTGTCCTTCTTGTTCTTAAAGAAAGGAACAACATTGACAGTTCTCCAGACTTCTGGGAGCTCATTGATACCTGTCAAGCCCCCAGCATTCACCTCAGGCCATCAGGACTTATTCTCAAAAGTTTTTTTCAAAATCCAAACATCTCTCTTCTTGACATTGACATGCTCTAGTTTATTAATGTACTTCTCCCTGATTTCACCATCATTTATGTCTTTGTTGGTGACAACGGATGCAAAGTACTCATTTAGAAGCTTCCATTTCATCTGGCTCCAGGTGTAGATTCTGTCCTTCATCCTTGAATTGATCTACCCTTTCCCCAATTACCAAGGATATTTCACAGCCAAATTTAGCCCTCCTAACTTTGTGTTTAAGTTATTTCCTGCTTCCTTTATAGTGTGGTAATTGTGGTTTTGCAGATTCCAGTTCAAGTTTATTGTCATCTGCCTGTTCATGTTTCTTTGGCTTGGCTTCGCGGACGAAGATTTATGGAGGGGGTAAAAAGTCCACGTCAGCTGCAGGCTCGTTTGTGGCTGACAAGTCCGATGCGGGACAACCTGACAAAACAGCATTTCTCTAGACCACAGTGCACATACATACACACACAATACAGTTCATAATAATCACATATATAGATAAAGATATAATTTAAAATAAATATTTTGGGATGATTTACTCAGTTACTGAATACTGCTCATCTATCTCACAGCTTTCAGGAAGAAGCTATTTCCCAGCATGGCAGTATTGACTTTGATGCTTCTGTGCCTCCTTCTTGATGGTAAGGGCTCAAACATATGGTGTGCTGGATTTAAAGTGTCTACTATAATTCTTTGAGGCCTAGTTAAGCATTGCTCCTGGTAAATGTTGACAACAGAAGGAAGGAAACCCCCAGTGATCTTAGTAGCCATTTTCATGATTCTCTGTATTGATTTTAGGTCTGATACTTTGTGATGATGCAGCCAGCCAGGACCTAAAAGATATTTTCTTTAAAAAAAGCTCACGAACTGAAAACCCAGATGGCTGTTATACCTGGTGGTCTGACAAGCCAATTACAGCCTTTAGATGTGTGTATAAACAAACCATTTAAAAATAGCATGAAGGAAAACTGGAATGAATGGATGGGAGAAAAGGACTATGCACTAACAAGAGCAGAAAAATGAAACGTCCCATCATTACACAAGGTGTATGAGTGGGTGAAGACTTCTTGGGACACTATAAGAGCTGGAATTAGTGTTAAGGCTTTTAAAAAGTGTGGGATTCGTAATGCCCTTGATGGCCCTGAGGATCATTTGAAGATGGTGATACCAGGGGTACTGATGCTGAGTTTTTGGGCTTTGTCCGTAATGACGCTGATGAATGTTCAGGCAGTGAAGATGATTAAAGTCTTTGTTACAATATTGATATTCATTGTTTTTTGTTTATGATAGCTGTTTTAATGTTGTCTTATTTAAAGTTTTTCTCTTGTTAATTACAGCAGTATTATAAAAAGGGGTTTTACCAATGTTCTAGTTGCATATTCTGGCCAAGTTTTATGTGTAAATACACTAAAACTAATTTTTCCTAAAATTTCAGGCTAAAAATGATGGTGGGGGGGGGGGTCATATGCCAGTAGGTCCTATATGCCATCAAATACAGTAATTGGAGTCTAAACTGGTAGATTTAAAATTGAAATGGCCTTTTCTCAGTGATTTATGACTGGTTTTATAAAATACATCAATTGGAAGCAAACCTTTAGCAAGATAATGTAAAATTATAATTAATTGAAGGAAAGCTATCTTTGCATCAATAATCTCCCTGGAATAAACATGATTTCACTCTTTTAATTCTTGTAAATCTGTTGACAATATTGTTTCATGGGTATGTTTTTAAAAAAAACCTGCTTTGAGTCGGACCATATTTTTGTATTCATGCTTATAACCTGTTGGTGTTTTTTAACATTTAGCATATAAATCCTAAATTATTTCTTTTATTTACTAGATTTTTTTTGGTAAGAAGAGTCTAATAAAATTTTTTTTAGACATGCAGTACCGTTACAGGCCCTTTCAGTCCACGAGCCTGTGCCATTCAATTATACCCAATTGACCTACAACCCCGGTAAGTTTCAAAGGGTGGGAGGAAACTGCAGCTCCCAGGAAAACCCTACACAGACACAGGGAGAATGTACAAACTCCTTACAGTCAGCGTGGGATTCGAACCCCAGTCCCAATCACTGGCACTGTAACAGCATTACACTAACCGTCCTTGCACATTTACAGTTTTACTTTAATAGAATTTTGATTCATGCTGACCAGGTATTGAAACATCACATGAGCTACGATATCATGTGGTCTGATAGATTTAATGAATATGTGCAATTTCACAGGTATTTGAATGCTTTCATTATACCCATGTGAGTGTTTAGAGTTCAGAGTTTTGCTTTATTTCTGTGGACATTCATACTGTATTTTCAGACTGCAGCATTTGAGGGTATGCACAATATTTTTGACAGTTTTTCACACAGCAAATATATTAATTTTCCTAAATCAGTTCAGTTTAAATTCTGGATGACCATAAACAAATAACAATTGACTGATTTTTCACATAAAGGTAGATGTTGCTGCGATTAATATTTTCATACAATCTCAAAAATGCTAATTATGAGTCAGATTTAATCAAACCTACGACCTACCTGCATATACTCCCTGAAACTGAGCTTCTGCTGGGTGCTTTGCTTTCCTCCCTCATCCCAAATATTTGCTGATATGTCAATTGCCAATAGAATGTTGTCCCTTAGTGGAGATAAGTGGCAAAGGATTTAAAAAGATGTTGATGTCCATGTATGAGAGAACCTCACGATTAAATGTCTAGATCTTAACAGAATTTCTACAAACAGCAATGGGTGACCAACAATGTTATTATTAGTAAAAGGAAATCAAGCAATTTCAAGGGCCCCTTTCTTAAGAGTTTATCAATTTCTATTGATTATGATGAGGAACATTTTGAAAATGCACTCCATGTAGAGGAACTAGATATTTGGGACATCTGGATTTGCATTTGTGAAATCCAAAATTGCTGTTGGTTTTCTCCAGTCTCATGATAAGCAATAATGGTCTCAGCTTCTATAAAATGTAGTACACCTAACAGTTTAAGAAATTTCTTGAAGAAACTAGAAAGCAGGGTGTGGGATAACTTCATCTACATAGTCTGAATAAGATGGTGAAGAAGTATCTTAATTGGATGAAGAAATTTGAAGATATTTGCCAGATATGAGCAGAGCAAGAACTTTCAATCTGCAGGATGCTCAGAATGTCATATGGAAAGATTTCATTCACAATAATCATTTGGAAAATATTTGCGGCTGAAGATGTACTTTGGGATCAGCACCACATCAGGTCCTTGGAAGACATGTTGGCAAGAAGACTAAAGTAGATGAAATTTTTGTCTCTCTAGAAGGAAAGACCTATGCAAAGGCAGAGATAGACTATGACAGAAAAATGCGGATTCAAGAAACTGCAGATGGTGAAATCGGAGGAAAGGTGAGTCAGGCAGCATCCGTGGAGGCAAAGGGATGATTCTGACACAGGTTCCAACCCAAAATATTGACTATCCCATTGCCTCCACAAATTTGTCCAGGAGCTGTTTTTTTGCTCCATGACAGAAATTTGTGAGCTTTAATTATGATTGGAGAGAAAAGTGCAACATCCAAAATTAGATTTCATTTTAAAAGAGATCATCTTCATGGGTTGTATACTCACTGCAGAGGGGCTTAAACTGGATCCAACAGAGATAAAAATGATAAAAGTGCCTAACCTACCAGATGCTTCCATGACCCAATGTCAACAAGTTAAGTAAATACCTGTCCCTTTGAGTGAGATGTGTAAACCACAAATACACATGATGTAGAAAGATGGTGAATGGGATTGGATATATGTCCATGAATATGTGGTCCTCATAAACCAATCAAATGATCAGAGCAGAATCATAATTTCAATTACTGTAAAGTGCTACAAGTTCAAGTTAAATTTTATTGTCATCTAATTATACATACACAACCTGACAAAACAAGATATAGTTTTTTAGGTGCTGTTGTACCTTCCTGTTTAATGAAGAGGTGGACTTCAGGAAGGCGAAGAACCACTCCCACTACATATCAATGGCTCTGAAACAGGGAGTGTGAGGAGCACAAAATTTCTTGTGATCCAATTAAAGGGCAATGTATCCTGGACCCACAACACCTCTTCATTAGACACGAAGGTACAACAGCACCTAAAGAAGTTGAGGAGAGCAAGGTTACTGGCCACCATCCTAATAACACTACAGGAGTACATCATAGTGTGGCATGGTAGCTGCAAAGCATCAGATTGGAGGTCAGTATGGAGGGTGATTAAAACTGCTGAGATCGCTAGGGTCTCTCTTCCCTTTATTGACAACATCTCCAGGGCGCAGTGCTTAAAGAGGGTTCAGAGAATTATTAAGGGCCCTTACCATCAAGCCCACAGTATCTTCGAGACACTACCTTCAAGGAAGAAGTACAGGAGCATTAAAAACCAGGATTGTCGTGCTTGGAAACAGGTCCTTCCCGCAAGCACTGAGACTGTTGAACAAACTTAAATATGTGCAAATGATTTTATATATATTTATTTTGGATCACTGTGTATATATGTTGTTTGTGTGTAGGGTGTACTGTATGTCTTGTTAATGTGGAGACTGTACAAGCCTTTCAACCTCCTTTCTGTAAGCTGAGTCATCATTGTTGCTGATGAGGCCCAGTACCTTTGTATCATCTGCAAACGATGACTTTGTTGGAGCTGAACCTGGCAGTACATTCGTGAGTTAGCATTGTGCACAAGAGCGGGCTGAGCATGCAACTCTGAAATGAGCTAGTGCTCAGTGTGATGGAGTGTTGTTTGGGCTTCACTGATGACCCCATAAAGTGCTTTCCCCTCATTCGCAGAAAGAGGAACATAATCCGCTGTGATCAGAGTGGGTAGTTAGAAAGGCCTGCACCTCACCATTAAGAATTTTATTTCTAGTGAGCAGTAGGCCTTTAGTAGGGAGTTATAGCAGTACACCAGTCCTTATTTATGTAGATGCACAGCCCCCTCTATGGGTTTTGCCAGAAGCAGCTGCATTTCTGCCCTCCTGAAAGGAGCTGGCTGACCGAATCCAAAATAGAACCTTAGAGCCACGATTCTCCAATTACCTGAGTGCAGCTGCTCTTCAGCTCCCTCTGGTGGTTAAGATGGAGCTGCAGGTAATCCAGTTTATTTTCCTTTGGAGTAGCACTTTAAAATCCCATAGAAAGATGGACAATTATGTAAAAACTGCTCTTGCTTCAAAGAAAGACAAAAAAGCATACCTCTACCTCTTGCCATATATAAGTATTAGGGGGGGAGTCGATTCTGAACGATACTGTGCAACGACGTGGAGTTAATAAGGGACCTTGAGGTAGGGGTGCCATTAGGTAATAGTGACCATAGTATGATTACTTTTAATCTGCAAATGGAAAGGGAGAAGAAAAGGAAGTCAGAAACATTAGTGCCACAGCTAAATAAGGGTGACTATACAGCAATGAGGGAGGAGCTAGCCAAAATAAAATGGAAGGACATTCTAGCTGGGAGGATAAGATGGCAAAGCAGAGCGGGAGGTTAGAGGATTGGGAGGCCTTTAAAAACCAACAGAGAAAAACTAAGAAAATCATTCATGAGGGGAAAATGAAGTACGAGGGCAAATTGGCAAGTAATATAAAATGGGATAGCAAAAGCTTCTTCAGATATGTTAAAAGGAAGAAATTGGTTAGGGCCAAAATTGGGCCCTTGAAAATGGAGAAAGGTGAAATTATCAATGGGGACATGGAGATGGCAGAGGAATTTAACAATTACTTTGCATCTGTTTTTACCAAGAAGGATATAGGTTATTATCAGAATAGGAGTAGGAGTCAAGCAGTATCTAGGGACTTGGTGAAATTACCGAAGGAAACAATTAATTTGATGGATATTCAGACCTAGAAGCAGGTGGTTGTGAGCAAATTGTTAGAACTGAGGCCTGATAAGTCCCCTAGGCCTAATGGGCTGCATCCCAGGATGCTTAGAGGGGTTGCTCTGGAAATTGTGGAAAAACTAATTGACATTTTCCAAAGTTCTTTAGATTCGGGGAAGTGCCTGCGGACTGGAGAGTGGCTGATGTTGTATAACTTTTTAAGAAGGGAGGGAGAGAGAATATGAGAAATTATAGACCGGTCAGTCTGACGTCAGTGGTGGGGAAGATATTGGAATCCATCACATTAAAGGAGAAAGAGCAGAACACTTAGGAAGGAATAATAGTATCGGTGCTAGTCAGCATGGGTTCCTTAAAGGAAAATTTTGCTTGACTAATCTCCTGGAATTTTTCGAGGACGTAACAAGGAGGGTGGACTCGGAGAAGCCAGTGGATGTGGTGTACTTGGACTTTCAGAAAGCCTTCGATAAAGTCCTACACAGGAGGCTAGTTTGCAAAATCAAGGAGCATGGTATCAGGGGTAGGGTGCTGTCATGGATAGAAAATTGGTTGAAAAGTAGGAAACAAAGAGTTGGGATAAACGGGTCATTTTCTGGATGGCAGGATGTGATGAGTGGGGTCCCACAGGGGTCAGTGTTGGGCCCTCAGTTGTTTATCATTTATGTAAATGATTTGGATGAGGGGATAAATAACTACATATGCAAATTCACAGATGATACTAAACTGGGTGGTAGTGTAAAGAGCGAGGTGGATGTCAGAAAATTGCAAGGGGACTTGGATAGTTTAGGGGAGTGGGCAGAAAGATGGCAGATGAAGTTTAATGTGAGTAAATGCGAGGTTGTCCATTTTGGAGGCAGAAACAAGAGAGCAGAATATTATTTAAATGGTGTTAAGCTAGGGAGCGGGGTAATGCAAAGGGATCTGGGCATACTTGTTCACCAGTTATTGAAAACTAGAGTGCAGGTTCAGCAAGTGGTGAAGAAAGTGAATGGTATTTAGGCTTTCATAAAGAGGGGATTGGAGTATAGGAGTAGAGAAGCCCTCCTGCAGTTGTACAGGGCCCTGGTGATACCTCACCTGGAGTATTGCGTACAGTTCTGGTCCCCATATTTAAGTAAGGACATACTTGCTATAGAGAGAGTGCAGCACAGATTTACGAGATTAGTTCCCAGGATGGCAGGATTGTCATATGCGGATAGGTTAGAAAGACTTGGATTATATGCGATGGAGTTTAAAAGGATGAGGGGTGACATGATTGAGGTATTCAGGATTATCAAAGGGCTTGACAGAGTGAAATCAGAACACATGTTCCCAATGATGGGTGAGACTAGGACTAGAGGGCATAGTTTAAGAATACAGGGAAAGCCATTTAACACAGAAATTAGAATTTTTTTTACCCAGAGAGTTGTGGGTCTGTGGAATACATTGCCACAGATGGTAATGGGGGGGAGAGGGGGAGAAATTCATTGGATAGATTTAAGAGAGAGTTGGATAAGGCTCTTGTGGGAAGGGGAGTTAAGGTTTATGGGGATAAGGCTGGGATTGGTTATTCAAAGGCAAAGATAAATGGTGCTGTTGGCTCGAAGGGCCAATTGGCCTACTCCAGCACCTATTGTCTATTGATTCATTTCCAGTTTAGTCTAGAAATTTATAAATCACTGAACTAGAACAATACTGCCAACAGATCAAAGCTTGCTAAAGCTTAAAATTTCAATTGGAATAAACATACAGATGAAGAGGGTAAAAAATATTCTAGATTTTTATAGCTGAGGAGATGCCATTTATTAAAATGTGTGATGTAAAAATCCAACCAGAATGCATTGAGCTCAATGAGCTCAACGGTAGACAGTTGGAAGATGAACACTAAAAGATATGAGATGAGGGGAGATATACTGCATCACCTCTCAGACTAAATGGATCCATTGAAGTGGCATTTGGAATCGATGAGGAGCACATTGGAGGCAGAGAGTGATGCAGAGTAATTTCAGGGACATGGCCGTACGAACATTTTAGTCAGTTAGATGTGAAAGGCAGAAGCACCATTCTCCTATCACTAGTCTATCAATTATCCAGTTTGGGGAATAGCATCTCAGCGGAAAATAGCAGCAACAGCCAGATCAGTGGCACTATAAACTAGGATAGGGCAAAATCTAGGTGTGCAAACTTGATAGGGGACTCTTTATTCAGAGGCATAGATGGGTATTTCTGTAGCCTTGAGCTTGATTTTAAGATGGTATGTTACCTCCGTGGTCCCTTAGTCAAGGATGTTTTGAGAAGGCACAGGGGATTCTGAAAGGGAGGGTGAGGATCCAGAGATTGTAGCCCATATTAGTCCCAACAACATAAGCAGGAAGAGAGATGAAGTCCTGAAAAGATGATATAGGGAGTTGGGTAGTACGTTTATACAAAACAAAACAGGACATCTAGGGTTCTAAACTCAGGATTTCTTCCTGTGCCACAAGCTAACCAGGTAAGAAACAGAATAATAGTACAGGTCAATGCATGGCTCAAGCTGGTGCAGGAGGGAGGGCTTTAGTATATGGATCATTGAGCTCTCTTCCAGTGCAGGTGGGACCTAAACAAGGTGAAGTGCTTTCAGCTGCACTGGAGGGAAAGTTGAGGCTAACCTAAATGTTAAAGTAAGCAAGTTCAGTGACAAGCCAGGCAGATACAAGTATGTGTGTCAGAAAGATTTGATAGATTAAACTGCATTTACTTCAATGCAACAAGTCCAAGGTCAATATACTCAGGGCATGTATACATACATGGGACTAAATATCTTTTTTTTTGAATATGTTATTTATTCAACATATATAATGTCAAAAATTAAGAATGTCATAGCATAAGTACATAATAAAATATCAATAAATATATGCTGAAACTCAATAAAAACTTAAATACTAAAATCTAAAAACTAAAAAACTACAAAAAAACCCCTATTTACCACCCCCCCCCCCCCCCCCCACCACCTCCCTCTGGCCCCAAACTAATCCCAAAACTAAAATGTAAGATATTTAGGACGGGGGTATCATGGTATTACAGAAATATGGTTGCAGACTGGTAACTCAATGTTCCAGGGTTACAGATGCTATAAAAAATGAGAGAATGAAACCGATGGTAGAAGATGCATGGTAATCCATTCTGTAAAACAAGATCAAGCCAAAATAAACTTTAAAAGCCTTCCCTCTCCATTCAGTGAGCTACCCCTCTTCTCAGCTTTATTTTCTTTTGCCTCCCCTATGACCTCTTGCCTATTGGCCTATGCTCCTCCCTCTGCCCCTTCTTCCGTCCTCCTCATTCCTCTCCTCACATTTTTATTCAGGCGCCTTCCTGCTTTTTGCCTATACTTTGACAAAGGCTCAGGCCCGAAACATTGATTACCTTTTGTTTCCTATAGTTAATGCATGACCTGCTGAGTTTCTCTAGTACTTCTGTGCATTGCACGACAATCATTGCCCTATCATCATCTGCAGAGTTTCCTGTTTCACATCAATCATTCATGGCAGATTTGGGAGAAATATTTGTCAACCAAATCATCTTGGAAAAATTGATACTGAGAATGTATATTGTTGGATTGCATATCTTATACAGTATTTATTTTAATATTAAATTGCAATATTACCTGCAAATGTACCTATAATTGAGATTCATTGAAATAATATTAATGTGGACTTCTCCATTATACAGCATGTTGAAATTGGGACACTTCCAAGAGAAGTTTGTCATCTATATTAATGATCTGGAGGATGGAGGGCTAAATTGGATTAGTAAATTTGCAGATGATACTAAAATAGGGGGAATTGTGGATGATGAAGAGGGTTTTCAAGATTGCAGAGGGATTTAAACTGCTTAGAGGAGTGGGCAGAAAGATGGCAGATGGAGTTTAATGCTGATATGTGTGAGGTGCTTCATTTTGGAAAGAATAATCAAAGCAAGACATATGTGGTAAATGGGGAGGGGGCATTGAAGAATGCAGTGGAGCAGAAAGATCTAGGAATAACGGTGCATTGTTCCCTGAAGGTAGGAGCGCATGTGGATAGGGTGTGAAGAAGGCCTTTAGTATGCTTGCCTATATAAATCAGTGCATAAAATATAGGAGTTGGGAAGTAATGATGAAACTGTACAAGGCATTGGTGAGGCCAAATTTAGAGTACTGTGTGCAGTTCTGGTCACCGATTTATAGGAAGGATATTAACAAGATAGAGAGAGTGCAGAGAAGATTTACAAAAATGTTGCCTGGGTTTCAGCATCTGGAATACAAGGAAAGATTGAGCAAATTAGGTCTTTATTCCTTGGAACATAAAAGGCTGAGAGGGGATTTGATAGAGGTGTTTAAGATAATGATAGAGTTGATGTGGAAAGGCTTTTCCCATTGAGAGTAGGAGAGATGGATACAAGAAGTCATGGGTTGAGAGTTGACGGGCAAAGGTTTAGGAGTATCATGAGGGGGAACTTCTTTACTCAGAGAGTGGTTACTGTGTGGAATGGGCTTCTGGGAAAGGTGGTGGAGGTAGGGTCAATTTTGTCATTTAAGAAAGAGTTGGATAAGTATATGGATGGGAGGGGGAATGGATGGATATGTGCAGAGTGCTGGTAAGTGGGATTAGAGAAGGGTACTTGGATCAGTGCGGACGAGAAGGGCCAAATTGGCCTGTTTCCGTGCTGTAATTGTTATATGGTTATATGGTTATAATAATATTTAAGTATTGCCATCTGGTGCCATCTCATGGTAATGCAGCAATTGCAAATACCATATAAACATTTTGAGTTAAGTCAGAGTTCAACCCCATTGATATCTTTAAAGTACCTCAAAGACACTACATAATATGTAAGTCACAAAGAAGTCACAGAATGTACCAAGGGGAATTATATTAAAATGAAGGAAAAGCAGATCTGGAACATCTAGTGATCAAGTGCTGCCCATTCTATTTGCCAAGGGAGTTCACTGCCATCATCCTGGTTGTGGTGTATATTCCGCCTCAGGATAGTACTGGAGGGACTGAGTACAGTGATCTGCAACCACAAGACAGCACATCCTGATGCCTTCCTGATCATTGTAGGGAATTTCAATCAGGCCAACTTGAAGAAGTCTGTAACAAACAATTACCAGCACATCAACTGCGAGACAGAGGAGCTAACACATTTGGCCACTGCTACACCACCATGAAAAAGGCCTACTGAGCCATCCCATGACTGCACTTTGGCAAGTCTGATCACCTGGCTGTACTTCTACTTCCAGCGCACAAGCAGGGACTGAGGACTACAGCACCATGGGTGAAAATGGTGAATGTATAGTCGAAGGAGGCAGAGGAGCGCCTGCAGGATTGCTTTGAATCAGTGGACTGGACCATATTCAAGGACTGATCCTTAGTCCTGAATAAATGTGCAACATGTGTCACTGACTTCATCAAAAAGTGCATAAACGAGTGTGTGCCCAAATGCACATACTAGGTGTTCACCAATTGGAAGCCATGGATTAATCAGAGGGTTCACAACCTACTAAGGGTGAGATCAAGGGTGTTTAAGGCCAGTCATCCAGATCTCTACAAGAAGTCCAGGTACGACCTGCAGAAGGCTATATCAGCCGCAAAGAAGCAATTCCGGAGGAAACTAGAGAGAGCAACTTGGCAGCTATGGCAGGGATTGCAGACCGTTACTGCCTACAAAGTGAGGTCAAACATCATAAATGACTGTGATGCTTCACTACTTGATGAGCTAAATATCTTCTATGTCTGCTTTAAGAAGAAGTCAACTGTGCCTACGAGAATCCCTGCAAAGGCTGAGGACCCTGTGAAATCTGTCTCTGAGGCCGACATCAGAACATCTTTCAAGAGGATGAACCCATGCAAGGCATCAGGCCCTGATGGCGTACCTGGCAAGGTACTGAGAGTCTAAGCCAACCAACTAGCCGGAGTGTTTACGGACATTTTTAATCTCTGACTGTTATATTGGAGGTTCCCCCTGCTTCAAAAGGACACCAATCATCCCGGTGTCCAAAAGGAGCAGAGTGAGCTGTCTCAACAACTAACGCCCAGTAGCACTCATATCTATACTTTGAGAGGTTGGTCATGGCCAGAAATGACACGCACATAAGGACTGGATCCGCTGCAATTCACTTACCGTCACATCACTCCACAGCAGAGGCAATATTATTGGCTCTCCACTCAGCTCCAAATCACATTGACAACAGCAACTCATAAATATGCTGCTCTTCATTGTCTACAGCTCAGCCTTCAACACCATTATTCCCTTAGTGCTGATCCAAACCCTGGGCCTCTGCAAGTGAATCCTTGGCTTCCTCATTGGAAGTTCACAGTCATACAACATCCCTGACAATCTTCACAGGTGCACTTCAAGGATGTGTGCTTAGCGCACTGATCTACTCATTATACCCATAACTAGGGGTGTGAGTAGGCACTATTCAAATGCTGTCCACAAATTTGCTGATGAGCAACACAGTTGTCAGCAGAATCACAGACAACAATGAGAAAGTGTACAGGAGGGAGATAGATTAGCTAGTTAAGTGGTGTCACAACAACAACCTTGCACTCAACGTGAACAAAACCAAAGAGTAAGAGATCATTGTGGACGACAGGAGAACACTAACCAGTCCTCAACAAGGGCTCAGCAGTGGCAAGAGTCAAGAACTTGGAATTCCTGGGTGTCAACTTCTGAAGATCTTTCCTGGAGTCTCCATGTTGATGCAATCATGAAGAAGGCTCATCAGCAACTATAATTTGTGAGGCATTTGAGGAGATCTGGTATGTCACTGAAGACGCTCACAAACTTCTACAGGTGTACTGTGGAGAGCATTCTGGCTGGTTGTATCTGTGCCTGGTATGGAGGTCCCTATGGTCAGGACAAGATTTAAAAAACTCCAGAGGGTTGCTAACTCGGCCCACGACATCACGGGCACCAGTCTTCACTCCATTGAAGACATCCACAGGAGGTAGTGTCTTAAGAAGTCAGCCTCTATCTTCAAGGATCCCCACCACACAGGCCATGCCCTTTTCACTGCTACCATCAGGAAAAAGATACAGGAGCCAGAGGTTGAGCACTTAGCGGCACAAGGACAGGATCTTTCCCTTTGCCATCAGATTTTTGAATGAACAATGAGCCATAGACACTAACTTACTTTGTATTTTTAATTTTTCTTGCACTATTTTTATTTATTTTGTAAAGTAGTGTAAATAAACATTTGTAGGGTAATGCTGCTGTAAAACAATGAATCTCGTGACATGTTCATGATAATAAATTCTGATTCTGGTGACAGCATTACATGATAGATACCAGGCCATTGATGTATAACATTACAGGCTTATTCTGTACTTCCCTCAGCACCACCCTCTCAATTCATTCCTGTGATCTACATCAGTTATTTTTTTTATAGAATTTTAATAACATTAGATTTGGTTAATTACCACTTGTCTCCCTTGAGCTAGTAAGTGTGAGTTCAAATCTTAAGCCAGAGTACAAAATACAAAGGAAATAATACACTATCAGAAATCTATCTTTCAGAGGAGATATTAAATTAAATTTGAGTTGCTGTAAAACAGTGGATCTCAACCTTTTTCTTTTCACTCATATTGGTGCTCTGTGATTAGTAATGGATTGCTTAAGGTGGTATGTGAGTGGAAAGGGAAGGTTGAGAATCACTGCTCTAGACCCAATTGTTATTGAAATATTTTGCTTGAGAAAAATTGTGATTGGCCCATTTCCTTTGGAGTTAGGAAACTGTGCACATAACGAGTCAATTAGGTATGATTAAAACAGTGGTTTTCAAATTTTTTTTTCCACCCACATACCACCTTAAGCAATCCTTTACTAATTACAGAGCACCCATGGCATAGGGATTACTTAAAATGGTATGTGAGTGGAAAGAAAAAGGTTGAGAACCACTGCTGTAAAAAACTCCATGTTATCATTGGGAAGAAGAATAGGCAAATATTTATTTTTAAATCAATATCATTAAAACAGACAATTGGGTCATTTATTTCATTGGTATATTTGTGATTTTTCTGTATAGAAATTGACTACTACATTTCCTGTCTTACAGGTATTTATTTGACCATTAAGCAATTTGGAAAATCCCAAGGTGACAGGAAGGGCAAAGAGAAGATATGAGATAGCTCTAGCAGATAGAATTAAGGAGAATCCCAAAGAGATTCAATAAGGAAAAAAATAATCAGAGGAAGAATATGAAGACATGGAGCCTAAAGTATCTATGGAAGTAAATTGCAATGTTTTGAAGAGAGTCCAAGTTACAGAAGGGGAGATGCTGGAGATCTTAAAATATTTAAGGTAGATTCCCAGGGCAAGAGTATCCTAGATTCATTATGGAAAGCTCGCAGGAGAAACACAAAAGATGCTGAATGTTGAGATATGAAAAGCTAGAAGGGAGGCAATATCCATGGAAAGAAATGGGCAATCAATATTTGGATCAAGACCCTATATTGAAATGAAACTAGGAAGGTGTGATATCAAATATCAAGAAAGGAAAAAGGAGAGGGAAGTTGGGAAAGGGCTAAAAGGTGACAGAGTATTGGACAGAGGAAGGAGAGGAGGAAGGTGCAAAAATCTCTACCAGGGTCCCACTGATGTTTTCTCTAGCTTCCCAGAGCATCTGAGGATACACTGATTTAAGTTGGAGATTTATCACTATCAACACCTCATTTTGTAATGTCAATACATTTCAGGATATCAGTGTTCTCTTTCCCAGATTCCCTAGCATTGATGACCTTCTTTATAGTGAATGCAGTCCAAAGAATTCATATCCCATGGTTCTACAAGTAGAACATAGAACATTACAGCACAATACAGGCCCTTTAGTGTTGTGACGATCTATATAAACCTACTGAACAAACTAAACCTTCCCAACCACACCCATAACCCCCATGTGCCTAAAAGTCTTAAATTTCTCTATTGTATCAGCCTCTGCCACCACCACTTGCAATACAATCCAGGCATTGTTTTTAAAAAAAACTTTCCCCTGACATCTCCCCAAAACTTTCCTCCCATCACCTTGTACAGATGTCTTCTGATGTTTGCTATTCTCACCCTGGCATAAAGGTGCTTGCTGTCCATCCTATCTATGGCTCTCTTAATCTTGTAGATCTCTATTAAGTCATCTCTCATCCTCTTCAATCCAAAGAGAAAAGCCCTGGCTCTAAAGACACATGCTCCAATCCAGGCAACATCCTAGTAAATCTCCTATGTACCCTCTTCATGGCTTCCACATCCTTCCTGTAATGAGGTGACCTGAACTGAACACAATATTCCAAGTGTGATCCAACCAGAGTTTTATAGAGCTGCAACTTTACCTCCTGACTCTTGAATTTGTTCCCTCCAACTAATGAAGGCCAGCATACTTCTTAACGACCCTATTGACCTTTGCAGCTACCTTGAGAGATCTATGGGCTTGGACCTCAAGGCCCCTCTGCCCTTCCAAACTGTTAAGAATCCTGCCATTGATCATGTACTCTGCCTTCAAGTTTGACCTTCCAAAAGGCATCCTATAAATAACTACATTGATCCTTAAGGGGACTGCAAAGAAAATCAAATCCTAGGACTTGCTTAGCTATTGGAGACCAGAGATCAAAATAGAGCTGAGGCATAGTAACTGGTTTAAAAGTCAATAACGGTGTGATTGATGGAAATGAGAATCATGCAAAGTATAAAGTAAGATTCAAGTTTGTTACCATTCATTTTGATCTACCCATCAAAGATCAATTTCATAACTATTCATTTCTGTCCTTTGATGCGATTACAAGCAAGCATCATGTCAAATTTATAAAACTTTTCTCTGTCATATATCAATTACATCATAAAGGCATCACTGTCATGCTGATTACATGGTATAACCTATCCTATTATCATTCATGCCCTGACTACACCTTTATCTTTTGGCCCAACATAAATCCCGTCATACACTACCTCCATCATACAACCTAACCCACTGTCATTCTCGCAGTACACTTACTGCATCATAAAGGCAGCTACTGTGATTGTTCCTGTCAAAGCTGAAGAACTTGATCATCTCTAACCAAAACAAAGATTTGTGCTAATTCAGTCGGATCTCAATGGTAAGTAATCTATGGAATAGTCACAATGTACCTTGAACTGGTGCAGAAAACTTATTATTTATCTATTCCTAGGAATTGGTTTGGTTTTCTTAGAACCCAAATAGCAATTTTATGATAATCAGAGAACATTGATCCAAATAGCAATTTTATGATAATCAGAGAACATTGATCCAGACAAAGTGTTTGTGAAAACAATTGTTTCCATCAACCCTAATGTCAACATTCTGCCAAACAACATTAATTTCTAAACTCCAGTTCTGGAAAATAGGCATAAATAAATATTTGTGAAGAAATTAAGAGTAAGAAGATTTTCTCTGAGGCAGCTCCCAGTCAACTTCCACAAAATCTTGCAAGCCATCTCTTATCTAACCTTCATAGAGTACAAAATATTTTAGCTTTTTTCTTTGTTAAGGACAGCCTCTTTGTCTAAAGAGATAAGGGGGGCAAAAACAGTGCTCTCTTTAAATCCTTTTACAATGGTATCAATACTCTTGTAATAAGCCAAAATTCTATTTACTTTCCTAATGATCTACCATGTCTACACACTAATATTCTGGATTACATGTACAAGGACATCCAGATCTCTAAATACCAATAGGCAATGGTCTCACATTATTGAAATAATATTGTTTTTTTTTGTCAAAGTAGGTAACCTTGTATTTCCTCTAATTTTACTCATTTAATCTGTCAACCATAATTTTGAAGACATTTTCTCTCCTAACAATTTTCCCACAATGTTTTATCGTCAGCAAATGAGAATACATTACAATGGATCTCTTCATCTAAGCCATAGCTGAGATCACATTGAATCTCTAAGATCTCAACCAGTTAATTACAATGAGCTAATATAAAAATAACCTACTCTTTCCTTTCTGCCTATAACTAGTATTGTACAATAATGTTTCCCAAACACTACTAGTCATAATCTTTTGCAATAATTTTATAGGTGGAGCCTATCAGAGACCTTTTTAGATCTAAATGCATTGTATACATTCCCTGTTCCTTTTTATCCATGTTGCTGGTTACATCCTGAAAGAACTATAACTTGACATGATTTCCCTTTCCTTAAACTATATTGATACAGACCAATTATCTTAGTCTTCTCTAAGTGCTCAGTTGCCACTTGCATGAAAATGGATTTCAGCATTTTCCTGCTGAATTATGTTAGGTTAGAGATCCCTCTTTTTTTCATTCACCTTGACCTAGCCCTAAATCTGGGTCTATTTTAGAAGCACATTGTAGTGCACTACCAGTAACCACAAAGACTAGGCTGAGGGAGTGATAGGCTTTAATGTACAGAAGAACCTTGCTGGCCTGGATCCAGGTATAGGAATGGTGGGAAGGGAGAGGTAGCTCAACCTTTATGGCCTAGGATCACGGGGAAGGAGTCATAGGGTATGAGTCATCAGTGGGCGGGCCAGCTCCATATATACAGTAGTCATCATAACTATATACAATGGAGGAAACGTATCACCACACTCACCCCTCCTTTTAAAACAGAACTCTCTTTAGTCTTTGAACAACAAAGAAAAACTGCCAAGACTAAAGATTCAGTTGCACTAGTGACCTCTTCTGTCTACAGGACCTGCAGGGAGCAGGGGTGGGGGTGGTCTGCTGAGCCGCCAGCTGAGCATCAAGGGACAGGATCAATGTCTGACTATGTGGAGAGGGTGTTATCTATGTTGGGATGATGTCAGAAATGGTATGGGAGGGAGGTGGGGACAGTGCCCTGAGGGGAGCCGGCCCTGTTGGAGTGAGGTCTGCATGGGAGTGGTATCCCAGGCAAGTCTGCCCCCAACAGTCCCATTATGGGGTGGTGATAAACTCAGGGTGGTCAGGGGTGTACGGAGTGGTTCTAAGCTCTCCGGCATGCACCAGATCCCAGACAGATACTGTATCCTCATTGCCATCGGGGTACCTCACAAAAGCATACTGAGGGTTAGCATGGATGAGGTGTACCTCCTCGATCAATGGGTCAGTCTTATGGCCCCTCGTATGTCTCCGGAGCAGGACCAGTCCTGGTGTCACCATTCAGGAGGGCACTGAGGGCCCATTCACCGACTTCCTGGGGAAGGCAAACATTTGATCATGCAGGGACGTGTTTGTAGCACTGGCAGGTCCTTGGACTTCAGGGCCAGGAGCACAGCCTTCCAAACAGTGATGTGTCTCTCTCCACCTGGCCTTTACCCTGGGTTATAGCTGGTGGTCCTACTGGTGGCTATGCCTCTGGCCAAAAAGAACTGCCACAGCTCCTCACTCATGAATGAGGTCCCCCGATCGTTGTGGATGTAATTAGCATACCTGAACAGAGTGAAGATACTGCATAGTGCTTTTATCACAGTGGCTGGGGTCATATCCAGACAGGGAATGGCAAAAGGGAACAGGAAGTACTCGTCGATTATGTATAGGAAATAAATGTTCCTGTTGGATGAGGGACGGGGACCCTTGAAATTGACATTCAGTCATTCAAACGGGTGAGTGGTGAGATGAGACTTGTTGGACCTGTGGAACTGTGGTTTCCATTCAGCTTAGACCTGACAGCGTGTGGTCATGGACCTGACATCCTCGACAGAGTATGGGAAGTTCCGAGTCTTGATAAAGAGAGACAGTCTTGTAACCCCGGGATGGCAAATGGCATTGTGTAAGGCTTGGAGACAGTCGAGGTGCGCTCTGGTGCATGTCCCCCCGGGGATGGAGCATCAAGTGGATCATTGAGTTTACCTGGCCAGTACAAGATTACATAGTTGAGGGTGGAGATCTCGATTCTCCACCTGAGTATCTTGTCATTTTAAATTTTACCCCGCTGCTTCGTATTGAACATGAAGGCAATGGCACGCTGGTCCGTCAGCAGGGAAAATCTTTTCCCGGCCAGGTAGTGCCACCAATGACGCACTGCCTCAACAATCACCTGTGCCTCCTTCTTGACTGAGGAGTACCATGTCTTAGGGTTGTGAAGGGTACGTGAAAAAAATGCTTTTGGCCTACCTGCCTGGTTGAGTGTGGCAGCCAGCACAAAGTTGGAGACATCGCTCTCCACCTGGAAAGGGATGGATTCATCCATGCCATGCATCATGGCCTTCACAATGTCTCCTTGGATGAGATGGAATGCAGTCTGGGCCTCCGCCAATAGTGGGAAAGTTGTGGACCTAATGAGGGGGTGAACCTTGTCGGCGTAGTTGGGCACCCATTGTGCATAGTAAGAGAACAGCCCCAGGCACCTCTTCAGTGCTTTCAGGGTGTTTGGGACTGGGTGCTCCATAAGGGGTCACATGCGGTCGGGTTCCGGGGAAATGACACCATGTGCCATGACACATCCCAGGAGTGCCAGGCGATTGGTATTAAAGAAACACTTGTCTTTGTTGTATGTGAGATTGAGGGACTTTCGCAGTCCACAGAAATTTAGCAAGGTTAGCATCGTGGTCCTGCTGATCATGACCACAGATGGTGACATAATCTAAATAGGGAAATGTCGCTGCCACGTTGTGCTCCTCCGCCATTCGGTCCATCACCCTCTGAAACATGGAGATGCCGTTGGTGACGCCAAAGGGGACCCAAAGGAAACGAAAAAGTTTACCTTCGGCCTCGAAGCCTGTGTAGATAAGGTCACTTGGGAGGAGGGGAAGCAGGTGATAGGCTGACTTGAGGTAAATAGTCGAGAATACCCGATATTGAGTGACCCTATTGACCATGTCAGCTATCCAGGGAAGGGGGTACGTGTCCAGCTGGGTGAAGTGGTTAATCATCTGACTATAGTCAAAAACCATCCGGGGCTTGCTCCCATCCCTGACCACCACAACCTGAGCTCTCCAGGGACTGGAGCTAGGAGCGATAATCCCCTCCGACAGAAGTCGCTAAACTTCGGCCTGAATGAATGCCATGTCCTCGGCGCTGTGGCGTCTGGTCTTGGTAGCTATGGGGCGGCACTCCGGGTTCGCAAATAGTGACGGAGGGGCCACTCGAAGGGATGTGAGACTGCAGGCTGGTGCTGGGGGCTGGGAGCGGGGGGAGGAATCCGTGAGTTGTGGGTTGCTTACTGTGAGGGGCGGTTGAGGGCCTCCGAACGACATCATCACACTCCTAAATTGACTCTGGAAGTCGAGGCCCAGGAGGATCGGTGCGCAGAGCTGAGGCATGACCAGTAAGGAATAATTATCATAACGTTCCTCCCCCACCATCATACAGTACCCACTCATGTCCGTTTGATGGTCTTTTGCTGTCAATGAAATGGAGCTGCTCATAAGTCATAAGCAGTCTGATGCAGATTTGTGTGATGATGGCTCTAATGTACATACTGACCCTGAAGATTTAGATTAAAACTTCAGACTTGGAAACCCTGCCTCATCAAATGCAGGAGATCCAATGAGCATGAAGCCATCTCTTTATTCTTGCATGAGGTTGTGCTGAGTCAAGAAATGATGGATCTCCACTCTGGAACTCGTGCACACTGCAGGAACTCAACAACAACCAGCATGCATCCATTAGGTCAGATACAAGCTGCTTTGAAGATACAAACAACATATTTCTGCTTCTACAATGCACTCCATGATGTTTGGGACAAAGACACTATTTTCCTTTATTTGCTCCTGTGCTCCACAGTTTTAAATTTGTAATCGAACAGTTCCCATGTAACTAAAGAGCACATTCCAGATTTTATTCAACCTTATTTGTATACATTTTGGTTTTTACCATATAGATATTACAGCACTTTCCATACATAGTCTCCTCATTTCAAGGCACCATAATGTTTGGGACATCTGATGCAAAAATGCAAACCACAGAAACAGGATGGCCAGATTACAATTTGCTAAGAGCCTGCAGAATTCTGGAAAAAGGTCTTGTGAACAGATGAGACCAAGATTTACGTGTATCAGAGTGATGGCAAGAGCAAAGTCTGGAGGCATAAAGGAACTGCCCAAGATCCAAAGCATGCCACCTTTGTCATGGTTTGCATATTGCAATGAAGCTTCTGTATTTCCATTCATGAAGTATTCTACCGACAGTCGTCATTGACATATCCACACTTGCCTCCTGAAGAATGTTTCTAATCTGTTGGACTTGTGTTTGGGGAGTTTTCTTCATTAAGATGAGATATGTAATCAGCAATGGAGGTCTTCCTTGGAATGCCTGTCCCTTTGCAATTACTGAGCTCACCAGTATGCTTTCTTCTTAATGCTGTTCCAAACTGTTGATTTTGGTAATCCTAAGATTCAGGCAATGGCTCTAATTGTTCTTGTTTTTCAACCTCACAATGGCTTCTTTGACTTTCATTGGCACTACTCTAGTCCTCATCTTTTTAAAATGGAAACTACAGACTCCAAAGATGATCAAAAGCCTAGAAACATGCCAAGCTCTCTTAGATGTGCACCAATGAAGCAATTAAACATACCTGAGTACTCACAAACACCTATGAAGCCAAATGTCCCAAACATTATGGTGCCCAGAAATGAAAGGACTTTGTATGAAAAGTGCTGTAATTTCTACATGGTCAAACAAAATTGTATACAAATAAGCTTGAATAAAATCTGGAATCTGCACTTTAATTACATGTGAATTGTTTGATTACAAATTTAAAACTGTAGAGCACAAATAAGATAAAATAGGTGTATTTGTCCCAAATATTATGGAGGGCACTGTATATGGTTTCAGTTGAATTGAGCTAAAGGTCCAATGTCTGCCGCACAGGAACAGCTTGAAGCTCTTTGAGAACAGTGGTATGGCAAATGCTATCTGTGTAGAGTTGCACATTGTCCCTGTGACCACAATAACCCTGTTTGGGTGTGAGCCAATTTTGACCCATAACTGGTTGATAGACTGATTGTTGACTGTAAATTACTTTTGTTGCCAATAGGTGAATGGTTGGAGAATTAGGATCGTGGATTTATGAGAGAGAATCAGTTACAGGAAAATAAGTGGATTGATTGCAATGCTTTGAGAGTTGGCATTGATTTATGAGTCATCTTGACTACATCTATGTCATGACAAGATGTGAAAAAAAATTGATGTTTTCCTTGAGGTGCCAATCATGAGCAAATTATTGCTGTTCTGGGACACAGAAATGCATTTCATAGGCACTGGGGGCTATAGATTTCTCTCCTTCATTAGCCAAAAATACTTGTCAACAGGTTGTTATTTCTCAAGCAGAGATGTTGCACATAGGAGTTCACTTCTCTATTCTGCAGAAATAGACACATAATGTTGTTAATGAACTTTTCACATGCAGGTATTTTTGATGAGGAACAAACAATAATTGGTATTCTACTCATTTATCAATTTCATTCATTAAATGTAACATTTGATTCAATATCTAATAAGAATGAAGAAAGAATTTGTCTTTAATTGCTAGCATTAAACTCAATAAAGTGTGGCTATCAATCTCCAGTTATGATCACTTCCATGGGAAATGAATATACAGAGGTAAGTACATTCGTGCATAATGTTGTTGAATAGGTTTAGGGCTATCAAAATTTCCCCCATTCAGCCATCCCTCTCCCCCTACACTCTACTGACTGTAATTATAACAAGCCACTGTGAAGGTTGGTAAAGTATATTACAGAAAATATAAGATGAAGAAGGTAATGACAAGGGCAAACAAAAAGAGAAAAATCTAACAAGGCAAACAAGACTTTCCATGGCTTGGTCAAATGTATTTGCAAGTTATATCTGTTTAGTACTGAGAGCCACTTTTGATAGTGTACTGTCTAGCTGATGGGAAATCCCTATACACATGGAGGTAAGACTTGGATGATCACTAGGCAATTAAGCATATTCCAATGCTGGAGAAGGACAGATCATTCACAGTAAACATTCCTGAGAGATGGAGCAGTACATTGAGCTTTCTTGTGACTACTTCTCTCCACATAATATATACCAATAAGTTAAGAAGTCCCCTGCTACCTACACAAAAAGATTCATACAATTCCATGGTATCATATTCAGTACACAAATTCTACTTGAAAAGTTTGCTGCACTTTTCTTTTGTGTCATTGTTATCTCCTGAACTTTAAGGGTTCTTTCAGAGTGATCATTGAACCCTGAAGAATCAACAGACTTTATTTTCTACTATTGCCCCATTGAGAAATGTTCTTTGACAAGCAGTATTTCTACAATGTAGGATGTTTTGTATATTATATTTCATCTTCTTTCGTGTTTTCCAGGATCTCTTGAGAGAACACCAGAGAATGGTAACCACCAATTCAATAGTTTACAACACTTTAATGATGCCAATATCTGACTCGGATAATTGACAATAATGTCAAAAGCTAAGATTAAGCTTTTCACCCCATTGCAAACCAGCAATATGACAGACTACTAAGAGTTTCAAGATCAGTTATATTTTTCTTTTGTGCTATGTGTTATGAAGTTTGTCTTTGGGCATTGAATACTAAGTCATCAATGGAAAAGCAAACTTCTCACCACATCTGTAAGAGTGAAAAGTTGGTGAATGAATAGGTATATAATTAAGAGGTCTGAAAGCAGCATTATTATAGTTGCATTATAGTTGGCAGATTACCAATAATGACTTCAACTTTATTTGTGTTTCATAAAATCACTGGCGAAAAAAAAGACTCCGGCCATTGATTTTCTGTTAACTTTAAACAATAAAAGCTTTCTTGCTAAAAGAAGAAACCATCCATCTCATATTTTTGTAGAAAAAAAAACATTGAAGGATATGGTTGTAATGTGACAGGATAAAACTATAAATAAGAATAGTAGACCTAAACCTATGTTCATTGGACATTAAAAGTGCTATATAAATGTTTGTGTGGCTCCCAAAGCTACCTTACTGTCTGGTTTGATGAAGAAAAGTGGATGACTGCTTAGTTAGTACATCTGATTGACTACAGATGCAAAAATTTTGATTTGGCCTCTCTCATGCAAAATTGTTCATGTAGTTTAAATCATAGCAACTAGCTTAGTTTTATGTTTTACTGAAAATTGAAGTAATGAGAGGGCTCAGATGAACGTAAACTGTCATAAGCATCATTGCTTTAGCTTATAACATTATTTGAGCCCTATTGTATAATATACCTCAATAGCAGCTGTTCCTGAAATAATGGATGGTAAATTCTTCAGGAATATGAAACATCATCATTTCCAATGGGAACCTATGCTGCACCTCAATATCCTGTGAATATGTATGCTAAAATTCAGTATCCTGTGGGGACCTATGCTACATCTCGATATCCTGTAGAGACCTATGCTACATCAGAATATCTTGCAGGGACACGCGTCACATCTCAGCATCCTGCAGGAACCTTTGCTACATCTCACTATCCATTGAACACTTATGGCAAAGTTGACTATTCTATGGGAACCAATGCCAAACCAGAATATCCTACAGGTATCTATGCCAAAAATGAGTATCCTCTGGGAACCTACTCCACGTCTCAGTATCCTGGAGGGACCTTTGCCATACCTCATTACCCTGGAGGGAACTACACTGCAGCTCAGTACCCTGGAGGGACCTATAGGTCATCTGAAACACATGCTAAAACTCAGTATCCTATCTCTAGTGAACCACAGTATCCTGGAAGCTTCTATGCACCAGATCAATATCCTATGAAGACTTATGTCATGGGTCAATATCACATGGGTACCTACAACGCAGTTCCATATCACATTAGAAACTTGGTCACTGGTCACTATCCTTTGATGACCCACTTTGTACATCCCTATGCAGTGAGGAATTATACTGTGGGCCGCAATCATGTGCAAACTTACAGAGCAGGCCAAAACTCTTTGCAAACCCATCTTTCATTGGATAATTCTGTGAGAACTGTTACTACAAACCATGATACAGATCAGACTGTTATAAAAAACAATAACTCAAACCAAGATCTTGAAATAACCATTGCAGCATATGAGGATCTTGCAAGGGCTGAGAGTGAAGACCATGATTTTGAAAGGACTGATAGTGCAGACCAAGAACGTGATATGGTAGACAGTGACAACAAGGATTTTGAAAGAACAGATATGGCAGACCAGGATTCTGAAAGGATTGAGATTATAGACCAGGAAGCTACGAGATACAGTAGTGAAGACAAGGATTCTCTGAGGGGTGACAGTGTAGACCAAGATTCTGTGAGGACTGGCAGCACAGAGCAGTATTCTGCAAAGACTGACAGTGTAGACCAGAATCCTATGAAAAGTAACAGCAGAAATCAGGATCTTTTATGCATTGACAAAGACCAGGATCCTTTGAGGACAGATCATGCTGAGCAAAGTGCTGTAATGAACAACAGTATAGGTCAGGATCTGGAGAGGATGAAAAGCATAGCCGAGGGCCCTATGAGAACATACCTTGTACCTCAGTATCCTTTGGATGCCTTCATCATAGACCAATATCCTATGATGATCAAGAGTGCAAAGGAATACTATGAACAGGCTTTCTCTACACCTCATTTTCCTGTGAGAACTTGCATCGTAAACCCAGTTTCTACAAGGGCCTATATGACAGTTCGTGATTCTGCCTGGACTGACAATTCAAGGCAGGACTCCACTAAAACTGGGAGCCCAATACAGATTCCTGCAAAGGCACAAAGTACAGAACAGAGTCTTGCAAAGAGAAGGAGCCAAGAACAGACTCCTGCAAAGAGAAGCCCAGAATTGAGTCTTGCAAAGAGCAGAAGCCCAGAACCAAGTCCTGTAAAGAGCAGAAGCCCAGAACCAAGTCCTGTAAAGAGCAGAAGCCCAGAATTGATTCCTGTAAAGAGCAGAAGCCCAGAACCAAGTCCTGTAAAGAGCAGAAGCCTAGAAACAAGTCCTGTAAAGAGCAGAAGCCCAGAACCAAGTCCTGTAAAGAGCAGAAGCCCAGAACCAAGTCCTGTAAAGAGCAGAAGCCCAGAACCAAGTCCTGTAAAGAACAGAAGCCCAGAACCGAGTCCTGTAAAGAGCAGAAGCCCAGAACCAAGTCCTGTAAAGAGCAGAAGCTCAGAAGCAAATCCTGTAAGGAGCAGAAGCCCAGAACCAAGATCTGCAAAGCCCAGGACCCCAGAATATAGTCTTTCAAAGACCAGGAACCTAGAACAGAATTTTGTAAAGACAAGAAGTCCTGGCCAGAGTTCACTAAAGACCAGAAATCCTGGCCTAATATCAGACAAGGCCAGAGGTCTAGGCCAGAGTTTCGAAAAGACTCAAAATCCAAGCCAAGGTCCTGTGGATATTAGAGACCAAGTCCAGACCTCTATAAAGAGCAATGTCCCAGACCAGGAAGACACAATAATCAAGTCAAAGGAACCTATAGGCACCTATGTCTCACCTCAGTACCCTGTAGCGATCCAATTTGTGGACTCATATCCAATTAGAAGCTATCTAATATCTCATTCTTCAGGAACTTACTTTGAACCTCTGAAAACCTATGTGATGCCTTCATATCCAGTGAGAAACTGTGTTACACCTCAATATCCTTTGCAGGCCTTTGTCCAATATCCCTTGATGAACTACAGTTCACCACAGTATCCTGTGAGATCCTACAAAGTTCCTGTGTATCCTTTGAAGACCAACATTGAATCTAAATATCCTGCCAGGTGCATCAGTCTTTAATCATGGCAACACCGGTCCTATTAAGTCATACATTAGTATCTGTGAATATCCACCTCCAAGCTGCCTTTAATAAGCACAAAAGTAAATTGACAGAAAATAGAATAAAACCAGCCCTAACCACTCCATCTGTATGTTTATTTTCAATAAATGTGTTCATTGAGGTAATGAATGTTAGTACTGTGGATTTGAAATTACTCCTGCACCAGGTTAAGAATAACTACTAGATCAGGTAAATCACAGGAAACTGCATAATAAAGATCTCTTTTTAGACATTAAATTAGGTGGACATCTTCGTAGAAGATAGGGAGATATTTTGTTTAATGTTTTTGGATTTTTCCGCCACAATAGTGAGGATCTCCCAGTGGCAATCCATTTCAATTCATTGCCCCATTCCCATGCCAACATGTCTATTCAGTTTACCGTCTGGACATCCTCCAACCATTGGAATTTACATCAATATCTCCCATTTTCGTTAGCCACCACCCCCCCCCCCCCCCCATCAATGTATCCCTATTTCTCCTTTCCTCCAGCTCTGCATTCACAGAGTCACCCTATCCCTGGTCAATTCTCACTTTTCTCTCCTGTCCTCTCATGTCACCTCCCCCTGTACTTTATTTCCTTCTCTCTTTAATTCACGGCCCTGCCTGCTATTTCTTCATACCTTGAAAAAGGGCTCATGCCTGAAACCGGTTTTATATCTTTACCTTCTCTGGAAGCTGTGAGATCTGCTGAATTCCACCAGTATTTCAGTATTTTGACTACAATCACAATGTCTACAGACTTGCATATTTCACTCTGTATTATGAAAGTCCAAGTTCACATAGAAATCTTAGAATTGATGAACTAGAAAGCTCTGAGCTGCTAGCCTGATAAATTTGGGCATTCAAAACTGGTTAATCGATTGTATCTCTTAATTAATTGTGAACTTTCTCAAAGAGATTTAAAGAATGCCTTAATATCTACGTTTCCAGGTTTGATCATCTGTAGAATGAGTACACCATATTCAATGCTTTTCATCAGTAATTGTTCATAAAATATGGCCTAAAATACATTGTGTGGAAAATTGCCTGCAGTTTCTCTTACTGATCATCTCAATATGGCAATTAATTGAGCCTTAGACATAACATCGGAATAAAATTGTCGCCTGTATTTGGAATCAGGCATTGACAGAACCCCCATGAAAAATAAAATATTATGGATATATTTGTGTTGGAATAACAGTTGGTGTAAATTCATACAAAATTGTAAGTGCAAATACTCTAATATGGTTTAATTTTAATTGAGTTGAGTTGGATGGGGATATTCCAGAAGATGCAAAAATAAATTATGCAGGGATCTGAAACTTCAATGTGAAAAGAGAATGTGCCTAACCCAAACTTGACATCCTCATCATTAATCCATATGTTTTTGCGTTCTTAGGATTGAGATTGCTATTTTTAATTCTAATTGTTAAGGTTTGCTTTCACCAATTGTGATTGGTCAGAACAGACTAACAATAATGACATTAATCAAACCCTTTTCTTCTCAATGTAATTTTGATCCATGATCTTATTGAATGGTGGACTAGTTTCAGCTTGTGGCAAATTCCTGTACTATTTATCATATTCCTGAAAATTATTTCCTTGAGTAGTGTTCCACTGCTAGTTTGGTTCAAGAGTTAGATTAAGCTAGTAGTAAGGAATCATTATAGTGTGGCATTCTGTTATCACCACACCAAAGGTCATTAATGACTGTTTATTCGAATTAAGGGCAGCGCGGGCTCAGCCACCACGTGCGTGGTGACGTCATAATTGCTGCCCAGGGCATGTGCTATAAGGGAGGGTGGAGTCAGGGAGAACCCCTGAGGGCGCCATCTTCCCATGGCTGCCCCGCCACATGGCCATACACGCAAGCTAGTTCAACATGAGAATGTGTGCCACCACACTAGCATAGTTCTAAGATGCACTGGCTTTGAACTGGATGTCTTGATTATTTGCCTAAGAATTTTTCTCCAATTCACTTGTTCATCTTTTATAAGAAACCTAGTACATTGTTGCTATTCTTAGAACAGCATTCTCTTAGTGGTTGACCAGCAATGCCATTGGTACTTGATCCAAATTTAATTTAGCATTTACTAAGTTTGCACTAAATCTATAATGGCTGTCATTTGCAATCTAATTTAACACATCAAATTTGCTCAAATTTATCCTCCAGGCCCACTAATGTTTCAATCATTGCTTCAAACATCTACAAGGATGTTTGATGCTTTGGAGAGGATGCAGATGGCAGAAGAGATTTACTAGGATGTGGCTGGGATTGGAGAGCATGTCACATGAAACAAGGTTGACAGCTAGAGGTTTTTTCTTTGGAGTAAAAAAGGATGAGAGGCCATTTAATAGCAGTATATAAGATTATGGGGGGGAGGGCTTAGATGGCGTAGACAGCCAGCACCTTTTTCCTGGGTCAACAATAACAAGCACCAAAGGGAAACTGTTTATAAGGTGAGTGGAGTAAAGTTTAGGGGAGACGTCAGAGGCAAGTTTTTTTTAAACTCAGAGAGTGGTGGGTGCCTGGAATACATTGCTGGAAGTGGTGGTGTAGGCTTGTTCTTTTGGGACATTCAAAAGACTCTTAGATAGGCACATAGATATAAGAAAAATGGAGGATTATGGATATAAGTAGGGAAAAATTAGATTGTTGTGAAGTAGGTTTATATAGGTTGGCACACATGAGCGGAAGGGCTTATACTGTACTGAATTGTATGAAAATGCTGCATACTCCACTGTTTTCTGCAGCAATAATTTGATAAATAAATTAACACAGTGCCTTTAGTCACATGCTATAGATATTAAAAAAGGATTATTAGTTCCTGCACCAAGTTGTGAAGCTCATAATACACCCATTTTCTACAGCAGGATTCATGTCAGAAACAAGAGTAGCCCATTCAACTCCTTGGGTCTTGACTGTTATTTAATTGTGTCACTATGGATCCATGCCTCAATACAGTAAACATTCCTTTGATCCTTTTAACTTCAACAGACAAAAACCTATCAATCTCAGTTTTGAAATCTTCAATTCATCTAGCATACATAGCCTTTTGTATCCTAGATCCAGCTTTTAAGCATTCAGATTTTCACACCTTTGTGTAAATGTGCTATCGAGTTCAGTTTTACCTTTAACATCATGATGTTTTGGATTCTGCAGTCAGAGGAAATAGCTTGTCAACATCTATGATACTCAAATTAATTCCATTATCATTGTACATATTCCTAAAAGGTCAATATATCCCTCTTGAAGAGTGCTTCTCAGAGCTTCCTTCTATTTTTACATCATCCCTCCTTGATAGAAAGCATTAGCCTTTTTACACCTGCGTACTTTTAACAATTGGTGGGAAATGACAATGAGCAGAGGTAAGGAGAAGGAGGCATTAATCTGCATCTATTTAGTACCTTTATATGATCTCAGGACATCCCAATTAATTTTGAAATGTGGTCACAATTGCAGTGTAGGGATTACAACAAAATGTATGCATCCATCAGGCTCCAATAACCATCAATGAAGTAAATGACCAGATGACATAACCTGCTAACATTAGTTAAGATATAACATCAGCCAATACGCAGAATGTTCAAAGTTCAAATTTATTGCCAGAGTACATACATAACATCATATACAACCCTGAGACATATCTGCTGTTCATCAAATAGTGATGTGGGACCTTTAATGTGTGCAGAGACAGCTGAAAAAATGGTGCCTCTGAGACTGCAGGATTTCCTCACCATTGTAGATATAACTACCTTGAATATACTGTATGTTCAGAGCTTTGATGTTAAGTTTGAACCCATACTGTTCTAACTCAAAAGTGAGAATAACCATTCAACTGAGGGACCACAAATATCCTTTTTTTTTGAAACTTTATTTATTAATTTTAACATATGAAGAAAGTAAGTAATTCACGTACAGAAAAAATACAAAATAAAGTAATACAAGTACAAAATAACATAGTTAATACAATACCAATCTCGGCATCTCCCCCTAACAACTAAAAACTAAGACTAAAAAAAAACTATTTTTAACCCCTAAACCCCCCCTCCCCACCCCCATGATAAAAAGTTTAATTAGTATAATTTAAAAAATTTTTAAATATATATCTTAAAAAAAGATCGATATATATTCAAAAAAACCAAAAAAAATATTAATTAAGTATTAATTATTAATCCAAAAAAATTTTATTATATAAGAATATATATGAAAAAACAAAAATAAAAAGAACTTAAACAAAAAAACCAACTAATAATAAAAAAAACTAAAAAAAGAAAAAAAAGAAAGAAAAAAAGAAAACATATATATAGAAAAAATATATAATAAAAAAAGTTTTTTTAAAGAAAAAAAATGATTAGTTCAAACTTATTTAAATTGTAAATCAATAAATGGGGTCCACTTTAACTCATAAAAAGACATCTTATCTTGTATAGAAAAAGATATTCTTTCCATAACCAAACAAAACTTCATCTCTGAATACCAATAGATTTATTTTATAATCTTCATTCAAGACTCTCATACCTTTGATACTATCATTCTGACGTATTAATTGTGCTAGAGGTTCAATAACTAAAGCAAACAAGGTGGGTGATAATAGACATCCTTGTCTAGTAGATCTTGTTAAATTAAAGGATTCTGAAAGCAAACCATTAGTAACAACTCTAGCTTTCGGACCATTATACAGAGCCCTAATCATACCAATAAATGAGAGACCAAACGAAAACTTTTCAAGTACATTAAATAAAAACTTCCATTCTACTCTATCAAATGCCTTTTCTGCATCCAATGAAACCACCATTGGATAATTCTTCTGAGATTTAGATCTATTTATCAAAGTAATTAATCGTAGAATATTATCCGAAGCATACCTATTTTTTATAAAACCTGTTTGATCACGATGTATTATCTTTGGTAAATACTGAGCCAACCTATTAGCCATAACTTTAGCCACTATTTTATAGTCTACATTTAACAAAGATATAGGATGGTAAGAAGCTACCTGTAAGGGATCTTTATCTTTTTTTTGGTATAACTGTAATTATAGCATTAGAACAGGACTCAGATAATTGAAAAGTATCATAAAGTTGTTGTATTACATTCTTAAATAAGGAAGATATATCAACATAAAAAGTCTTGTAAAACTCAATAGAAAAACCATCTCCACCAGGTGCTTTTCCATTTGGCATATCTTTTATAGCCATTTCAATTTCACTATCCGTAAAAGGTTTATCTAACTCTTGTCTGTCTTCTTGAGATAACTGTGGTAAATTAATATTTTACAAAAAAGAGTCTATTGCATCTTCTTTTACCTCTTTACATTCAGTCAAATAAAGTTTTTTGTAAAAATTACAAAATTCATCATTAATTTCTTTTTGACTAAAAGTAATACCCAATTTATTTCTAATAGCTGGTATAATCCTAGATAACTGTTCTTTTTTTAATTGCCAAGCTAATACTTTATGAGCTTTCTCACCCCATTCATAAAATTTATTTTTTGAACGATTCAACAGACATTCAAATCAATATGACTGTAACTTATTATACTTCAACTTTAAATTAGTTAATTGGATCTTTTGGAATTCAGTAGCTTTCTTTTGAAATTCTTTTTCACAGATTGTTATTTTCTTCTCAAAATCCTCAGTTTCTCTAACTCTCTCTTTCTTCAGTTTGGTTCCATAACTGATAATTTGACCTCGTAAAAAGCTTTCATTGCGTCCCACAAAACAAACTGATCAGAAAACAGAGTGAACATTATTAGCAATGAAATCCTCAACTTGTTTTCTCAAATAAACAATAAATTCTGGCTTTTGTAGTAACATAGTATTAAATCTCCATCTTAAAGTATGTTGTGTAACTTGAGAACTTTGATATTCCAGTAATAACAATGAATGGTCCGAGACTAACCTTGCCTTATAATCCACAGATATAACCTTATCCTGTAAATGTGCCGAAATTAAAAAATAATCAAGTCTTGAAAAAGAATTATGTCGAGAAGAATAAAAAGAAAAGTCTTTCTGTGTAGGATTAAATCTACGCCAAATATCAACTAAATTCAAATCTTTCATCATATTAGACATATGTATCGCCATCTTAGATTTCTTAATTACCTTTGGATACTTATCCAATAACGGTTCTAATACCATATTTAAATCCCCCCCAATCATCACATTGGAATTAGCTTGTCCCAATAATAAAGATATTTCGGTAATAAAAGCAGTGTCTTCAACATTTGGAGCATAAACATCAATCAAAGTCCAGGCTTCATTAGAGATCATACAATTCAACTTAAGTAGTCTTCCTCCATTTTTCTCCTCATCTTGCAATTGAAACAGTAAATTCTTATGTACCAAAACCACAACTCCTTTTGCCTTTGAATTAAATGAAGAATAGAAGACTTGTCCATCCCAGTCTCGCTTAAGTTTCAAATGTTCTTTATCTGTCAAATGAGTTTCCTGTAAAAAGGCCACATCTACTTTAAATTTTTTTAAATAAGCAAGTACTTTATTACGCTTTATAGGATTATTCAAACCCTGAACATTAAGAGAAGCAAATTTAAATTTCGACATGTCTTACAACAATTAGAAATAAAAACCCAACTCTTACCCCCTTACCCTCTCTTAATACGATCAAAAAAGAGAGCAAAAAAAGGAAAAAAAAATGTTTTTTAATTATTTAAACAAAAAAAAACCCTTCATTCTTTAATCTAATAATACAAAAAAAAAGAAAAAAACTGGTAGGAGGTTAAAAATACCCCCTCCCGTCTAAACCGTGCAATGCGGTAACTCCCAAAAAAAAAGGGTGTGAGATAACTCACACGTAGCAGATGACTTTCAGAAAATAGTGCCTATCCAGTTCTCTCCCCCAACTCTCACTTCATCTTAAACTAACATCATCATTATTTAATATCCCTTTTTTTTGAAAAAAAAGCATTAGAAAAAAAGGACAACTCTTCTTTTAATCAGCTCCAACTGCCGAGTCACCATTACGACCATTCCTTCTTGGAGCACGGCTCTTTTCTTCCATCTCTTGTCTCCTTGGAGATCGCGGCGGACTATATCTCTGTTGAAACTGAGTGATTGGCAGCTCTTGAGCAAATGCTATAGCTTCCTTTGGAGAATCAAAGAACTTTGATTGGTAACCATCTTGAAAAACCTTCAAAACAGCTGGATATCTAAAGGTTGCCTTATAACCTTTCTTCCACAACAACTCTTTAGCAGGGTTGAATTCCCATCGTTGGAACATAACCTCTTGACTCAAATCCATATAGAAGAAAACTCGATTATTTTGAATCATCAAGGGTGATTTTCTCTGTTGTGCATTTCTAATAGCCACTCGTAAAATTATTTCTCTGTCATAATAATTCAAGCAACGAACCAAAACAGGTCTTGGACTTTGACCTGAAATAGATCTTCAACGCAAAACTCTGTGAGCACGTTCCAGTATTATACCTTCCGGGAAATGTTCTTGACCCAGCACCTGTGGAATCCATTCAGTAAAAAATTTTCTTGGGTCTGGTCCCTCCATACCTTCCGGCAAACCAATAATCTTTATATTGTTCTGTCTGGATTGGTTTTCCAAATAATCAATCTTTTTCACCAAATTTTTATTTTGAGTTTTGTAAGGTAAAACATCATGAGATGGGAATGTGTAGGGAGTTACCCTGTACAGGGCAGTAACAAGAAGGGGAGGTGTCCTTGTACTCCTGTTAGGTAAAACATCATGAGATGGGACCGGAGAAGGAGTCACCCAGTACTAAGGAGTAACAGAATGCATCCTTGTACTTACAAGATAAGAGAGACATTGATGGATTGAGAGGCAGGAAGCTAGCAGGGAAAGGATAGCAACAGTTTAAGAGAGACATTGATGGATTGAGAGGCAGGAAGCTAGCAGGGAAAGGATAGCAACAGTTTTAGTCATTGGACAAGTAATGATATGATGATGTTCTAAGCATGTATCCAAGGGTATAAAAAATCACCATTTTGCTGATAACGGCAGAATGCATTCTCCGACTAACCTGGTTGGTCGCAAGTGTTACAATCCGGTAATAAAGAACAAAGAACCCTGATTTCGACTCAGCCTGGTGTTTGTCTCACTCATTCATGAACAAAGCAGACCTAACAGTTTGTAAGTCTTCAACCATTTTGGTCACATCAAGAAGTTGATCCCGTATTTCGCCTATATATTCTTCACACGAATTAAATTTATCTCTCACTTCAAGCTTAAAAGCTCCAAACTCAGCCATCTGTTGAGAATGTATTTTCACCAGGGTATTAAACCTAGTACCAAGTTCAGTCATAATCTTGGATAATTCCTGCATTGTATAAGATAATTTAGATTCAAGATTCACAAGAATCTTTTCAATTGGAAGAGATTCTGGCTCAACAGATTCCTGCTTCTTCTGCATAACCAAAGGGTCTTCTGTTGCTTCCTTCATTCTGGTTGCCTTCCTTGTAGTATAGCTGCATGTGGAAACCCCAGCCACAGCCTTTCCAGCAGTGACTGGAGGACGCTGGCCAGGATTTTCCCCAGTCCATAATTTATTAATTTCTCCCAGAATATCAAGTTGTATAGGTTCTTCTATCTCAAGAGGTGCAGTTTGCAGCGCCACCACTACAGTTGACAAATGCCTTTCCCCAGCCGGTGTTTCAGCTGGTAATACTTCAACTGATGATACTACAAGCGGTTCATTCATAACATTGCTGTCAGATGCTACTGTGCATGTGCGAACCTGAGTAACTCTTTGTTCTAAAGGCTGTTTGGCGCCCTCTTTAGGGGGCTCTACCGATGTAACACAGAGCTCTGCATCCAAACACTGTACCTCTCTCCTGGGATCCATTTCACGCTGAGTCCTACAGGTAGGCTCCAAAACTTGAACTTTTGGAAAATGTAGTTTTTTGATGATCTGTTGTCGTTTTTTTTTGCTCTTTTTCACCAATTGTACCATCAGAAGTTAAATTAACAGCACTGAAGTTATCTAAACTTTTAAAGAATTTTAACGGTCATTTCTAGACAAAACAATAAGATAGAGTCAGGAGAGGACTGGAAGGCACATCTGATCCTTACGCCATCTTGCCACACCCCCCCACAAATATCCTTAAATACAAGCAACCTGGTAATGGACACCTCCTTCACTTCCATTTCTTGTCATAGCCTTTATTTGCTTAAACCTCAAATGCTTTGTCAAAAGGCACTTCCACACCTTTAATGGATGTTAATTTTTAAATGTGAAATGATTTTCTTTATGATGTTTAAACCATGTGCCCATCATGCATATAAAATAACATCCATCAAGGAAACTGGATCACGGTATTGTATCAGGTGAATACGATGCTGGGAAACCAGTGATGCATTAAGACGATCTGAAAATGGTGTAGTTCCCACCTGGGACAACTTGCCCAATTGTAAATAAGAATCAAAACATAGGAAGAGTTATGAAAAAAACAATACTACTCCAGGTGTTTCCATTGTGGTATTAGAACAAGAATCCTGAAATTTTGATTGACCAGTCATGGAGGAACAAAGAAACCAGCCCAAATGATCCATGACAGGCAACAACATTTTAAAGTAGTGATGCCCTCATAATATTGTAGCTATTGTCCTTGCTGGCAAGGGTTCAAGGGAGAGAGCAGTTCAGTTGAATAAATTGATACGTTTTTGCAGAAAATTTTAGGATGGTTGATTTCTGACCTCAGTGAAAGGAGCACAAGTAAAATTTCCAAAGTGAACATGCTGTAGCAGCTCCTCAGCAATGTTGTTGATATTCATTCTCATGTTAACCTAAGTTTGAAACTTTAATGCGTTAGACATAGTATTCAAACAGTTAAGCTTCTAGTCAGTCATGGTCAGCATGACATCGATAGCTAATGGTTTGACAATGGTTGAAATTTCCAGTAATGATTATTGGTCAGCATCTTTATTGAAAATCCTTTCTGACATTTGAAAATAAAGGATACTATTCTAGGCTGACTTCAGCTGTTTCATTATTAGGAAAAATGTAAATACAAATACGTTTGAAATCTTGAACAGTAAAATAGGACTCATACCTGACAGAGCATTTGTGCTCTGTCCACAGTGGTCATCCAAAGCTCTCCATTGCATCTATTTCAGCTCCCCATTCCCACACTGCTCGGTCACTCCTCATTCTTCTCCAAGGTGAAGCTCAATGTACTCTGGAAGAATGACACCTCACAATCTTCCTTGGTTGACTAGTACCCAATGATTCTCAAATTTCAGACATAGTTACCTCCTTTGTTCTCCTCTCTATCCTTCTGATCCACATCTGGTCCTCCTGCTTTTGTTCCCTTTCCCATGTCTTCCTTCATTCCATATTACCCCATTTTCATTTCCATGATACTCCTGGTTTCATTCATGTCCTCCATTTCATCCCCTCCCCAACCTGATCCAATCTGACCTTCATCTCTCCCTTAATGGTTCCCATTATCACTTTTGTAACTGATCAACCACTTACCACCCTCCCCACAGCTATTTCCACTTTATCCTCCATTTCCCCCCCACCTTCCATCTGCCTTTTTTTCTGTCTGATTTCACCTATCATATACTTGCCTCTGTCTCCCAAATCCATCCTCACTCTCCTTCACCTGGGTCCATCTGCCCATCATTTCTCACCATTCTGTGTTAACCCACCCACCATTTTTACTGGTTGTCTTCCTTCTCCATTCTCATTCCTGATGCAGCAACTCTATCAGAGCCATTGACAATTATTCCCCCCCCCCCTACAGATGCTGCTCAACCTTCTAAGTTCCTTGGCTCCATATTCCTTTTTCACTGCCAGGGTGAGGCTCAATGCAAACTAGAAGAGCAAGGCCTCATATTTGACTTGGAGAGTCTACAACCCAATGGTATGAACATTCCAACTGCAGTCTGTTGTGTCTTCGACTGACCTCTTGACATGATTTCCTGGAAGAAAGATGGTTGAATATGAGAACACTTCAAGAACCCTTGTATTAAGTATGACTTTGGTAACAGGAAGGCATTTCTTTTGATGTTAATTGTTATCAGTTTTGCAATTTTGCACCATGCATAGTTATCAAAGTATTGTCATACAGAACGAAAGCGGCCCTTCAGCCCAATTCATCCATTCTGGCCAAATTGGTATTACCTGAATTTGGCCCTCATTCTTCTAAGCCCTTCCTACCAATATATCTGTCCAACTGACCAAGCATATTTTGAATTGTTAAATGGTGCATTGTGGTCAAGGGGAACAACTTTCAATTGCATTCATTTCTTGCCTGAATCAAACTTAGAGCTAATTGTTCTGATGTAACCCAGAAAATGTCAGTGAGCAGTTATGTGTAAATAGATGCATTTAATCACAGTGGAAATTATGGAAAAAGTCAGGTTGTTAGCATACCTATTTTCAGTAGAATTGGACACAACAGAGTAACTTTTGCATTGATTCATACTGTATATGCTAGTATAGCTGCTTAAGAGAAGACTGTTAAAGATTCTGCTGCAGAGTTCTTCATGATGATTAGTCAGCCCCCTTAAGCTTGCTATATTCAACCACTTGTATGCTTCACAGCACCATTTTAAGTAAAAAAATTGCTCTGTCATGTGATTTTTTTTTTAAAAATGGTGCTGTGAAGCATACAAGAACAAAGATATATTAAGGTTGATACTTTAGGGATTACCTCCAGAAATCAGGAAGTGGTTCTCAAAGTTCATGCCTTATTCTTCATTGAAGAATTATTTTATTTAAAGAAGCCCTTGGTAGGGGTCTTTGGTGATTGCTGCTGCTCTCCGACAGCAGTGCTCTCTGTACATGTACTTAATAGTGGGGAGGATTTTGCCTGTGATGTCCTGGGCTATGTCCTTTACATTTTGGAGGGCTTTACGCTCAGGGGTATTGGTGTTTCTATACCAGACTGTGATGCAGCTGGTCGGCACAATTTCTACCACACCTCTGTAGAAATTTACTAGGGTTTTTGATGTCATACCAAACCTCCACAAACTCCTGAGGAAGTAGACATGACTTCTTCACAGAGCCATTGGTGTGTTGGGTCCAGGAAGATCCCAAGAATTTAAATTTGCTCACCCTCTCCTTAGTTCTAGTGACTTTTTTTTGAATATTTTATTTGAAGTTTTATCCATACATATGAACATAACAAAATACAATAATCAAATATTAATAGTGGATCCATTATACATGATGGTATAAGACCCCCACCTCCTAACGATAAATCCCCAAGTAAAGAAAAACAAGAAATGGGTGGAAAAAAAGAAGCAAGAAAATAAAGGGAGAAAACAGACCTGATGCCGTCCACTACATGGTTCTAACTATTTACATTTTTAATTATTTTAAGGAGGTTAATGAGGTTCTCAAAGTTTAGGGAAAATATGTATAAATTTGTACCCACAATTTGTAAATATGGGTGCCAAATTTTCAAAAATACATCTTATTTATTTCTTAAATTATAAGTAATCTCAAGGGGAACACAACAGTGCATTTCTGCGTTGCATCGCTCTATACCTAGATGAGAGTCCAATTTCCAAGTTACTGCTATACATTTTCTTGCTCCTACTAATGCAATCTTTACAAATTTTTTTTTCCATATATAGTTGATTCCAATTTCTGTCTTACCCCTACAATATTACCTGGTAAAAATAACATTGGATTTTGTGAAAATGTAATTCCTGTAACTTGTTCTAAAAAAGTTCCCAAATTTATCCAAAAAAGTCTCACTTTTGGACAGGACAAAGTAGAATGTGAAAAAGTACCTATCTCCTGGCCATATCTAAAGCATTGATCTGATAAATCTGACTTCAATCTATTTAAAGTTTTGGTGACATTGAGTACAAGGTTGTTGTTGCACCATTCAGCCAAGTTTTCAATCTCCATCCTGTATGCTGAATTAACCCCTTCCTTTATACAACCCACTACCATGATATTGGCACATTTGTAGATGGTGTTATCGTCATACTGAGCCACACAGTCATAGGTGTAAAGTAATTAGAGCAGGGGGCTAACAATGCAGCCCTGTGGTGCTCCAGTACTGATGGAGCTTGTAAAGAAGTTCACTGATTGTGGTCTGGAGGTGAAGAAATCCATGATCCATTACAATTTGGGGTGTTGAGTCCCAGGTCTTGAAGTTTGCTGTTCAGTTTTGAGGGGATTATGGTGTTAAATGTCAAACTGTAGTCAATAAAGAGCACCCTGATGTATGCATCTTTGCTGTCCATGTGTTCCAGGGCTTTATGTATAGCCAGTGAGATGGATCCGCCATACACCTGTTACTATGATAGGCAAACTGGAATGTATCCATGTCACTGCTTAGACAGAGCTTATATGCTTCATCACCAGCCTTTCAAAACACTTCAGGTTGAAATAAGTGCTACTGCGCAATAATCATTAAGGCAGGTTGCTACATGCTTCTTGTGCACCGTTATGATTGATGCCTGTTTGAAACAGGTGGGCTCCACACCCTGCTGGAGTGAGTTATTGAAGATATCTGTGAAGAAATCTATAAATTGGTCAGCACATATTTTTAATACTCAGCCAGGTACTCCATCCAGGCCAGATGCTTTCCTCGGATTCACTCTCCTGAAGGGGGCCAGGGCAGATGTGTGGGAAATAAAGAGGTGCTGGTAAGTGCTGAGGTGATAGAGGAGAAGACAAGCCCGAAATGTTGGTTATATATTGTTGCTACATAAAGAATGCTGCGTGACCTACTGAGTTTCTCCAGCACTTTTCTGTATTAAAGGGCAATATCAGTGTCTGCTTTCTTGTTTAACTACCTATTTCAATTATAGGTCACTTGAACATTTAATGCACCAAAATCACATTGGGTTGAGGGTTTTTATATTTTTAATACTTACTTTTTATATACCTATTTCTAAGCCTTTTATGAACAAGACCGTGCCAAACACCAACACCATAGAACCAAAAATCACTGTTGACAGCACCCAGCTGACAAATGTAAACTTCAAATACTTGAGGAGCATTACCTCAAGGGATGGGTCTTTGGACAAAGAAATTCGACTCCAGGATCAGCAAGGCCAACCAGGTTCTGGGGATGTGGAGGATCAGAGTGCTTAATCAACACAAAGCTGAAAGTATACAGAGCTGTGGTCATCCCTTCTCTTCGATATGGATGTGACACCTGGATTCTGTACCAACGTCATATCAAACAACTGGAGAAATTCCATATGCACGCCCTCCTTTCCATCTTTGGCATTCTTTGGCAAGACCATATCTCCAACCTGGACATCTTGCACCAGCATTGAGCCCCTGATCATTAGAGCCCAGATGCAGTGGGTGGGACATGACATCACAATGAATGACCCATCAGCTGCTCTATACTGAACAGAAGACCGGAAGGAGACCTCAAGGTCATACACACAAGCACTATAAAGACGCTGTGAAAGAAAACCTACACTATTGTGACATCCAGCCAAGAGAACTTACTGCGGCTGCTGACAAGATCTCGTTGGCGAGCCCTGTAAAGTCTACACCAGTTTTGAATCAGGTGTTCCTAGAAACTAATGGAAAAGCGTGAATGGCATCACAAAACAGCATAGTACCCCCATTGTACTCTACTCTGCGCTTCCAGACTTGGACTGCAAAGAATCCACAGATGAACTGCACAGTAACGTGTCTTCTTCGATTTGAAGGATTACCAATATCTAAGTCTTTTCAATTAGAAAAGCACTAACTGCAATGTGTCAGCATCTAGGTCTAGGGAACTGGGTGAGTACAAATTTCCTACAATTAGTGGCACAATCAGCATTATTGCACTGGCTGAAAGCCTAAGTATTTTGTGATCTTTCCAGAGTCAATCAAGGGAGATTAATGAATGATTCAACTCGGTGCTTTCACATTTTTAATGTTACAAAACATTCCCTTAATTGCACAAATATGAATACAATTGCAAGTTTCAACAAGATTGTTAAATACAAGAGGAGTGCTAGTATGTAAAGCATACTACTCAGCCATTCAATTGACTCCAAACCTGATGACAATGGACTAGAAGGAAGTGTACTGCTAGGTAACATCATTATCTGAGCATTCAGATCTCCAAATTAATAACTGTAATACAGATAACAAATGGCAGTGGACCTAGCACTGACCCCTGCAGCACATCTCTCACTGATCAAAGGCCTCCAATAAGTCCATTTATTGTCATTTGTTTGTTCAAGTACAACCTGACAAAGCAGCATTCTCTGGTCCTTGGTGCAAAACACAGACATGTTGGTAGTTCTTTGAATGGAAGAAGATACATTGCTGTGCAGTTCATCTGTGGACACAAAGGGGACTCTACAGTCCTAATCTGGAAGTGTAGAGTCTAGCACAATGGGGGTAGTGGAATTCCGTGGTAGTAACTGTGGCAGCTGCCTGGTGATGCTGTTCATGGTTTTTCATCAGTTTTTGGCAGTACCTGTCTTCAAAACTGGTGTAGGCTTTACAGGGCTCGCCAACGAGATCTGTCAGTAGCTGCAGCTTGTAGTTCTCTTGGCTGGATGTCATAGTAGTGTAGGGCTTCCTTCACAGTGTCTTTATAGTGCTTGCATAGACAACCTTAAGGTCTCCTTCCGGTCTCCAGTTCACCAGACATACAAGCAGACATAACACACATAAAAACAATACATATGCAGGACAAATATTCATCTTTTCAAGTAAGTAAGTAAGTAAGTAAGTAAATAAATAAATAAATAGATAAATAGTGATTCAGAGAGTCTCGGATGGTTAGTGTGAGCAGTTCCTTTGGTTGTTCAACATTCTCACTGCCCGTAGGAAGAAGCTGTGCTTAACCTGGCAGTGCTGGCTCTGATACTCCTGTAACTTCCCCGACGGGAGCAGCTGAAAGATGCTGTTGTCCAGGGCGAATAGGTCTTCAATGATTTTCCATGCCCTTTTCAGACAATTATCTCAGTAGATCATGTCAATTGGGAGAGGGGTGGGGGGAGAAGACTCCAGTGATACTTTATCACTCATGGTCCTGTGGATTGACCTCTGATCCATTTCTCTGCAGCAACCATACCACACTGGGATACAGTCGGCCAGGACACTCTCGCTATAGGTCCTGTTGATGGTTGATAATAATGGTGGCTGGTAACTTTGCCCGCTCCAGTCTTCTCAGGAAGTGCAGTCACTGATGTGCCTTCCTGAAAGTGAAAATAAGAAAAGTGATCTTCCACTACTACCCTCTAATTTTTTCCCCCAGGTTAGTTTTGAATTCAATTGGTCAGCTCACCTTGTATTCCATGTGATCTCCTCCCAGACTAAACTACTCCATGGAACTTTGTCAAAGGCGTTGCTAAAGTTCACCTATTCAGCATCTACTGCTGTACCCTTATCAATCCTTTTGGTTATCTCTTCAAGATCATTGGATTCCTGAGAACCCTTCTGCCACACACAAACCCATCACTCTGCAGAGCACTGCATTCAGTCTGCTTCCAGTTGCTATCGCTCCGACTCATCCATCTGTGGCCTCCTGTGTTTCAACTAGGTCCAATGCAAGCTTGAGGAACTGGGTACATTGCAGCTCTTTGGACTTAATACTTAATTCTCCAGCTTTAGCTGACTCGCTCTTTCTTTCTATTTGTATCAGAACTGGCCATTCCTACCTGACATCAGATTTTTTTTGTTAGTTTTGTCTGGCTTGCTGAGCACATTCCTCAGCCTTGCTATTAATAACACAACACACAGATAAAAAAGAAACCTATGACTGCAACATTGTCATTTGATCTCAGAAATATCCCCTTTATTGTACCTGTCCTATCCCAACTTCTCTGCTACTGAAAACTGACTTGTTTTCTCTCTTGAAAATTCAAAAGTGTAGATGCTAGAAATCTAAAACAAAAATATAAAACTCAATCACCAAGTAGGTCAGGCTGCATCTGTGTTTTATTTTTCCCTTAATTGTTACGAGGTTCCAGGATCTGAAATGTTAATTGTTTCTCTCTCTCCCACAGATACTTCCCAGTCTATTGAGTATTTCCAGCATTATTATTATTTTTTCATCTTTATCTCTATCTCTATAATTGACTGGTTCCTGTTAAAGACAAAACAAAGAATTCCTGCTGCAGTTTTCAATGCAGGCTTGTGAATTTACAAGCAGGATAGAAGGGTGATACCAAATGGAGATACTAAAAAGAGAAGAGTTAATGAAAAGATATGTTGCAATTTCTACAGTATGTTATCTTAATACAATATTAAGCAACTTGATCCTACTGAAATATTCGCACAAACCAAGGGTCACATTTTAAATAATTACCTTGGCATGAGAATTAGTATCAGGTACATGGTTTTTCATACTCACAAATCTTCAAAAAAATTAATCACAAGCATTTTACAATTCCAATCCTGATAATCTATATTTTACTTAATTCCTAATACTCAAACTAAAATGGTTGCTGTATGAAAAGAGAAATAGACTGTAAAATCATTAAATTATAATAGTGTTCTTTAGTTGTGGACTATACCTGCAATGGGGATGCTTTTCATATTTCACTGGAAAGTGCATTTTCTATGATTAATTGGGAACAATAAAGTACTTGTTGATCCACCATGAAGGATAAACCATTCCATACTTTTCTTGGAAAATCACCTTAAAAATGTGGACTCTGGGCAAGTGATAACAGCCTGATGAAGCACTTTTCAAAAACTTCTTTGCATAAGAGTAATTATGAAAAGCTGTATTATGCACATTTAGCTGAAGATTAGTTCTATGGCAAGCTCCTCACTGGCCACCGAGACAGAGGTGCACCAAAGAAGAAGTACAAGGACTGTCTAAAGAAATCTCTTGGTGCCTGCCACATTGACCACCGCCAGTGGGCTGATATTGCCTCAAACCGTGCATTTTGGCACCTCACAGTTCGGCAGGCAGCAACCTCCTTTGAAGCAGACCGCAGAGCCCACCTCACTGACAAAAGACAAAGGAGGAAAAACCCAACACCCAACCCCAACCAACCAATTTTCCCTTGCAACCGCTGCAACCGTTTCTGCCTGTCCCGCATCGGACTTGTCAGTCACCAACGAGCCTGCAGCAGATGTGGACATATCCCTCCATAAATCTTCATCCACGAAGCCAAGCCAAAGAAGAGAAGTTCATTCATAATGATATTCACTCCTGCCTTCAGTACATCAGCAATAACCTTTGATCAATTGAAGATCAAACTTAAGAAGAAAACACAAAATTCATGGTCTGTGACCTAGCAGTGATCCTTACCCTTTTATAGGTTTCTGGGATCTGAATTAACAACTGCAGACAGCACAAGACACTGAAAATGTTCCACCAGTATAATCTTCATAAAATTCTCCAAATTTATTGGAAACACAAACAAAGATATGTCACTGTCCTCCAAACACATTATCCCTACTACTGAATCCCATTTTACAGTAATATTCCAATGATCCAGCATACCTAGGAATTTGGTGATGCCAGGTTGGTAGATTTTCCAGGCTAACCGATGTTTCATTAATACCCAAAACATTATTTTCACTTTATTAATGATGTGACACAGTACTGTAATTTCCAGTGAACCATGTAATTTAAAAGGAATGCAGGAACCAGAACCCTGGCGAATGGGAAGGGAACATGAGAACCTGGTTCCCAGGTGAATGGGAAGGAGCATGGGAACCAGAGCCCCGAGAGAATGGGAAGAGAGCATAGGAAAAAGGGTTTTGGTGAGTAGAGGCCATAGGAACCAAAGCTCCAGTGAGTAGAAAGGCTGTGCGGAAACTGGTGTGCCAGTGAATGGAAATGTGTCCGAAAACTGGGGCCCTGTTGAGTGGAAAAGGGAGATTAGCAGTCATCACCTGGTGAGCCAAAGATACCAAATCAGTGTGATTTCAAAATAATCAGATCAAGGGTTGCTGCGCACACAAAGAGCCCTATCGGATAGGCTCCTTTGTTCTTATGCCCACACAGACTCCCCAAGTTGATGCTCTGATCCAGCACAAAGATATTACCCAGTAAAAAGAGGAAAAGATTTGAGTTTCCTTGAAATCTTCTCAAAGCCTTTATGACAAAAATACAATATTCCACCAACTCTTGGGAATCCCTAGTCAAAGACTACTAAAAGTAGAGAAAGACCATTCAGCTCCCTATAATCAATGGAAGGAAGGCACCATCTCACAAACTGCTCATCCACCACCACCCATCAGGCATCTCCTGTTTATACATGGATGAGATTGCTATTCATACACTCATCTCATGTTATCTCAGAACTCGCAAAACCAGATCAGAAGCATTATCCTTGTTAAGCAAAAGACTGCCCAAGAAACTAAAATATCCTCTCCTCTCCATGACTCTCTGGTCTGCTCTTCCATCGCCACCCTTCCTTCCGTCCCCTTTGGCACTTCCACTGCAACCATAGTAACTAAAACATGGCACTGCACCTCCCCTCTCACCTCTATCCAGGACCTTAACAAGATCTTCCTGGTGATGCAAAATGTCACATGCCCCTCCTCCAACCTAGTGTAATACATTCAGTGTACTCAATGTGGCCTCCTCTATGCTAGTGCTTTGTTGAACACCTGTGCTCTGTCTCACATTTCAGCCAGAACTCCCATTTCCCTACACATCTGTCAGTCCTCAGCCTCACCCATTACCAAAGTGAAGCCTAATGGCATGAACATTGATTTTTTTTTTAAATTTTCAGGTAATCCCCACCCCCAATACTGTTTTGCTGTTTCCACCTGTCCTTTAATTGTTCCAAAAATCCCATTCTAGTACTCACTCTTCATTCCACTCCATCCCGTGGTCCCACTTTCATTTGTCCAGTATCCTATTACCTCTTGCCTCCTCCCAATTCCTTGCCCTAATTTTTATGCGTGCTATCTCCCCTTCCCACCTTATTCGAAAAAGGGTCCAAGCCCCAAATATTGACTGTCCATTTCTCTACCTGGATCCAGCCTGGCTGCTTCTTCTGGCTGAGGTTGAGCGGTGTTCGAGAACTAAGAGGTCATTGTCCATAGATATGAGACATTTAGGACTCGAAGGTAAATTTATTCTCGAAGAACGTTGCAAACTTGTGGAATTCTCCACAGAGCCATTGGTGGACGGATTTCTGGACACAAAGACACGAGATGATAGCAAGAATACGGCACTGAGAGGGATGATCGGTCCTCCCAGGGCGTTCAATGTTTCCTCTATCATCCCCCTCCCTCTCATCAGTCTCCACGTCCGTTTTAAGCTCTGCAGTAAACAAAAAGCTGGAAGAACTCGGCGTCATCCTTGGAGAGGGAGTGGTCAGTTAACGTCTCAGACGACATGACACGGTGACCGGCCAATTTTCTCCTGAATCCCGCCAGCTTCCCATGCTTTGCTCCGCAAATGTTGTGGCTTTGATCTCTGGAGCTCGCTGAGTGCGTCATCTGTCTGCGCCGGAAGAGGCCCGAGGGACCTGCTTGGCGTCGCGCTGAAAAGGGAGTGTGTGTGGTCATTTGCGGGAGCGGAGGAGTTATGAACAGCTTGGAATCAGATGACCCATACCTGGTAGAGGAACTGAGTGAGGAAGAGGAGCCGGTGTCGAGGTAGGCCTGGGAAGAGGAGAAAGCGATGGGACGAAGGAGCTGGGATGATGGTGGGCAGGGCTGCCCCTTTTCTGGCCTCGGAGGCTTTCGCAGTGACTGCAACTTATTCAGGTTGGGGAGGGAGAGGTTAGATACGAAACTTTACTGGTGGTCGCTCCGTTTGTTTCACTTTCCCATAGCTCCAGACAGAACCACTCGGCCTAAGGAATTTGCCACTTTTTGAAAATGTTGCTTGATGTTTATGTTATTTTAGGTTAGACCCCAATTTAATATTAATTTGTCCTGGGTTGATCACCTGTTCTATTGCTGATACGAATGCAACGCAATTGTTCATGATTAGTAATTTCCTCCCTTATTACAATATCCCCCTTTCAAGCGAACTCATTGTTCCTGCCTGAATTCTCTTTTCTAATACAATTGCAAACGTTTGAAAATTCTGATTGTGGTGCGCTGTTAGCCAGAATCAGACACACACAAAGGTAAAGACTACAACAGGCTTTAATTCACAAAGCCAGGCTGGCCGTAGCTGCAGCAACTCTTGAGTGAGGCCGGCGCAGGCTTATAGCCCAGAGGGTGATTGACACCCGACCGGGTGGGGCTTGATCCTTTCAGGCTGACTGATTGACAGGCGGCCAGGTGTTGTCCTGTCCCCTTCCACTCCTGCAGGTACAGAGGTTGCCCCCTGCAATAGTACCACCACACTGATATAGCTTGATAGTATTTATTCTGTCACCTTGACCTGTTAAAAACAAAACACTGCATCTGTGGGAAGAGAAACAATTAAAATTTCATGTTGAAGACCCTTTGACAGAACCTTGCATTGTTCTTTGTTTCTGCTCCCAGCTTTTGTATCTATGCCAGCTTTTTCTATTTACCTTTGCTATTGTCTTATGTTGTCCATTAAGCAGCATGTTGAGTTAGATTTGGACAAGTGAAACTCTGCCTTCAGAATTATAAAATAATTAGATATCAGGATAAATTTCAGACTTTCTTCAGAAAGGAAGTCAAATGGACTCTAAGAAGTCAATAATGGTGAAGCCACATTGTTCAGAAACAAATTAAGTTCAAGAATCAAATTTATTGTCAGAGTACATACATCACATCCTATTACAACCTTGAGATTGTTTTTCCTGCGGCTAGGCAGCATTTCTTATCAATAGCTGTAAACTGTGTTCAAGAAAAAAAAATATATATACAAAAGAGAGAAATCTAAACAAAGGAAGAAATGTAAACAAACTGCAATAGAGAAAAAAATACATATTAGATAATAAATAATGTGCAAAGAAAGAATCCTTAAATGAGTCTGATTGAATCTGTTGTTTAGGAGTCTGATGGTGGAGGAATAGGAAATGCATGATTCTTGTGGCGCCTTTTCTGATGGCAGCACCACAAACAGAGCATTTCCTGGGTAGATGGATCCTTGATGATTGCTGCTGCTCTCTGATAGCAGCATTCCATACAGATTTTCTTGATGTTGGGGAGAGTTTTGCCTGTGATGTACTAGAAATCATTAAAATGCAGTTGGAAAATCAATAAAGCACAGTTGATGAAAATATAAAATAAGAACTGGAAATGCTGAAAGCATTTAGAATATCAAGCAGCATCTTTCGAAAGAGAAACAGTTAACTTTTAAGCATTTTCTAATTGGTTAAAAATCCATTGAGGTTCCCTGATCAGGTTTAAAGCTTGCAGATTATGATTGGAGTACAGTAGCATAGTGATTTAGTTACTGGACAAACATTTAAAGACCGGGCTGTTGATCTAAAATTTAGACCTACAGCACATTAACGGGGCCTTCTGGCCCACAAACCGATGCCACCCAATTGATCTACAATCCCCGTATGTTTTGAAAGGTGGGAGAAAACTGGAGCACCTGGAGGAAACCCACGCAGACATGGGGAGAATATACAAACTCCTTACAGACAGTGTCAAATTCAAACCCCGATCACTGGCAATATAACAGCATTGTGCTAACCACAGGACGAGTTTGAATGGGTGAATTTAAATTCAAGTGAAATGTCTGAAATTAAAAAAAAGGCCCAGCAAATGACTACAGAGCCATTGTATTATAAAAATGTATCTGATTAATTAAGTTGCTTCACGACAGGAGGCCTGCAATCTTTACTTAGTGGGGCCTTTGTGACTTTAGACCCACAAATGTAGCTGACTCTTCAATGCTTTTTGAAATGGATGCATTAGCAATCAGAGGTGGATTGTCAATACTGACCTGGCCAGTAACATGTAGCCAAATAAGTGTTAAATTCTTAATGACAGGGACTAGGTCTTGTACACAGGGAGCTGACCATTGTACACTGGTCACTTTGTTCCTTAAACAGCAAAGTAACATTTTTATGATTAGGCATGTTTGGTGAGGCTGGAAAGGTGATAATGGATTGCATTCTTTCCATCCTAATTGAAGTTGCCCCTTGGTGTAGTTTAATGGCAAAAAAAATCAAAGGAAAGTTGATGGACATGAGTGTGAGAAGAGGTTACAGGAAAATAAAAAGTGGAGGGGGGAGGATCCAGTGTGATTCAGTAAGCCTAATGGCTTTCTTCTGTGTCATTATAATGCATGTTCAATCTCTGACCATTAGTGCCAATGGAATTATGTGATGGTGTTTGTTAATTGGAAATGGATGTTTTGTTTCCTCCTGCCAGTTCTGAGGATGAGTTGGATATTCTACTCCATGGCACGCCTGAACGCAAACGCAAACTGATAAAGGAGTGTTTAACAGGTGAAAGTGAATCCAGTGATGATGAATTTGAAAAGGAGATGGCAGCTGAATTGGATTCCACTATGAAGGTTATTGAGGGGAGCTGGTCATTGACTTCTGAAGGTGTGTTCAAGTAAATCAGAATTTTACTTAATTGCCATTAGTTTTATCAATGATGGATATGTTACAAGCCCAAGGACCATAAATCCAGCAGCAATAGATATTCACCAAGACAAATGGTTACTTAACAAAAGTTGCCCTTTAATGATTTTTAAGCATGAAAACAGAATCACACTTTAACTTATCAGTATTAACTTAACTAACCTAACAACCCCCTTCTAATTCTAAGCGCACGTGTATATAATGTGATATGTGTGTAAGTTCAGAAAAGTTCTTTGATTCACAGTCCAATCTCACTTCTCATTCCTCCAAGTTCGCTGGTTGCAGGTAATTCTTACTGTGCACAGAATTTAACATAAAGTTCACCAGGCTTTGGTACTTGAAAGGTAAATGGTTACCACTCAGGAAGGTTCTTGTTGGTTATCAGAGAGAGATTTGTTGTTCACTGGACACCCACAACGGATCCCTTTTTAATCAGTCATTTCAGTGTCTTGCCGAAGAAACTTGCCCCTTCAAGGTTCTCTAGATGATAACCTCTTTCTTTCAGGTCACCACAAATTTCCTTTTTGTTTCTCTTATTTCAAGTGAAACATTAGACAGCCAGTCCTCTCCTCAAGGGCTTTGCAAGGCTGAACTAAGCCGTCTTCCAAATGGGGTTTTCCACAAGTTTGCCGAGAGAAAACCTGTTTTACTCTCTCTGCTTGCAAAACCACATGACCCTCTTTGAACAGCAAGTTCCCCTCCAGACATTCTGCAACTCCGACAAGTTCTTTCATCTGTTGCCTGTTTGTAAACAATCCATTAGCGAAGTCTCTTGGGCACTCTCCAAAGCTTTTGCAAAGGCTCTGGGGCTGACATGTCTAGCATGAGCAGAGCTCCAGTATTTTAAATAGATCTGTTTTAAAATGTTTGTATGTGACCTACACTAAAAAAACCTGCCCAAATTTATCTCCCAAAAACCTATCAAAATACAATACAAACACAACATAATCTGTCACAATACCTAGAGTGTAAGTTGATAGATTTTTTTGTTAACCAATTAACTTTATGGTCTCTAATGATGCGCAAGTCTGCTGTAGACAAGATTCACAGGTGTTAGAGCTCTAAATTTAGTCGCTTAAGATCACAGATCCACTGGAAGGAGAATACTGTCCCGAATGTTGCACCATTTGCAATTACAAATAATTATTGAAAATTATAAAGTTACACCTCCCTTCTCTCATTGAGCCTGCTGAATTGTTATGAGTATGTTTTACTCCATAACTAACCTGAGCCATGCTTGCTCTATGGTACTATGTAAAATGTGTTTTGAATCTAAATTGAGCTATACCTGCCTTGTCTGAGTTTTATGGGATAATATACAGGGAGATTTACTGTATCATATTGATAACTTGTGTCAGAACAGTTGTATATGGAGATTTGCTCTCTATTTGATGGGTGCTGTACAAGCCTGTAAGTGTTTCCAATTCTCTCACAACACTTGGTACCTTGCTAAGAAAAGTTGTCAGTCTTAAGAAACTTTAACAGAATTTTGCTGATCTCTCTGGCCTTCCATCCTGTTAGGTGCTTCCTCCAGTGCTCTAACCTCTCAGTCTCAAGCTGCTCTCCCGTGTCAATACTACAATGAAGTGTACTTTGACTCTGATTCAGAGGGTGAAGATGAGCAGGGTAAGAGTTCTCTTCTTTCACTTCTAATTCCTGACCTTGCATTTGCAAAAAATGTGTAGAATAATGGACCCGAGGGGAATTGTGATAACCGCAAATCAGATTTTTCTGTGACCTCAGGAGCAGGTTCAGTACATCTTGATGGCAGTCGTACTCTGTTGCTTGATTTTTTGTTTACTTTGATAAGGATGTGTTATTTATCTTGCTGAAAGTCCCAAGTACTACCAGCGACTGCAGTACCCCAAACCAGGTCAAAGAAAGCAAACACAGCCATGATTTCCTACCCTCTCTGCTACAAGATAGAGATTCTAGAGTTGCCAATTATAGCTTTTACAGGCAAGTACCAGTGTGAAGATAATTCATGAGCAAGTACTAAGAACTGCTGGCTCTGTGAACAAGTGGCAATCTCTTCATTGGGAGAAAAGGAACAGAATGGTGATTGGGGGAAATTGGCTATAAATGAGTCACATTCTATGTTGGACACGATAATATTTTTATTTGTACTCAACCAACATAGAAGGAGCTCATTCAGCCTATAAGATCATGTCATCCACCAGGGGAGAAAACCCATTGGCCCCATTCCCTTTTCCTTTACTCTACCCCTGCTACTTATTCCCTCTTACACAGGCCAGTCGGCCATTAATGATTTTGCCTCTCAAGTGACTTACAGAAATGAATTAACCTGTGAGTATAAAGTTATACAGCACAAAAAGGGATATTCTGACCAACCCATCCAAAGCTAACCAATTTAACTTCATAGACAAGTCTTGTTTATCTGCATTTGGTTCATAATCCTCCTAACACCTTCCTATCCATATTTGTCCAATGAATCTAGCATTATAATTATACCTGCTTCTATATCTTTCTCTGGCAGCTTGTTCCAGATAGGAACACTCTTGGGTTCATTTTGCATTAAATCAGTACCCTGTAGTTTTAAAGTTCTCTACTCTGGTTGAGTGGGAAGGATGTGGGAGACTGTGAGCTTTGACTTTATCCATGCCCTGCATAATTTTATAAACTTTTGCTTTTATTTTTAGCTTTAACCTCACTTGTTAGTCACTTTTGTGCCATTTTTTTCCATTCATAATTTTCTTTTTTTCTTGGAATATATCTATCCTGCACTTTCTTTATTTCTTGTGGAAATATCGTCCAATTCTGCTGTGCTGTCCCTCCATCGAGCTTACTTTTCCAGTCAACTTGGGCCAGTTCCTCTCTCCTACCACAATTTCCTTTGTTCCACTGAACTATTGACACACCTGATATCAGCTTTTCCTTTTCAAATTTGAAACTGAACTTAATCATATTATGATCACTACTTCCTAAGGGTTCTATTACCTTTAGCTCCCCAATCACCTTGGGTTCATTACACAGCACCCAATCTAAAACTGCCAATCCCTTGGTGGGCTTATCAACAAGCTGTTCGAAAAAGCCATCCTTTAGGCATTCTACATTTCTTTCTTGAGATCCAGTGTCTTCCTGAATTTTCCAATTCCCTTTCATGTTAAAATCCCCCATAATTATTTTGACCTTCTCCTTCTGAGATTCTTTTTCTATCTCCAGCTATAACTCGTAGTCCACTTTCCGGCTGCTATTTGGGGGCCTGTATATAACTGCTAATAGGGTCTTTTTACCCTTGCCATTTCTTAACTCAGCCCATAAGGATTCAACCACTTCTGACCCTATTCCCCCTGCTTTCTAGTGATTTTAATATCATTGCTTACCATTAGGGCCACTCCACCACCTCATACTTACCTGCCTATCTTTCCTGTACACTGTGTACCCTTGGACATTCAGCTCCCAATCGCATCCATTATTAAGCCATGTCTCAGTGATAGCCAAAATGTCATCTCTTTCAATTTGTAGCTGTACCACAAGGTCATCTACTTTATTCCTAATCCTCTGTATTTAGGTACACTACCCTTGAACCAATATCTGTTACTGATTTTTTTTTTCCTTCTGTATTTCTATTGTACAGCAAATAATCTTGTCTTTTCACCTGGTTGTCCTTTTTTTGTCATCTTTGCCACACATTATTTTTGACTTTTTTTTTCCATTTTCCTCTTTCTCAACTGCAACACCCTGGTTCCCTTCTATCCTAATCTCTGCACTCACATTCTGATTCCCACCCCCCTGCCAAATTAGTTTAACCTAGCAAACCTGCCTGCTAGGATATTGGTTCCCCTCCAGTTCAGGTGCAGCCTATCCTTTTTGTAGAGGTCAAACCTTCCCCAGAAGAGACCCCAATGATCTACAAATCTGAACCCCTGTCCCCTGCACTGAATTTTCAGCCACACATTCACCTGCAACAACTTCCTGTTCTTGCCCTTTTTTTTTGCAAGTTTGCCTCCCTCTTCTTGACCAGAACTGCAATATGGATTATCATTCAGGGTTCCCTAAATTTCCCAGCCTTGCCCTTCACCCTAACAGGAACATGCTGTCCCTGAACTCTTCCTATCTCATCTTTAAAAGTCTCTCACATTCCAGTCTCCCTTATCTCCAAACATTCTCTCCCAAACAATCTCCACAAATACCCGGATGATGTCTCCAATGGTCTTGACCAAGTTTAGGACCTTAACTTGTGGACCAATCCAATCTACTCTATAATTACTTTGCTTCAGTCACTTGCCCAATCTCGTGCCTGAAGAGGGGGGGTTCACTGTTGGAATGTAGGAGGAACCCCTGCAGTTATGGGAGAGAATGTACAGCTTCTTCCCATAGGCAATGAGAATGCTGAATGACTAAAGAAACTACTATGCTAATCATCTGAGACTCTTGTATGTACCAAACAATGTCTATTTATTTATTTGTATAAATAAAAAGCTTATCCTGCGTATGTATTATTTATCTTTGTATGTTATGTCTGGTTGTGTGTCTGCATGTTTTGGACTGAGGACAGGAGAACACTGATTCATTGGGTTGTACTTGTACAATCAAGTGACAATAAATTTGACTTGAACCAAATTTTAATTAAAAAAAAAACTTTAGACATGTAGCACAGTAACAGGCCATTTCAGCACATGACCCATGCTGCCTGTTTAGCCCATAAACCTGGTACTTTTCAAACTGTGGGAGAAAACCCCATGCAAACACAAGGAGAACATTCCAATTCCTTACAGACAGTGTGGGATTTGAACCCAAGTCCTGATTGCTGGTGCTGTAACAGTGTTGTGCTAACCGTGCCACCCAGGTTTTATAGATCAGCAGAAGGATGGCGGCAGATTGCTGGCTGCTGTGAGACTGCAACCATCTTCTGATGGGTAAGAACATGGCATTTTGCATTCCTTCACTCTTCACCCTCTTCTAGGCTGCAACAATCAGGATTGGGTGGAGCTGAACAGAGCTGGGAGACTCACTCCCTTCCTGATTCAATGAAGCTGGCAGGTGACCACTGTTTCTGCTCACTCTCCCATCATACCTATTTTTGCAATCCTCTTCCACTCACTATCCTTGATCACTTCTAACCTGCAAATAGTTCTGAGAATGTAAGTTCAAGATTCAATTTATTGTCGTAATAAAGACAGTGCAATATTACAGTTTGTTTTTGTCTGCCTTGCGGCAGCGGCACCAGCTGCTGGAGGCTTTCAGGACCGGGTGGAGCAGCGAGGCCCACGGGCTGTTAGACCGCTGAATGATTCCCAGTTCCAACAGATGCGAAAACTCCTCCTTCGCCACCTGGAGCTTGTCAGGTGGGAGCTGGAGTGCCTTGGCGTGAACCAGTGGGCCCTAGGTGGAGATGTGGTGGAACACCCCATGGCGAGGCGAGGCAGCGGAGAACTGTAGCTTGAGGAGGACCGGAAACTTGTCCAGGATGGCGGTCGGAAGGGACGAGACGGTGAACCTCCACGAGAACTTTCGTCGGCCATTCTGGAGGTGGACTGTCTTGTCTCCATACGTCCGGATCTCTGTTGCATTGGCCGCATGGAGGGGAGGTCCTCTAGGTCAATTCATGGACTCGATGGCCATTGTCGGGATGTCTCTGATCTAGGCCCCAGTGTCGACGAGGAACCACCGGCCGCTGACTGAGTCCCGCAGGTATATGAGGCTGTGTCCTTGGCCAGCCGTTGCAGCCATTAACAACGGCCAGCCTAGTCATTTCCCTGGAACGAGCAGGGCTGACGACACTTCTGAGCCTTGGCTCCCCAGCACTGGTGGTAGAAGCAGAGGCCTGGAGTGAACGCTGTGCCCCTAGTTATGCTCTTGGTGGCCCCTGCAGGGGCCAGATGCTCTACCGCAGCGCTAGGGGTGGGCTTGGCATGGTCATGCCCGTGCCTCGTGACCTGCTGGACTGCTGAGCCCTCCGGGAATCTCTCGAGCCATAGCTCTTGGGCCTTCTGTGCAACCTTCCTTGGTTGGTAAAGCTCTCTTGGTCCAGTAACAGCCGGATGTCCTCGGGCAGATGGTCGAGGAAAATGTGCTCAAAGAGTGGGCAGTTGGTGTGATCACCCATGAGTGCAAGAGTCTCGTCCATCAGCTCCATTGGGGACGTCTCCCAGGGCGTCGAGGTGCAGCATCCGAGTGGCATACTGGCGCCTGGACACTCTGAGGGATCCGGTGAGCACTCGCTTGGTCTCATATTTGTCTTTGGTGGATGGGTGCTGAACGAGGTCCTGCACGTGTTTGGCGGTGCCCTGGTCCAGGTAGAATTTGGATGTATAGAACATTACAGCACAGAAGCAGGCCCTTTCGCCCTTCTAGTCCACGCCAGACTATTATTCTCTCTTTTCCCACTGATCTGCACCCCAACCATAGTCCTTCATACCTTTCCCATCCATGTTCCTGCCCAATTCTTCTTAACTGTTAAAATTGAGTCCATATTCACCATCTTAGCTGGCAGCTGATTCCACATTCCCAACACTCTCTGTGTGGAGATGTTACTCCTCACATTCCCCCTAAATATCCCCTTTCACTCTTAATCATTGTGCACTGATTTGTATCTCACACCCTCAGTGGAAAAGACCTATTTACATTTACTCTGTCTATCCCCCTCATAATTTTAAATACTTCTATCAAATCTCCCCTTATTCATCTATGCTCCAGGGAATAAAGTCCTAACCTGTTTAATCTTTCCATGTAACTCAATTCCTGAGGGCAAATGCCTAGTAAATCTTCTCTGCATTCTTTCCATCTTATTGATAATTTTCCTGTAGTTCGATGACCAAAACTGCACACAATACTCCAAATATGGCCTCACCAATCTCTTATACAACCTCTCCATAACATCCCAACTCCTAAACTCAATACTTTGATTAATGAGGATGCACAGTTGGCATAGCAGTTAGCGCAATGCCTTTACAGCGCCAGCGATGGGACCGGATTCAAATCCCGTGCTGTCTGTAAGGAGTTTGTACATTCTCCCCGTGTCTGCGTGGATTTTCCCCAGTGGCTCAGGTTTCCACCTACCATTTGAAACGTATGGGGAGTGTAGGTTAATTGGGTGTAAATTGAGCAGCACTGACTCGCGGGCTGAAATGGCCTATTACCATGTTGTATGTCTAAATTTAAAATTTAAATTTGATTTAAAAATGGCAAAAGGCACTTTCAAGGAATTATGTATCTGTATCCCCAAGTCCCTCTGTCCTACCGCACTCCTTAGTGCCCTACCATTCACCGTATACGCCCTTTCTTGGTTTGTCCTTCCAAAATACAATGCCTCACACTTTTCTGCATTAAATTCCATCAGCTATTTTTCAGCCCATTTTTCCAGTTGGTCCAGATCCCTTTGCAAGCTTTGAAAACCTTCTTTGCTGTCCACTGCCTCTAATCTTAGTGTCATCTGCAAACTTGCTGATCCAATTTACCACATTATCATCCAGATTATTGATATAGATGACAAACAACAATGGTCCTAGCACCGATCCCTGAGGCACACCACTAGTCACAGGCCTCCAGTCTGAGAAGCAATTATCCATCACTACTCTCTGGCTTCTCCCATTTAGCCATTGACGAATCCTGTTCACTATTTTACCATGAATACCTAACGTCTGAACCTTCCTGACTAACCTCCCATGTGGGATCTTGTCAAAGGCCTTACTAAAGTCCATGTAGACAACATCCACAACCTTTCCTTCAACTTTCCTGGTAAACTCCTCAAAAAAACTCTAAGATTGATTAAACACGACCTACCATGCACGGTCATGTTGACTATCCCTAATCAGTTTCTGGTTATCCAAATAATTGTATATCCAATCTCTCAGAACACCTTCCAATAATTTACCTACTACTAATGTCAGAATCACTGGTCTATAATTTCCAGGGTTACTTTTGGAGCCTTTTTTAAAACAATGGAGCTACCCTCCAATCCATAGCTAAGGACATTTTAAATATTTCTGCCAGAGGCCCTGCAATTTCAACATTAGCCTCCCTCAAGGTCGAGGGAATATTTTGTCAGGCCCTGGGGATTTATCCACCCTTATTTGCTTTAAAACAGCAAGCACTTTCTCCTCTTTAATCTGTAAAAGTTCCATAAACCTCGCTACTTGTTTTCCTTGCTTACCACGACTCTGTGCCCATTTCGTGTCAGATGAAATCTGGCTGAGGTGAAACTGAGCCTCCGCGTGGCCGAACCAGGTCTCTGGCTCCTGAACCCAGAATTCAGGCAGCTTGACAGCTATAGCACTGATCCCAGGTTCGCCCATGATGGGTTCAAAGACGTTTGAACCAGTCGAGGTCATTAATTGCAGTGGCAGCTACACTGCTACTGAAAGAACACACAACCAGACGGATTGAGCTCAGTGAGCAGACTGATATATTGCAGGCTGTTGGGCTGGACTTGTGCTCCGGACCTGGCTGAGAACCGCGCTGATGTCACCCGGGCGTCACGTGGTCCCCCAGCGCGGGCTTCTGAGCCCTGTGCTAAGAAGGGGAAACCCCTCCCCGACTGTGCCATTTTGGCCGGCTGCCCCGCCGTTTGGATTACAAGCAGGGCCGGTTCGCCTGCCTAATGGTGTGCCGCCACGTTATTATTAAGATCCAACGAGTGTCCTTTAGGGAGGGTAATTGCCCTCCATTTCTGATCAGCCCGTTCCTGCCCATGCACTGCATAATCTCTTATCTAGTCCTTCAAAGGGATAAGATTGTCCAATAGATGATTTCTTTGACATTAGTCCATCCACCTGAGAATAAATCCAAAAGATGTCTTTTAATATGAATCAGAACCAACAGCCTAACCTTTTATTTTGCAAGTGAGGCAAAGGCCATCTTTGAACTATTCACTCCTTGCAATTTTATGTTGCTTATTCCAGAAATAGATTCTGGATAGGTGAGGGGTTAGTTTATGAGGAGAGATCCTGCAACTATATTCATTGGACTTTAGAAGTTGAGTGGGGGGGTGGGGTGGGGGGTGGAATCTTCTCGATTGTGAGAACAGATAAAATAGAATCAGGGACGTTACTTCCACTGGCAGGTGAGACTCGAACTAGGACACATAGTCTTAAGATTCTGGATGGTAGATTGAAGAGGAGGAATTGCTTCTCCCAGAGTGGTGAATTTGGAATTCTTATGTAATGGAGCAGGAGACACTGCCACATTAAATCCATACAGATGCAGGTCAATGGATCTGAGTCCAGAGCCAGAGCAGCATGATCTTATTGAATGGTGGATCAGGCTCCACAGGCCAGGGGGCAAGTTTACAGTTATTTTTGCACAACCAATTAGTAATTTTGCCGCACCCACAGGTAAAAGGAATCTCAGGGTTGTATATGATGTCATGTATGTACTACAATAAATCTGAAATCTAATTATGCTCCTATAATCTATGTTCTAAAGTTAAAGCTAGTTTTAGTTTTTTGCTGATTGTCTGGACTTTGCGCACACTTTTGCTTTGAAAATTATTTTAACCTGCTGATATCCTTGCAAAAGGAACTAGTTCAAAGAAGAAATGCAAAAAGAGGCAGAGGGTTCTGACAAATGAGGAGCTGTTGTATGACCCAGATCAAGATGACCGTGACCAGGCCTGGGTTGACATGCAGAGGAGAAGGTGAGTGTTAGAATAGAAACTTGTCGTAATTCAACCGTTCTGAACTCTGAAGAGAGATTTGGGATATATGAATCCAGTTCCTGATCTGGTTTGCACTATCAGCACTCTTAACGTTTAAGAATGTTTAACAGGCTTAACTTAACTTTGACAATTAACAGTTTTTAACATTCTTCCTCTCTGCCTTTGTCTCTTTCTCAGCACTTTGGTGATTTCTTAGGAAGATTTCAGCTGGGGGAAGTTTGTTGTGAGTTTTGGAATCACCTTTATATCTGGCTAGTTTTAGGATTTGATTATACCGTACTTGTAACAGGATTTAATTTGGCTCCTATTTTGGGGAATTGATGAAGAAAAATGTGTGAACATGAATGAGTCTTCTTCAGGGCTTATGGCATGAACATAATAATAAATCCAGATCTCAAAAGTTAATCACCTGACCATAAACCCCAAATCATGGGCTCACTACCTCAAGTGGTGGAACAGTTTTTTAAAAAAAAAACAGTTCTATGGAAAATGTAGTGGAATGTGGAATGATTTTCATACCAATAGATTAGGCTTGTTATAGAGTGCAGAGGACTCCAGAAACCAGCAGCAATGGACATGCACCACAAGACCGAGTTACTTAAACAAAAGCAGTTTTTAATTATAATTGAACAAGAAAACAGAATTGAACTTTAACTTAACCTACTTAACTAACTTACCTAACTACTCAATCCCCCCTCTAACACTAAGCGTGTAAGTAAGATTAGAAAAGTTCTTTGAATCACAGTCCAGTCTCCGTGGTTTCAAGCAATTCTTGTTCTGTGGACAAAAGTTAACAAAGTTCACCAGTCTTTGGAGCTTAACAGCCATATGGTTACCGCTTAGGAGGGTTCTTGCTGGTTTTCAGAGAGATTCCTTTTCCAGGACATCTGCAACTGATTCCTTCTCAATCAGACTTGCTGACGAAACTTGCCCCCTTCAGGGTTCTCCAGATGAGCCTCTTTCTTTTAGGTCACCTTTCACGCCGCCAGTCTTCACCTTCAACCAGCCAACCTTCCAAAGTTTGCCAGCTTTGTCCTCTGGAAATGATTTCTGTCACCTCTCTCTCTGTGCATCACACCCTCCCTCTCTAGCCGCTTTTAGGTGTCCCGATGAAGATTACCCGCCAGCAGACGTGGCTAGCAGAGTTCAGCTGGCACGATTAGGTGGCCACGGAATGGACAGCTTTCTGGCACCTAATCGTGCCAGCTGACTGCTAGCCATCTAGCAGCGAAAGCCGGCTACTCAGAACAGGAGTCTGACAGCCCCCTCCTTGCTGCCTGAAGCCCCCGGTGTGGGACTGCAGGGCTGGGGCATCTGGGGGAGTACGGGGCTGGGGGGGGGGATTTTGTGTGCTTGCGTAAGCCCCGTAGGAGGGTAGGTGTCAGGCAGCGGGGAGGATAGGTGTCAGCAGTGGGGAAGGTGGTTGTCAGCGGGTAGCCAGCTGACAGTCAGCCTGCCCACTGCTAGGCACCTGAAAGCTGCTAGCAGCTTTGCCCGAGCTGCTTTCAGCTGCAATGGGTAATACTCCGAGCAGGATATCATACCTACTGGAGAAGTGTAGGGTAAGTAGACTTCCTGGCCAGGTACTCCCATTTCAGATGACCACCCGACAGACGTACAGGAGTACAATGTATGGCTTTACAGTCGAGTATTGTGGCCATCTGAAAGCGGCTTCTGAGAGCAAAACAGTTATCCCTCTGCCTGCAAAGATGACATGTTCCCAGGCAAGCTGCTGTCGATACTTTGTTGCCTTCTGCAAAAGGCATTCTGGAAAAGTCCTGCAAATATTTGTGTTTTAAAATGTGTGTATGCAAGCTATTCTAACAATTCCTCCCAAACCACCTCTAAATACTCTGTCACAAGGTTACAAAGCTAATTGGTTTAAATGCTTACAGCTAGATATTTCAGATTTATTAATGGTTACAGCTGCTCATCAACGTTCGATGGGGTTGATTTCAGCACCTAACATTTTTATGATTAAATTTTGAATACCTTTATTCCACATTGAAAAAACTATTAAGTATGCTGTATGATACTCTTGCACGATGTTGCTATTGCTACTCTCTCGCGATGATGGCCGTACCACGTGGCAAGCTTGGGAACATACCAAATCAAAATGGAAAGTACAGATTTGAACCATTATAACTGAAAAATTGTAAGTCAGGAGCACTTGTATAGTACATAAATTCTGTTGTAATTGCTTAGAATATCAACTCTACTGTGAAGTTTGTGGATTTTTCTTCCTATAATCGCATGCTCTAGTTATCCATTTTCCATCCACATCCCAGAGATGTGCGGGATGGTAGGTTAATTGATTACTATAAAGATCTCCCAGTGCAGTGGCATTTTCTGTAAATTGGTGTGTTAAAGGGCATGTGGTTCAGGAATATGTTCAAGGTACAAAGAAACAAGTAGGGAGATAAAATTGATGAGATTACTCTAAGATGCAGCATAGATAATGAGCCAAATGCCTACAAGTAAAAACATAATATTGAAACAGATTTGATTCGATTTATTATTAATTTGATCTTTATTCCTCCTCTACCATTTATATCATTTCTGTTTGTTTCCTTTGTTTATCCAATGTTCCCTTAAATGTATCTCTATTGTTCACAACTGTTTTCTGATAGCAAAGTCTACTTTCTCACCATTCTGCAGGTATTCTGAATATCTTGTTTGATTTAGTGGAAGCTACCCTGTATTCAGGGCTAAAATTTTACGTAGTCTGTAGATTTGCTCCACATTTCAAAACCTTTTAAGTTTTAAAGATCCTTTCCCAAATCATTCATACAAATTTATAAATCTGTTCCCAGCATGGAACTTTGTGCCTTACCACTGACCAAACTAAATAATGACATTGAAATTCTATGATCCTGCAGCCAAGATGAAATCCATTCTCTGGATTTAGTATAACATGAATGTCATTTGGGCCTAAGAGTTGAGATGGAAGCCAAGGTGGGTGTAAGCTTTTGGAACATCAACTGCATTAACTATCTTCTCAGACAGAAAATATAATTCATTTGTAAATCAGTGTAAAATGACAGGAATATCTGTCTTCTATTATTCTTCTGCAGGTATCGTGGACTTAATAAACAACCAAATATACCAGAATCTTTGCCGGTCCCTGTCAGTGATGCAGTTTTGAACTGCCCAGCATGCATGACAACTCTGTGTCTGGACTGCCAGCGGTAAGTAGTAACAATTGATGGGTGAGCATGTTTAATGGGCCTGTAATAGAGGTGGCCTGAACTCCTGCAGTTTAGTCTGGGCTCAATATTAAGTTCATTGGCCATAGTTGGACTAGCAGGGGGGCTGCTTTACTGATTAAGAGTAGCCAGAACTTTTAAAAGTGTGTTTATCAGCTATAAAAGATCCAGAAGTAGCAATGGTGAAATAACTTTGGTTTTTGGCTTGTGCTATAAGTGAGAAGACAGTAACTAAAGGTTGTCAAAATACTTCATTAGTTTCTTTTCAAGATCATGAAAATAAATGCTGTAAATGTTAGTATTTTAGTTGAGGTTTGTCTCATTTATATATAACTGAATTTGGGGCACCTTCCACTGGATATTTTTTAATGTTCATGTTATTTAAATGCTAGAAATGTAAAGCAAAATCAGAAAATGCAGAAGTCACTTATTTGATAAGGAATCATCTGTGAAAAGCGAAATCAAATTACTTTACAATAGCCAAAACGATGGGTTGGAAGGAACAAGAGAATATCTTTAGGATGAGACCAAATGCGTTAATGTGTAGGTGGAAACACCATCTCTTGTGCATTGCCAATAATCCACCATGTGGTCATGTCTAGTAGATCAAAAAATGGATGAAAAATGGCTGACAGTTTTGATACAGGCAGAAAGAACAATTTACCTAAAGTTGGAAATTAGAAGGCTCTAATTTGCCCATATGGGCTTTTTATTGAGCCATGTTATGCAAAGTGATGTAGGTTTGAGAATTAAAGTAACAGACAGCCATAAGTTCAGGGTCATTCTTGCAGACTAATTGTAGACACTTTGTGAAATCTGCATTTGATATTTCTGATGCAATAGAGTCAAGAATTGTTGCTTTAGCTTGGGTGGATGATGTAAAAAGACAAGCATTTACCAATCCTGCTGTTGATTAGGAGAGTGTAAGTAGATGGGATTGAAAGGGCAGACTAGTGAATTGCAAAGAATTTGAATCCACAAAGATTCTCTCTCTATGGTTGCTCTGTGTTTCCAGCATTTGTTGGAACTTTTACCAATTAGCTTCATTGTTAAAATTCTGTAGTCTTCAGGGAAGAAACCTGTAACTCTAAGCATGTTTAAAATTAAGTTAAACGCAAGCTGCTGTCGGAACCCAGTGAGTCAAGCAGCATCATTGAGACTGGTTTCAGCCAAATTGTCAACCATTATTTTCATCCTATTGCTGCTCAACCCACTGCATTCATACAGACTGTGTGTTGTCTTATTCCAGCATCTAGAGTTTTAAATGTCACTGTAATTGTATTTGGAGACCAACTCAGACATTGATATAATCAACAGATCTGAGTATTATTTAAAATATACCTTGTGGTTCAACTCAATGTTTATGCATGTCTTCAGATGCTGCCTTTTGTTGTATTTTCACTTTATAGTCCTGGTTTTAAAATCATCACAATTCTGTCCATCCCTCCACTACTAGTATCAAAAGAGTTTCTAGTGCACCTCCTGTGTATCAAGATTGTTAGTTGAATAGACAAGTCCATTTACACAAATTAGTTTATATGCAGGAGCAACATTCTGTATAAAAATGTAATGTGACCTTTATTTCTTCAGACATGACTTCTACAAAGAACAGTACAGAGCCATCTTTGTGATGAACTGTATTATTAACAGAGCAGAAGTTCTTAGGTACAAGAATCCTGCAAACAAGAAAAGGAGGAACAGGTCAAAGAAGATAAAAGATTCAAGTGGAGCAACCTCAGGCAACTCAGAGCAGGATGGGGATGAAATATACCATCCGGTGCGCTGTGCAGAATGTTCAGTAGAAGTCGCTGTTTTTGACAAAGATGAGGTGTACCATTTCTTTAATGTTTTGGCCAGCCACTGTTAATGTGCCGTGAGGCAATTTTTAAAATAAATTCTTGGGAACCCAATCATTTGAGGTGGAGTGGTCTCATTGTGCAATGGCCATTTTAAGGAGTCATGTTAACTTGAGTTCTACACACATTGACAGTTGTTTTATTGGTTGTTGTCACTAGGATTATCTATAAAATTGGTTTACTTTACCTTTAATTAATAAATGGTTTACACTGCTTATTTTCCTTAATATCTTAAATCCACCAACAGTGATCTTGGTAAAGTATGAATACAAATAATCATTTGTATTCTCCAACATTATACATTTGTCGATTAGGAGCATTTAATCTTGTCCATGTACTCTTAGGTACAGGTCTCTCTTCCTCCCTCAGTAGATAAGTTTGTCACAAGTGATCAGTAGCAGACTTTGGGATTCACATCATTCTTATCAAACCTAATCCCTTAGTGCAGTTGGACATGTTCAAAGAGATTCAAGGCTGGACACAGATTAGCAGCAGACAATAGTCTTTCTTCGTGTGCATGGGAACATACTCAGTCACATAGTGACAATGAAATCATACGCTTTGGCCACAAGTTAACCATTTACAATTGCAACTCCTGCTAATGATACAAGGATTAACAAACAATACCTGCCACTCCTCTACTGCATGTACGCACTATGGGGTTGGGTTGTGGGACTCTGTCACAAATCAAAATGATCTTGAGTTAGGGGTTTAACATATACAGGTAGCACTCTGCCTTGTCTCTGCTGGGCAGCCGGGACATCGCAAGTGCAGATAAACATCAAAACTCAAAATTGAAAGTGATATTTCAAAGTTACAATGGTCAGAATCCACAAGTCAGGGTTTAATCTGTGTATTACAAGTTACCTCCACCCTTCACTGGCACACACCTAGCAACCAACTCTCCACTGTTGCTCACAGTTTGCAACCTGGAGTGATGTTCAGGGTCACCTCAGAAAACAAAAGCAAGAGTTGTTCTACAAGGTGGCCTTTATATCACAGTGCCCATGTGACACAAGTTGCAGCAGAGAACCAATTGCAAGGTGGCTTCTTCTGAGGGCAGTCCTTATGTTTATACACAGGGCAAGTGACTTCCAACCTGTAGTCCTGCTGGAGGGATCATGTGACCTCAATTGACAGGTGACTTCTGACCTATTTTCCTGCTGGAGAGATCATGTGGCCCTTCGTATTACATTTCCCCCCTCATCCATACATTACAAATTAGACCCCACAGAATTTTTATAATGCCAAAGCCTGCTGAGCTGAAGTTTCCTCCAGTAGTCATACATGCAGTTTCCCCTGCATATGATTTATCACTTGCTCACAAAATGACAATGAAATCATATGTAAACTGTTAAAATTTAATTTAGTCATACAGCACAGTAACAGGTCCTTTTGGCCCACAAGCCAATTGCCTTAATTGATCTACAACCCGTGGAGAAAACCCACAGACACAGAACATACAAACTTCTTACATTCAGCACAGGATTCAAACCCCATTCCCAATCACTACTGCTAACCGTGCCACCCACTATAGACTACTTGGAAACGGGTTAACTTTCACTATGATAAATGAGATATGAGAATTTCTCTTTGATATGTGCCAACACACCTACCCAGCATATAGCTTGCAACCAATTCTCCAGCAGTGCCCACAGTTGCATGTGCCAATGTCGGTGACCATTGTCGGGGGAGACCTTGTGCAGCAGTGTGCCCAAGTTCTCCCCGGCTTCTAGTTTCTCTCTGGATATTATCTTGCAGACAGCTCTAGAATCCTTTCTAAAGGTAGGCCTCTCTTCCTTGTTCTTTTTCTTGCTTGATTTCTTTATCCTTCTTTGGTGGCATTGTTAACATCTTCTATGTCTTCAGACAACTCTTTCATATTTTCTGTAACATAACTTTTGTCACTTTTTCCTCAACTTTTTGAGGAGAGCAGGGATTATCATTCTAACCCCACATCCTCATGTGGCATGCCCTGGGAATTTTTAATCTAGGTTTATATTGGTCAGTCTTCAAAATTGGTTTACTTTAAACTGAGTTTCAAATTAACTGAATTGACATCTAAAAGCTTCTTTTGATTTCACTGTTAAACATTTGCTATGACTGCAGTCTGGCAGAATTCAATACCACTGAAGAGACCCTTCTCTTTTCCCACCACAACCCAACCGATAATTAAGATTCATTTGGTGAAGATGGACTGGTAAAACAAATTGGGAGGAAGCATTTGAACTTCTTGTTGTGGCTGCTTTTAAAAAAGTGGAAAGGTTATGTTGATTTTTCCTGTCACTTGTGCCCAAATCTGAACAACTTAAACCAGTTAAGCTGTCAACTTGGTTCCAATAAACTGTGTTCTATCCTGGAGCGGGTTGGGTTAGTTGTGAAGATGAAGGGGAACACTGGAGAATATAGGTTTTAATTTGGATGTCTAATGGCAGAGAAATTGACTTATTATTAGAATTCAGAATCCAATAGAGAAAAAGGTTATTGAATTATATGGGAAAAAAACAAGAAACCCATTTAACAGAAATAGAGCATACAAATTAAAGAGACTGGGTAGGGGAGGTATTCTCTTCTTCATTTAATTCTAAAGCTAGAGTAGTAATATTAATAAAAATTTACTAATTGAAATATTGGATGTAATGACTGATAAAGTGGGAAGGTATGTGATGAAAAATTGCAAAATATATTCTGAATGTTGGACTTTGATGAATATATGCACTGAATGCAGATGATGGAAAATTTATGCATGTTTTTATGCAGTTAGTTAATCCAAAAATAAAAATAATTATGGGAAGAGACTTTAATTTTACTTTTGACTGCAAGTTGGATAGATCAGGAGGAATTATAGTTAAAAATAAGGGACAAAGGATGTGAAAATTTTCAATGAATGAAATGAAACTTGATAGTTGGAGGAAGATGCATCCTGATATTAGAGATTATTCATTTTATTCTTATAGGCATAAAACATATTCCCAGTAGATATGTTTTTAAATCACCTCTCAACTAGTCAAGAATCCATAATATTGAATATCAAGCAAGGATATTGTCTGATCATTCACCTTTAGTTATGTCAGTTTTACTGGAGGAGCAAAATATAGGTTATAGATGGTGGTTTAATGCAGCATTGTTGAAAAGGCAAGATTTTTATGATTTTATAAGGGAACAGATAAATTTTTTTATGAATCTGAACGAACATTCTATAACTAATAAGTTTGTGGTATGGGATTCTTTGAAGACTTACTTAAGAAGACAAATAATAAGTTATAAAGCAAGGTTTTAAAAAATGTTTGAGGTTAATTCTTTGGAAAAGGAAATAAAGATGGAAAAAGAATTACAAAATTGAGGGATTGATGAACAAAGGAAAATGTTGGATTTAAAGAAATTGCAGCTTAATACAATATAAACATATAGAGAGGGATTAAAAACAAACCCAACAAAAATGTTTTGAATTGAGAGATAGAGCACAAAGTTTTAGCATGGCAATTGAAAACTGAACAAATATCGAGAATAGTAGCTGTAAAAGAAATTCAGGTCATCTTACTTTAAAAAAAAAGTATTAATGATGTATTTATGAAATTTTACATGAAATTATATAAATTGGAATCTTTGAAAAATGGGGATAAAATAAATGAATATTTGTCCAAACCACAGTTAAGTATAGAAGACCGAATTATCAAATCCAGTTTTAAAGTTACAGAATTATATATTGATGTCCTTACCAAATAATAAGGCTCCAGGAGAGGATGGTTGCACTCCAGAATTTAAAGAGTTATTAATTCCAATATTTATGGGATTGTTAGATCAAATGGAAGATCTTTGGGACTTACCAGAGTCATTTAAAACTGCGTTAATAAGTTATCGCAAAAAGGAAGGACCTTTTGCTTCCATCTTCATATAGACCAATTTCATTATTGAATACCGATTGATTATAAAATTTTGTCCAAACTAATAGCCAAGAGATTAGCTAAATTGATTAACATCGACCAAACAGGTTTTATTAAAAATAGATCAGCTGATAATATTGTTAGATTTTTAAGTTTAATAGATATGGATCAGAAAAGAAAAATGCCATCAGTGGCCTTAGCTTTAGATGCAGAGAAGGCATTTGATAGATTAGAATGGGATTGTTTATTTAAAGTACTGAAGGTTTTTGGAATTCCGACAAATTTTATTAATTGGATAAGAGCATTACATAATTCTCCAAAGGCTAAGGTGATTATAAATAGGCAAATATCAAATCTTTTTTGTTGGAAAGATCATCTAGGCAAGGATGTCCATTTTCTCTTTTATTTGCATTAGCTGTAGAACCTTTAGTTGAGGTGATTAGAAGTGATAATGAGATACATGATATAATATTACATCATCTGCAAAAAGACTAATTTTAATGCTCTATATCTTAGAAACCCCGAAAGTTCATTACAAAAGGTAAATAATCGGTTGGCGGAGTATGGGTTAGTATCAGGTTATAAAGTAAATATTGATAAAAGTGAAGTGATGCCAATGAATGAGACAGATTACGTTCAAGTTAAGAAAAGGACAAAATTTAAATGGCAGACTGGTGCAATGTTTAGGAATTAATGTTGATAAGAATTAAAATAATTTATTTAAATTAAATTACATACCTTTATTGAGGAAAATTAAAACAGATTTAAGATGGAAAGATTTGCCAATTTCTTTAATAGGAAGAATTAATTGTGTAAAGATGAATATCTTTCCTAGAATATAATACCTTTTTCAGTCTTTACCAATTTTTGTACCAATATTTTTTTTCAGGATTTAAATAAGTGTAAGAAGATTTATTTTGAGGGATAAAATGCCTCAGATGGCATTGGAAAAACTAACATGGAAATTTCATCAAGGGGAACTTCTATCGTCTAATTTTAAAAATTATTATAAAGCAGCTCAACTTAGATTTTTATCCTCTTGCTATCAGACTGATGAAAAGATTGTATGGGTGCAAATTGAAGTGAATAATAGAAAATAATTCTGAACATAATTTTATAAATGCCATGAGAGGTTATTAAAAGGAAAATCTGATACATCAATTTTGAAGCATATACTCAGAAGTGTGGAATGGAGTACATGTAGAAAGAGGAATGAAGAATTATCAGTTGGCTGAAATGATATTAAATCAAAACCCTTTCATTCCTTTTACAGTTACCTGTTATTTTGATGTTTGATATAATTGTGGAATAAAAAAATAAGGGATGGTTTTTTGAGATCTGTTTTTTTTACTTTTGATCAATTGAAAATATAATATACCACAATACTGTACTATTTTTTCTTATCAACTTAAATCATCTTTTAAATTAGCGAGGAATTTTAAATTGCCAGAACAAAATCCATTTGAATATCTAATATCATGTTTATTGAAATATTTATTACTAATATATTAAATTATAAGAGACTATTCAGAAAAGATTTATTTAAATCTAAATGACAAAAAGATTTAAATATACAGATTCAAGATGAAGTATGGGTCAAAATTATGTAATGAAAGTGTAACTAATACAATTAATGTTAGATAACAAATGGTACAATTTAATTTTTTTTAAACATCAATTATTATACTCCATTGCACTTCATTCGAATTGTTCTGATCAATGTTTTAGATGTAATAAAGAAGTAGGATCTTTTTTGCATGCAGTTTGGCAATGTGAAAAGGTAGATAAGTTCTGGAAGGATACAAATATTTTATTGGGACAAGCTATGAAGATGCAAATTTTGAAGAATCAAGAGTATTTTCATTGGGAGTTATTTCCCAATTGAAGTTTTATCAAAAAAAGCTTTTAAGTGTAGCAAAAGCAAAAAAATTTATAGCTGTAACAGAAATCTGGTGATATATGTGGGGTTGAATAGATGGCAAATAGAACTATTAAATTGTTTATCATTAGAGAGAATAACATATAATTTACAAAATCAACCAGAAAAATTTGATATTTGGAAACCCTACATGGATTTTATTGCTACGATTTACCTGTAGTGTCCAACCTGCCATAATTAGTTGTGATTTAAGACTTACGTAAATTGCTATTAATGAATTAAAAGATAGGCTTTTTTCTTTTTTTCCCTACATTTTTGGGGAGGGAGGGGTTGGGCGGGGAGAAAATGTATTAAATTATTTTTGTCGTATTTTATCATTTTCATGGATAACTACTGTATGTTTTGATGCAAATGGAAAATTTTCAAAAAAATTCCTAAAGGCAGTTGAAATAAAGAAAAACTCAAGTTGTTACATCTTGCTGTTTCCCCTCAACTTGTTTAGCAACAAGTATCTGATTTCCAAAGTTTTGCCTCATTGTGTTAGCACTGGGTTGACCAAAGCATACTGAAGAGAGAAAGGTGTAAATAAAACTTAAGTGGTTGTTAAAAATAGCACCTATTTTGTGCACCTGCCAAAAAAAAATCAACAATTCAAAAATTGAAAAATGATGGTTTATTCTATTTATTAATAAACATGCCATGTGAAAATCTTTCAATGGAACAGAAGTGATAGACCATACTTTCTGTAATCAAAAGCATTAAAAGCACTTTTATTGATGACTTAGTAACAAGATTTAGCAATAGTCCTGGTATGAACTTAGAAATATTACAGATAGCTTCATGCACTCAAGTTGACAACGTAACAAAATAGTTTACAGCCGAAATCTTTCAGAAAAATGTGGAGTATGGGGAACTGTTAGTGGTTGATCACTGTGTTTAATATCCACTTTTTTGTAATGTCGAACAGGGTTTGCTCTGTGTACCTGAAAAGGAATTTAGATATAGTTGAACATCTAAAATGAAACACTGAGCCAAGATTCTAAATTTGAATTTGTTTTCCCAGAAAAGCATCACAAAAGGCAAAACTTCAATTGAAATACATCCTGACTATATGGAAAATGTTAAACATCAAGTTATTTATTCACAAGTCAATGTAATGCTTTGAAATGCCAGAGTAGCTTTTCAGTATGATGCTTAACCACTTAACATAATACAACCATTTTGAATTTTTATAAAAATGTAGTTTCAAAATGTAATTTATTGTTAGTTACAGCTAAGATTTCCTGATGCATCCCATCCAAAAATTGCAAGTACTACCACAATGCTAATGTCATTCACTTTGGGCATTTTTGAACAAGAGGAAACCTGGTTGAAACAATTTGATTGCTAGGCTTCATCCAATATGGTCTAGTCTGTTAATAGAAGCAAGTTGAAAAATAAAATCCCTCTTGTTTTATTTGGGGGTGGGGGATGAAGGAAAAACAGAATAGTTATACTGTACATTTTGGCATACAAGTTGAGTTGTGAAACCCAAAAAAATCTCCAAAAAGTGGGGGTCAACTTAAACACCAGATATACTTTTGAGTTCTTAAATTCAGCTTAAAATCCAATCCCCACTGATCTGGCATTCAAGTCGACCCCTGAAAAACCAAAATCCCTGACTGTAACAGACAGATTTTTATTTTTAAAAAATTCGCAGCCTTCAAATTCGCTCCCATTGACTGAAAACATCACCACATTTAGAACGCTTCAAAGATCACTCTTGCTATCACTGTATGAAGCAAAGAAGGCAGCATATTGCCATATTCTCACTGTTTAAATTGTCATCATATGGGTCCCAGTCTTTATCTGAGTCCCACAATAAATCATCTTCCATGCCATCAATTGCACAGGAGATACCACTTTTCAAATTATTTTTCCAGTCTGTCACACGCCTCGAGCATGAAGTTACACAGCATATCAAGTGATGCAGTATGCATTGTCCCACCTTTTGTAAACTACTTCTGCACTTGACATCCATGTATTCCATTCCTCACACACATGATCTTTGAAATGGCTTGTTCAAGCAGACATTGAAGCACCTAGGATGTACTGCTAATCTACTTTTAGTGTTCTCATTTAAGTGGCCACAAAACATAACGCAGACCAGCAAATTCCATTCTTTGTGTAAACCGCCTGGCTGCCTGTTCCACACATTGTCTATTCATAGTTTTACACCATTTACAGCCCTTTTTCATGAAAATGTACAAAAATACTTGCTGGAAATTTTTAGGTTGAGGTTTGTGTTTAAAGATGACCACAGGTCTTGATTTCGTCCTATGGGCCATGCACAATAAAACCACTGTAAATCTTGTCCTTTCATGGCTTTCAGTTTTCACATCTTTCCATTTGACTATTCTATTGCCTGTTGAAATTCATAGGGTTTTGTCCACATTTCCGATATTTGCCAATGCATACTGGTGTTTCTGCTGGTTTCGCATAATTAATTGATGAAAACTTGCAACTTTATGATCAAGATCTTTTGGTAGTTTCTGTGCAATTTTTGTTTTTTGGCATAATACCAGATTTTTCATAAAATGAATGCACCAGCCTTCTGTAGCCTCAAAAAAAACACCGAGGTCTGGGTGCGTCTTGGCCCACTGCAGTGCAAATGTTATTTTATTTCGGGTGACTAGCAATCTTGCCTCCATTCACGTGCCCATTCTGCCATGTGATTTTCTAACTCTGGCCAACGAGTGGTTCCTTTTCTCAAAGGACATTGCCTTTTTGGTATTTTTCTTTAAGTCTCTTTTTTTCCTCCAATCTCTTACCAACTTCTCATGCTCATCAAAATTTCTTGCAGCAGTGCAATTGTTGGTTTTCTTGGTCATTTCTATCACTTTCAACTTAATGCTTGCTTCATATTTTCATCGTGTGCTGCGTTGTGTCAATGTACCTCCATGATAGCAATCACCTCCAGTGAAAGTCCAGTCAATCAGCACAATCTATGGGGGGGGGGGGGGGGGGGGGGGTCAACGGCCCATCTGAAGCATAGTGAGCTTTGTGGGTTGACTTGAATGCTGGTCAACAGGGCACCTCAGACAGCCAGTAAATGGGGTCAATTTGTACACTAGATATAGCATAAAACTCATTTGAGGCTGAAAAAGGTGTGTGGGGGAGGGGGGGGGGTTTCAACTTTTACGCTGAAAATATACAGTACATCCTAAAGAGTTCCTCTTCCTCCCAAAAGAAAAACAGGTATGTTATAATGCACACTACTTTTTCTGAATTCGAGACAACATGCAAAACTGATCTAGTGCATGTTCAAAAAGAGCATAAGCCCTAAAATCTTGTAGCCAAATTATACAAAGACAAAGACCACGAGTTTTGGCATAATTCATTTGTTAGCCTTTTCTACTTTTTTTAAATACATTGAAAGTTTAAATGATAGTGGTGCTACACTAACCAAAATATCATTGCAATATTTAACAATTTCAACCTTAAGTGTTAGGCTTGTTTGAATGTACAATCTTTGCATTTGAATTCTGACTGGATTTCTCATTCAAGTATGATTTTGCAGATATGTTCACCTCTCAAATTTGTTCTATACAAATGCACCAATTGCTGTCATATAGTCTCCAATTGTCAAAAAGCCATCATTTGCAGCCCCAGACACTAGAAATATTCCTGATATTATGTTGGAACCTCCAAAAAAGATTTAAATATCAGATACTTACGAGTTCCTGCCGAAGTCTTGCAGTTTCATCTCTTTCACGTTCTTCAGTTTCTTTCTTCTTCTCCTGCTCAAGTTTCTCTCGCGTAGCTTCTTTTTCTGTTATGCGCTTTTCAAAATCTTTCCGCTCTTTTGCACGCTTTTCTGTTGCTAATTCATACTTCTCTTGAGCCATGGAAGGAAACCTTTCTAAATGTGGCAAATGGAAATAGAATTTTGACCAAAAAACCCATAGAAATTAAAGACAAAAATTATTCTTCCAGCACCAAACATTAACTAAAACTATAATCCATCTCAGGACCCCATGACCCAAGCCAATTATGTGAAGGTAAAACACAAAAGTCTGCAGATACCATGGTTGAAGTAAAAACACAATGCTGGAGAAACTCACCAGGTTAAACAGTGTGCTTAGTGCAGCAAAGATAAAGATACATAATCAAACTTTCAGGCTCCAGTCCTTCATCAAGGCATGAAAAAATGTGGGCAGGCACCCAAACAAAGTTGTGGGGGTGGATGGGCAGGTGTAGAATCCCAAAGATAGGAGGTAATGGATGAATAAGGGAGGGAAGGCACACTGCCAAACAGGTGTGAATGGAAGGTGTGGAAAGATGGAGGCAAAAGGAGAAAGGGATTGAGAACAGAGAGAACGCTAACAAAAACTGGAGAAGTTTATGTTGATATCATCCAGCTGGACAGTGCCCAAACTGGAAAATTAAGTGTGGCTCCTCCAATGTACAGGTTGTCTTGGTGGGACATCACACGAGGCTATGGATATGTCAGCATGGGAGTGTGGTTCAGAATTGAAGTGGAGGGCCACCAGGAGATCCTTGTCACTGATGTGGACACTGAGCAAAGGTGCTCAGTGAAGCGATCTCCCAATCTGTGTGTCCAGTCTCTTGTGGTATTACAAGAATGCTGATCTTTCACATTTTAAAAACTTGGCTCTAATGCACCAATGTGCCCAACATACTGCATTCTTTAACTAAATTCTCATAACTCATATTTCTCTACAATCATTATTTTTTTTTTTAAATCACTGCTTCAATAGGTTTAATAGTTTAATAATTCAGGATCTGGTCTTTTGGGCAATGATTTCAAACATTCACAAGATATTCCAGTTCTAAATTCACCCCACTAAAGTAGTATATTGTAACATCCAAACCCTACAAACCCTTTTGAATTTTATCTACAGTGAGTTTATCCTCTCTCCACTGGCTTCCAACCCCAAAATTATATTTGAATTCATTTCACTGAAAGCTTTTTGATGCACTTCATTTTTCAACACCCTGGATCACAACTTTAATTTTAAATTCCCATAAATATTACCAATTTCATTTAATTACTTCTCATCTTAGTTTTCTGTACTTATAAACTCAATGGCGATGCAAGTATCTTCACTCAGTGTGGAAACATGAACACCATTTAGCCCTACAGTTCATCTACAACCACGCAGTCAAAACCAAATCAATTTTTAAGAAAAAAACATGCTGTAGATACACTAACTTTCCAATTTCCAAGCAGTAAACTAGAATCCTTACATCCTGAAAGATCTATACTAGTCAAAGTTAACACCAAATGAAATGCACTTTGTTCAAACACAGGCCAGGTGGTGGTTGGTGGAAAAGTAAAGATGTTACTGCATGATTAAATTGATAACATACATCTATATATAGTTGCAAACCAAGGAATAAATACCTATTAATGATTGGTCTGCTTTCTTTGGTTGAAATGGCTCACGATATACAACACAATTAGGCCTGGCTTTAAAGCATGCTGCTTCTTTTTGTTTCCTCAGCTCTTCATTCATCTGCAAGGAGAAATTATTTAAATAACTTGCATGAACAAATTGCAAATCTGAAATACAGCTGTAGACTCAAGAGTAATAGTAGAAATTAATGGCAACTCCAATTATCCAAAATTATTTTAGCCAGGCCTATTTCAGATAAACGTTTTTTTTCCCCAGAGAACTGGTCAATTTTTTTTAAATAAAACAGCCCAGTAGCAACAACAAATTACCTATAAGTATTTAAACAACAAGTGAAGGCTGTTTAAGCATTAAAATGTTTAATTCTCAAAAAGAAATGCTGACTACCACCAATCACCAACACTTCCCCGCTCGTGCTGGGAGCCCCAGGGTCCCACTCAATTTGGCTCCGAAAAAAATTTAAGATAAAGAGGATTTCGGCGAATCAGAGTTGTACTGTAGTTTATTCTCATATCCAATTGCATGGACAGCAAGCCACCTTGACAGCGAACTTAAGATTATAAATCAGAACAGTTGAAACAAGATCTAAGAAACCTACCATTTGTGCCCAGTCTTGTTCTTTGATGGCACCACGTTCTTCTAGCTGAAGATGAAATGGCTCTGCTTTAGTCACAGGCTTCACGACCTTCTCAGGTAGGCATGTAGATTCAAAGTCAGGAAGCTGTTTAGCTTTAAACACAGGGATCTGTACAAATCATTTACAGCGACAAATTAATCCTCAATTGTAATCAGTTATTACTATGTAATAAATTTGGTCGTTCAGCCCATCATACTTCTGCAGCAATCAAACCCCTCCATTTAGACCATTTGCCATCCAGTCCCTACAACCCCAACTTTACAGACAAGGCAGAAAAAAATTTCCCCCTTAACTCAATTGTGAATACCTTCATTCAGTTCCACACAACCAAAGTCTTGCCCTAGTGAATACATCTTCTCCAGGAAGAGGCCAACATAAAAAAAGTTGACAAACCTTTAGCGTAACACCTTGTATTCAATACCTCCATTTAAAACAGCCTGTATAATTTTTCTCCTTAAAAATTAGTAAAATTGGCACACAAACTTACAAACTCAATTTAAAGATCATCTATAGTGTTATGAAATACCTCCATCTCCTTCTTGCGCATTTCATCTATTTTCTTCTGTTTTAATGCTTCTCTCTCTTTGTCCCGGGCCTCAAATGAGAACGGCTGAATGGCTACAACCTTATGTTCAGCGAGTTTTGGCTTGAATGGAATAGCATTGTGTGGGATAGCGTTTGCTTTCATCACACGTGGTTCCTCCTGCAAGGTTCAATTAACAAATCTTAAAATGTAGCCCATAACAATGGACCCCTGTTTTGTTTTTTTAAAAATCACCAAGAGTATATATAGTTTTAGAACCAGATCCCAAAGTTAAAGTTGTCAATTTGCACCAAATCAAGACCATTTACAATCAATGCTCATAAATCGAGAACACAAGCTCAGATTCTGGATTTAAAATGAGTTAGGATTGGTTTTAGATTTTACGAGTAATGGGGTAGCCAAGGACCATCTATCACCACTCCATGCATTTGATCAACATGCATTTTCAAATTCATTCCATCCAAATAACCTCTCCAACAGTACTGATGGCATCAACCAAAGCATTGCTCATGCCTGAGCATCAGTTACAGGATAGTAACACTGTTAGAGCAACAATTGTCAAACTCAAATTGATCTCTAGAGAGAAAAAAGATGCTGGAATCTGGAGTGAACAAGACTGGAGCAAATCAGTGGGCTATCTACGAGTTGAAATGATAGAAATTTCTGATCAGGATCCATCGATAGAGTCCCACCCCAAAACATTGACTATTTCTATCTATGAATATTGCCTGGCCTGCTGAGCCCCTCCCGCTCTCATTCACTCAAATGGATTACCACCAACATCATCCACAGTAGAATGATTAAACTGGTTGAATTGACAAATGACAAAACAATTTAAATTTGGGTATTTAAAGGATTCCACAAAATTCAAGCTTTATCCCCACCTTTTCTTCCTCCTTTTGTGGAATTCTCACACGGTTCTTCAGAGTGAAAGCTGGAGATTTGGGCATTGTTATGGGTAGCGTTTTTTTCTCTGGGACTCCCTGCAAAAAGATTGGAAGCCAATGAAATTAGTTGCAAAGTTAATTTTCCAGTTGCAGAACTGGATAGTATAGAATCGGACTACAAATGAAACACTAACTATTCCACAATAATATTATAGTACTTTATAAAGTTGCAATATTTCAAGGAGATAAGAATATCTTTACCACAACATCTTCTAAGATCTTGGAAGGGCAGGGTCGTGAATGGAAGCTGTAGTCCTCCACCTCTTCAGCCTTCCGGTTTTCTTCTCTTTCCCGGATGCGCTTCTCTATCTCCAAATCAAAGCCAACAGCTTTTGTTGGTTCCTTAACATGTGGCTTCTTTGGCAGAGCCAAACTACCTTCCAGGATCCTTGGATTTAATTCCTGAGCTTTGAATTTATATCTACAAAAAAAAAAAAACCCACAAATCTTTGCTCCCATATTCAATACAAAAATACAAGCTATAAAATCAGTGCACCAATCAAATCCAAAAGTACCAGTCTCCCTAAAATTTGATGGAGAAAATCCATGGGCAGCATAATCATGCAGCTAGAACTACCATCTCAAATTCCAGCATTCCAGGTTTGATCCTGTCTTCTGTAATCCAATTTCAGGCAAACACAACCTCATCCACTTCGTCCTTTATCCATGGTCTTTCTCCAATCACACCTACATTGCTTTCCTTATCCATCTGCACACATCTCCCACTTGATCTTTCCCCTCACTGCACTCTTAGCCTTGACATCGCTCCTTTCAATACTCGTCTTCAAAAAGGGTCCCATCGAAAATCCATTCTTGACCAGAGTTCCTCAAGGTTACCCAGTCTATGCACTTGTTCCAATTTAAAATTTGTGTTCACATGACCACATACAACACCAAACAATGGTGTTCCAGGCATTTAAAAAAATACTTATCAGTAAATCTTATTTTAAAATTGGAACCAAACTCTTTAATAGCTCTTTTTGGAACACTCTGAGACAATGATGTTTTACTAACTTCAATTCAATGTCTCATTTTATCTTTTTCCTTGTTGATGGCCAGACACACAATTTTGATTAAATTAAAAGATAATACTCCACCTATACATGCACAATGACTAAGGGATATTATGACTTGCTTAAATCTGGAAAAAAAATTAGATATACTATCATTGATTCAAATATTAAATTTCAAATTATATGGGGCTTATTCATGGTCTACTATCATAACCTTTAATGTTGCTTTGGAATTTTGGCATTATGCTGTCCCTCTCCAAGATTGTGTCACTTAGATTTTTGAATGTTAATCTTCAACCTTGCTTTGGGGAGGGGTTTACAGATCATTTCCCCCCCCTTTTGTTACGTTTTATTGTATCATCATGATTGTGCTTCTGAATTTGTACACGTGAATATTGTAACTTTTTTCCTAGTCTTGTAGCACATTTCATAACAGTATTGTTCCATTTTTTTTATTGTTAAAAATATCAATAAAAATATTTTTTAAAAGAAAGATACTTACGACTGGATTTTCTCCAACTCTTCAGCTTCTATTTCAACTGTACTCTTACATGTGGTTGGTCTCGCACGGCTTTTTGTTGCCAGTAAAGGGGTGTGAGGTTTAGTTAGTTTCATTTTTCCAGGCATCCTGGAAGGTCCTTAAAAGGAAGGAATGTTTATTATTAGCAGTGAACTTTTTCAAGGAAAGAAAAAACAACCGTTGGCATTACACAAACCACTCAATCTGCAAACCAGGGTCTTGAAGCCAAGGTGGTCTGAAAGCAATAGGGCAAAGTGACAGGCTGAAAATAATAGCTCCTTTTCCATTGGCACCCTGGAATTAACTGGAAAAGGAACACTGTCCAAATGCCAGTGTCAAATGCCAATTTCACACCAGGGATTAACCACCTCTACCCTTTCTCGTATCCCTGGCTCTTGCTGATGCCGGAATTCTAATAAAACCAATGAAAAATTATAGCAGAAAGTCACCAGTTTCCATTTGAAGGTAGAACACTCTGATCCCCGGGATGAGTGTGCTCGGTGGAAAAGCAATTAGTGTCCCAGTTAAGGGTGGTCCAGTGAAAATGGCACAAAGGGCTTCCTATCACAGGACACTGCACAACTGGGATACCAGTAGAAAAGGGGCTAAGGATAAAAAAAAATCAGTCGGGGACAGAATACAAATGTTTGCAGGGCAGACACAACATTGGACTGGTAACTCCAATGTAAATAACACCTTCCAATTGGTGGAAGAATTTGTAACTCTTGACATCACTTTAGGTTCAAGGAACTGCATCATTTACTTCAATGGCACAGGTGATGAGAGCTGGGCCATTAAAAATAAGGAGCCAGACAGTGGATATTGTATCTGAATTATAGATGGGAGAAGCTGATATTTGTAGGAAACAGAGGTTAGTTGGAAAGATTTACCTTCTCGATGAGTTTGTGGAGGAGTATAGATTGGAAAGCCATTCCTTGGATTTAGTCATATATTAGGCAAAAGCTCAGATTTTGTAAATTCAAATGTAGTACAGGTACAGTATCTCAAATCCAAAACTTTTATCGTCCGTGGTCCCATGAGGTAATACATAATAGAGTTCAGAAATCCCGCTTGTAGGACGGGATGTAAGTTGTACATTATTCAGTGTAGATTTTTCAATACATATCTACTTCAGTTAATTTGTGCAGATGTAAATATTTGTATTATAATGTGAATACATGTACAATATCTAAGTCTGAGTAAATAAATGCAATTTTTTTTTTTTTTTTTTATAAATGGTGTTCCAAAAGTCAGAAACACTGTGGTCCCAGGCATTTTGGATATGGGGTATGGTACCTGTATATATCCCAGTTTTTAAAGTTATTCCAATCAATCTGCCAAATTTGTTTCTTGACATTAACCAAAGTTACCAAAATACATCCCATATAGCAATTGTATTGGTTAAGGCAAGCATTTTTCATTCAGTGCAATTAAAGACCTTGATCTGAGACAGAAGATGAATAAATGCTTTGTCCCAAAAAGATTAGTCAATGACAGTAATGTAGTCACAGTATTTTTATTGGATAGTACAGAGGAACTTAAACAATGCTGAAAACTGAATTTTGGGTTGGAAAGGAATAACCCAAAGTTCACAAGTGAATCCCCTTTTGAACACAAACAGTACACCACTTTAAACCAAAATTGTAAGCCACAATTTATAAGCCAATCAACTGAAAGCCAAGTAGCGTTTCCAGAAATACAAGCCGAACAGCATACAAGGAGAGAAATAAAGAACATTTCAGGATTATGATCCTTAATGAAAAATGGCCAGACATATGAACTGTTACTTGGGAGATGTTGTTTGCATTTTTTAGCAAGCCCAGGAAAATTAACAAAAGTGAATGAATCTTTAAAAATTGCTAATTTCATAGAACAGTTTAAGCCAACTAGTGCCAACACAATGCATAACATACTAGACATGAAATCCTAATTAAATAGTCAATGAACATCAAAAAATTATATGTGCAGGCAACCCAAAATAAAAACAATACATTATAAAACCACTCAAATCTCGCAGCATCTGAAGAAAGAAAAATACATCAGGTTAAAGACCAACACACAAATGCTTCTTGACCCTCAGATCGCTGCTAGCATTTTCTTTCATTAAAAAGAAAGTAGAGATCATGCTATCCATTGGCAAGAAATGATTACTGGTCACTTTTCTATATGAGAAAAGAACAGCAGCTGAGACAAACTGGGTATCACAGGACCCAAATACAGGCAGTTGTACATGTATTGCTGAACATGCACGAAATAAGAGGCATTTCAGGAGCTCAGTGTGCTTCGTAACCCACCAATATAGGAGACTTTTAACCAAGAATCTAGCTTTTTTTGCATGAAGGATTTTTCCTCTGTAAACACACATTATCTATACATCCAGTTGATTGTTATTCAAGGAATTCCCAAGAGAAAAATTTAGTTTTACCTTCCTCCATTTGGTAGCTGCTCCTCAGGTGATAGCGTGATGGCGTGCGACATTGAAATGCCTCTACCTGCTCTGCTAGAGAAACGTAACCTTGATTATCCATCGCTGTGTGGTTTCTTTTGCTGCTAGTGAGATTGAAAGGCTTTGGTACTGTAATGCCTTTGTGTTCACACATCTAGGGAGAAAGTCATCCATAGGTCAGTGACCTCTGTCCCACTCAAGCTCCCTTCCATTACTTTAATGACCCATTCCAGATTTTTACCTTTGGCAGTCTGGGTGCCAACTTCTACTCCACCCGTAAGGTTTTCAAATCAGTCCTGGACTTATGCATTAAAACTATTGCAGACATCATCTCCCACAGGCATTGAAGACTAAGGTACCAGGACATAAAATACAAAAAAGTTGGCAGGACCAGTAATAAGATGGTGAAGGCCGCATACTGTTTCTTGGTATTCTATGCCCTTGCTAATGAGGAAAAGAAGAGGTCATGGTCAAATTTCAAACATTGGTAAGGTCTCAGGTAGAATTTTGTGTACAGTTCTGGTCACTACACCATAGGAAGGACATGAATGCAGAGGAAGGTGCTGAAGAATTTTCCAAGACTTGCCAAGGATATAAATCTTCAGTAACAAGGAACTGGATAGGCTAGCTGAGTTTTCCTTGGAGCATAGGACCAGAGACAAAAGGGGCATGGAAACTTACAAGAGGTCAAATTTGATCAATTTGATCAATCTTACAAGAGGGTACAGTTTAAGCAAGAGGAATTTAAAATATGAAATCAGCCAGAAGCCCCTAACTGAAACAGGTATTCAATTAAAAAGGATCTGATCCAGCACTTTGAATTACCAAGAATTAGGTTAGTGACCAAGTGCTGGTATATGGGATTAACATAGATGAGTATGATGGTTAGCACGGAACACCATGGGTCAAATGACCCATTTGCTGTATAATTACAGATGCTAAAAAATCTGTGCAAATACAAATACTCAAGTTAGGCATCATCTGTGGAGAAAAAAATTAATGCCAATTACCCTCCATCAGAACCTTGATGAATAGTCATTTATATGAATGCCTGTTTCTCTTTATTTAGCATGAGAATGTCTCGGTCTCTCAGCTTTTTAACCTCTTTACCTTTTTCAGTTCTCCTACAGTCTCCATTGAGCCCATTGTGTATGGCTCTGGTACAACCCTCTATTTCTATCAATGACCTCATCTTCCTTTTTAGCTGCACCTGACCATGTGAATTGACAATCACAAATAGAATACTTAGCTTTTTAAACACCTCTCCCTGCCCAACTCCATTTTTTACAGTTTTATATATTCTATTTGCACTATGTCCTCTACACTGTGACATAAACAAACCAAAGTGCAACTTTTAATTCTTCAATTACATCCATCACACTATTCACATGCCATTTGTCTCTACATTGATACAAGGAGGCAGAACTCCTCCTCAAAGCACAATTCATCGTTAAAGTACTTTCACAGCCAATAGAGTTCGACTTCAGATGCCAGTTCTGCTGCCCTTCAAGTTTCTGAATCCTCCTTTTAAGAATGCAATAAATTATGCCATTCACACTTTATTAAAAAAGGACAAGAAATAATATCATTCCATGTACTGAACTAGATCAGAACATTTTATTAGAAGGTACACTTTCACATACCAATCCTGTCAAGAAGCATATTCAAGTGAGATTAAAAGAAAACCAATAAGGAAGGGAAATCAAGACAAACCAGGTGAAAGAAAGCATGGGACATAAATTGAGCAACATGGCTGGCTACCAGGTGTTGGCAATAACAAGATCTTTTTCCCAATCATGCTTATTTGAGTGACATAGGCATCATCATAGAGGCTGACTATCAGGAGTCAATTATTCAACCATGAAAAGCTATAAAGGGACCATCATACAAAAGCAAAATTCTGCAAAGCTCTGGGAACCAAACAAAAAAAAAATCTAGAAATATTTTAGTCAGGTAGCACATGTGGAAAGAAAACCAGAGTTAATGATTTAGCAAATAATAAGGTGGACTAGTTATTTGTTTGCTGTAAAATTAAACCAAATAAAATCACGCAGATCCAAACATCTTTTGCCCTTTTTCATCAAATTCCTTGTACAATTCAGATATTGAAAGTAAAAAAAAAACTCACAGGTGATTGATGGTGTTTACGTAGTTCACTGGTGAAGTTCACTTCTTTGTATACTTGTCCTTCATGTGCTTGAATACGGTCATCTGTGTGGAACTTTATATCCACTGGCTTTGTAACTGGGATCGGTGTCCTTTTCTTGCTCTGACCTGAAACCAGTAGGAAGCAGGTTTTCCAATTAAAATGTAATTGAATGCAATGAAGAGGAATAAAGAATTTAAAAAGCACTACTACAGTTTAAATAAGAAATAATGAGCACCAATGATGCATTCAAATTCTTGTCATAGCAATAGAGTACCATTATGTCAAAATCAGTTTCACCACATCCTTTCTACAGAAAGGAGTTTTGTCTGACAGATCTCTTACGTGATTTCTTGCTTCTACAAGATGATCATTTACAAAATGCTTAATTACTGCTATTAAGATGGCACAGGTTGCTTCCTCTCTAGGTCTAACACAAAAAAAATCGTAACAGAGGTAGGACACAGATCCTCAAGCCTGCCTCACCATTCAGTACGATTACCCTGGCCTAAACTCTAATGTGCCAGTTCCCCACATTCAATCTCTCATCCTTCAAATATTTGTCCACCTCTTCTAATGACTGGTTCTCAACCTTCCTCTGAATTCCAAAGATTCCCCTGTTGAAATTTCTATGCATCTCCATTTTAAATGAGCATCCACTTTTTTTTTTAATTGCAAAATCCCTTGTTCATGACTCTCTCAAAGCCTAGTAAAGCCCCTTTAAAATTTTAAGCATTTAAATCCAGTCACTGCTCATTTCTTCCAAACTCCAGGAAATAGAAATCCAAACTGTCTGGCTTCTATTGACAAGACAACCTATTCATCTAACAAATGAGTCTCTGCCTTCATTGCTATTATAATCAAATTGTGTAGTTTCTAGGAGTAGCCTCACCAACACTAGCATTATCAAAGCTTCCCTATTCTTAAACTCCAACCCCTTTGCAATTGAGGACAACATGCTATTTGCTTCAGATTTTTTTGGAACTCAAGTACTACAACACCTGGATCCCTCTGAACTTCATTGATTTGCAGTCTCTCCATTTAAATAATCTCCCTCATCACAACTTGCCCTTGACCCATTTTCATATCAGCAACAAACTTAGATACCTTGAATTTCGCTCTCTCTACCAGGTCATTGATGAAAACCGTAAACAATTGAGAACCAAGAACTGATCCCTGAGGCACTCCAGTGGCATCTCTCAAGCCCAAAAAGGATTAATTTGTTTCAACTCTTCTGTGACAGCCAGTTTTCAATCCATGCTAATACACTTCCTCTAATTCCTTGGGCTGATAGTTATGTGCTCCCTTTAAACACAAGGAGCAAAAATAAATGCTGGTCATTGACACTTCCCCACCGAGGTCCCGCTCCTCCCCGGGAGCCCAAGGTCCGCCGTTGCTATCGCCAACAGTGGGGGCAGGGGTGGGGGTGGGGGTGGGGGGGATCCGAGGTCCGTTGCACACAACTATCAGTAATTTGGAGAAAAAGCGGCATAAACTACTCGGGACTGAGGTTTCAGGCCTACTCTGGGCCTAGCGCTAAGCCCAGCTTTTGATGTCTATTTGCATCTCTTCCTCCTGGATTGAACCAAGCGGCTGCGCTTGCAGTCCAGGCCGCTGGAAGGAGAGCGTCTCAGAGCCAGGAAGCAGAACGAAGACAGGAAGGAATCAGACCAGGATTTGGTTACAGATGGAGCTCCCTCCTCCCAGGGGTGGATCTGTGGGTTCAAACCACCTGCTGCCTTGCAGGTTTTGCCTCTTCAGGTAAAGGTTAGAAGGTAACACTGACTTCAAATCCCCGGGCTTGGCTCACCCAGCCGTCAGTACCTGGAAAGGGCCCAAGCTATGGGCAACTAGCACATGTCACTCTGGCAGCAGGGGCTGGCAGCTGTGACAGAGTGCGGGAGGAAACAGTTTCCCTAGTGGTCTACAGCAGCAAACTCGATGGGCAAAGGATCCGCAAGGACAATGGCCAGCGAGCACGGTCTTGGAACAGACCACTGCGGGGCACTCCCGTGTCACTCTGGCTGTTGTGCCTCGCACTCCACCAGGCTCAGTGACGTGGGACCCAGAGGGAGGAGTTTGTCCAGGGTAAGTACTCGCCTCCAAGTCCTTGCCCCGGCACACGGTGCCTCTAGCTCCATGGAAAACAAAACAAAAGTTCTGTGAAGACAGAAGAGCTACAAGGCACCGTGTTCATCTTTGCTTGCAAAGGGATGGGCCATGAGAGAGAATTCCTTGGGCTCGTCCAGCATCCAACAAAACAACAAAACAAGAGAGAACAAGAAGCAAAAGAAATACTTTCTCTACACATCCCTCCAGCAAAGTGTCCACAAAGACAAAGCAGAAAATTGGAAGAGTATAGATGACATTTCAGGTCATTAATGCTTCAAGTCTGTCTGATCGTGCACCAGAACTTTTAACTTTCACCATACACACCGCTTGGCCTATTGAGCATGACAGACTTGTGGCAGACAAATTTTCAACTGTTAACATTGCATTAAAAGCCCTGTTTGATACAAACTAGTATAATTGCTCTTTTTATACACCAGAATAGAAAACAAACCATGAAAACATTTAGGAAACCGATATGGATTTCAACTGTGTGCAAAATGAAAAGTCTAACAAGGAGTTCTATTCGATGGAACAAGATTTATATAATCCAAATAAATTACTTTGAAGAATTATACACAAACTTATTTACCCAAGCACAGAGCCCTACAACACAAATTCTGTCCTCACTTTCTATGCATAATGAAAGGAGAGTTTGCTACTCTTTGGCCAGTTTCCCCAATCCTTAAAAATTCCTGTATTGTCAAGAACCAATATTATTCTCATTTCACATCCATGTTTTTGATCATAGCCCCAAATGGCTATGCAACAAGTTTTCGATTATTTGCAATGCTCAGGACCAGACCTCTATAAGTTAACTAGATTTTTTGGATCACCGAGAAATTGCTTTAAGCAGCTCACTAGCATCAGCAGAAAACTTTAATCAGCAGGCCAAATCTCATATCACCTTTAAGTGGTGGGAGATTGCACGTACAGTCCCAGGGATTGTCAACTGTCCTCCAGCAGAATTTTAGCAAAACCACTGAAAGGATATTTGACAGCTTGGGGGGGGGGGGGGGGGTGTGGGGGGTGTGGAATGAAGAGAGCAAGCAGCTCAGGGAGCAGGAGGTGGGAACTCTGTAATGCTGCAGGTCAGAGATGCCTCTCCTCTCACAGTCAATGAGAAAAATGCCTTCCACCTCATACATGAACACATCCCTTTGCAGACATATTGTCCCAGACAAAGCCCAGAAACCAGGGCAGCATTTTCACATAGTAGCATCTGCCCCCTAATTCATGCCATGAATTGCTTCAGCTGGTTCTGAGCTCTGTTTTTACCAAATTGTCACTAACAGAGCATCAAAGCCCCACATCAGCACGTCAGGTGAATTTTTTTTTTAAAACTTGTGACATAATGTTGCCATCTAAATTTTTTTTTCAGATAACTGAAAATTTCAGTAAAATGGTTTTAGGATAATCGGAAACATACTATGGTAATTAATTTAGGCAAACTGCTGAAGAGTCAAATAAAATTCAAAAATTGTTCCTATCTTTAATATGCTAATATACCTGCACCAGAGATGGCAAGCTTCAGGGATTCTTCATTTTGTTTCCTCTTCTCTGCCATTTCCTTCTGAAATTGAGCAATTTTTTCCATCTCCAATTCTTCTGTAGTTTTTCCCTTTGAAATCATATGTTGCTGCCTCCTACAGGAAACAAAGGAGATCCATTTGAACACAATTCTCAAAGTATTAAGACTTCCTTTTCTACCAAAAGAATTTGCTTAGAATTACAGACAAAATGGGAATGGTAGATTTTCCTCAGTGGAGAAAAATGTCTAGCCCAATATACCCACTTCAAGATCTTGCACGAGAATAGTGTAAATATCACTTGCACCCAGACATGCCTTTTTCCACTGTCCATTTTGAAAGTGTTATATTCACACTCTACATGCCCAACATTTCAGCAAATTGTTCAACCTACAAGTGTTCAGTGAATACTTATTTTATTATTTCCCAATGCAGAGAATAGAAAGTCTCCAGGGTCAAAGTAGTAACTCACCACATTCCATTTCCAGTTTCATTCTGAATACAACATGATTCAATGTCAATAGAACAAACAAGTATAGTAGAATGGAAGATTTCAAAACACTGAACAGCCAGTAGCCTGATGAGGAGAAAGCTTTATTGAAATGGGAAAATACCATACCCTTCAGCATTCAAGTCAACCTTCAGGTAAGTCAGGTCCCCATTTTCAGCCTCATTTTAATGGTTTTATCATCTGTTGGGCATACAAGTCAACATCCCCCCCTGCCAAAAATTGTGATGACAGACTTGTTAGGCGTTGGCTGAGGGTAATTCTTATCCAGCAAAATAACGAAAGCATGAAGTGAGTTTTCAGTTAAAAGTGATAGAAATGGCCAAGAACATCACCTGAGCTGTTGCAAGAAAATTTGATATGAGAAGTTGGTAAGAGATTGGAGAAAGAAAGAGCCTTTAAGAAAAATACCAAAAAGGCAATGTTCGATGAAAAAAGGGCTCCTTCATTAACCAGAGTTGGAAAATCACATCGCAGGATAGGTACATGAACACGTGAAATAAGAGCATTTGCAATGAAATGGGCAGTCACACCCAGAACTCAGAAAAGGTTTTGAAGCTGGCTGATGAAACCATTTCATGAACAGGAAAAATCTGGTATTATGACAAAAAAAAATTGCTCAGAAACTTCCAAAAGAGCTTGATCATAAAGTTGTAGGTTTTCGCCAGTTTATTATATGTAACTTGCAGAGACACCGGTTTGCATTGGCAAATATTAGAGACATGGCCGAAATTCCAATGAATTTCCACAGTTGAATGTAAAGATTGAAAACTGAAAGCCATGAAAGGACAAGATTTACAGTAGTACTATCGTACATGGCCAACAGGACAAAATCAAGACCTGTGGTCATCTTCAAGCACAAACTTCAACCAAAAAATTTCCAGCAAATATTTTTGTACATTTTCATGACAAAGGATGGATGGATGAAAATGGTGTAAAACTATGGATATAAATGTGTGGAATAGGCAGCCATGAAGATTTACGCAAGGAAAGGAGTTTTCTGATCTGGGATAAGTTTCATAGCCACTTAAATGAGAAGACTAAAAGTAGATAAACACAAAATAATACTTATATCGCAGTTATCCCAAGTGGTTTGACATCTCTATTGAAACCTCTAGACATCTGCTTCAGCAAGCCATTCAAAGACAATATGCATCAAAAATTGAATACTTGGATGATGAGTACAGACAAGAATAAAAACACTTGATGTGCTGTGTGATTTTGTGCTCAAAGCATGGGATAAAGTGAAAGTAGAGACTATAATAAAATAATTTTAAAAGTACAGTATCGCTTGTGCTATGAATGGCACAGAAGATGATTTATTGTGGGACACTGACTACGAAGCCGCCTCATCAGATACAGTCTGTGAGCCGTATGATGACTGTTTAAACAGTGAGACTATGAATGTGCTTGCTGCAAACTTTGCCTCAGACGACAATAGTGATATTGAAGGTATTAAATGTTATCTTTTCCATAAAACTTTTGTTCCTAATATACTGGTAGCATGAAAATTTTTTGTAGTTTTTTTTGATTTTCAAGACTTGACCAGCATGATGAATTGGCATTGAGCGTTTTTTTTAGTTGAATTTAAGGTCTCAAAAATATATCTGACGTAAAGTTGAACCTCCATTTTTGAGAGTTTCAAAACTTTACTTTCAGGATGAAATAAACAGTTGACATGGTCAAATGGTAATGAAATAGTATTAAAAATCTCATTAAAAGACAGTTCCAATGTTGTTAAAGTAGTGAGCTAAGATATTGTATTACAATAGGCAAGCGGGAAAAGAGTAAATGGAAAAACAGCACATCAGAGATTAGAATTTTAGGATACCAAATGCAAACAAACTTACTTAAAGGGAAACTTAAAACTGACAGCTAAATACCAGACCACTACAAAGCTTACACCATATGCCACCTTTAAAAAAAGTGCACCTCAAAAAACATGGTTCATGATTTTCCAAAATAACTCTTACCTGAGAACAGATGGAGTCCCAGGTATGGTCAATTTACCCTGTCTCCGAGTTAGACTATCAGCTCTGTTCTTGGAGCACTTTTCAGCGGGATCCCTAAATTTAGAACAAAGAACATTTTACGTTCCATCAGAACATTTACTTCCAAAAACAAAAACATTGGCCAATTATACTTAGCCATCAATGGCAAAGCCAACTTTTAATGCCCACATTAAGAACCCCGAACTGAATGGCCTTCCAGACCATTTAATAGCACTGTTAAGAGTCAACTGTTAAAGTGAATTTGAAGTTGAATATAGGCAACACCATGTGAACTTAGATATCCTTTTAAAGAAATAAATAAACCAGTGGAGTACAAATTCCCAAGCTGCTATGATGGGATTTGATCCAACATCTCAATGAGTAATCCCCAGATCACCAAGAGCAAAAAAAGTTTAAAACAAACTACTGAACAAATTGTGTTGACTCAGTCACATTTCTTGTCCATCTAATTGCCATACCAGTTAGACAAGAATTACAGCAAGGTAAAAATCTGTAGATGTTGGTCAAGTGTAGTACACAAGTGCTAGAGAAACTCAGCAGGTTACTATCTATAGAAAGCAATTCTGACTGCTTTATTGACCCCCTAGCCCTTTCTCAGGAGGGCCAAAAAATTTATAAAGTGATGGTTTTTTGTGGAGGGGAGAGAGGAAGAAGAGGCAAACAAGCAAGAGGTGGATACAAGTGCAAGGGTAGAAGAGAAAGAAGCTGTTAAGTGATAAGTGGAGTGCACAGAAGGCAAAGATAGCAATCTGATAGAAGGGAAAAGGGCAGGTTGCTGGGAGATGGGAGATGGAGGGATGAACGAAAGAGAGGGGAGGGGGATTAACAGAAATTGGAGTTGTCAATGTTAATGCGCTGGTTGGATCTGTAGAGGCATGTCATTGTTGTTGCTCTAATTTACAGGTGGTCTCGCAATGTGGCCTTGAACAGATATGTCAGTGTGACAATAGGTGTGCAAATGAAGTGTTTAACTAGATAAATTCTTGCTGCTGTTGCAGCAGACAGAATGAAGGTGCTCAATGAAGTGATCTCCCACAACCACAGCAAGTTTTACACAAAAGTTGATTATAATTAAATTTGCCCCAAATCATTCATTTCATCACAACAGAGCAACTTCCATGTTCAAGAGATCTTGCAGATAAGACGAGGACTGTTTTTTTTTAAAAAAAATTAGCGTTCAAATACCAGGCCAAAGTAGAAGGATGCAGAATTCCAAACCTGTTCTCCCACAAGAAATAGGAGTCAGCTATCTGGCCTGTCAAACATGCTCTGCCATTTAATGAGATCATAAATTATCAGACTGTAGTCTCAGCTTAACCTATATGTCTTTTCCCCCTCCATAACCCTAAAATCCCTTACTGTGCAAAAATTCCAAGATGGCTTAAAAATATTTCACGAGGCAACCTCTACTACTACTTGAGCAAAGAATTCTCTACACTGGGAAAATAGTTGCTCCTCAACTCAGTCCCAAATCTACTCCAAGGTATGTTCCCAAGTTCTCCCATTACAATTCTTGCTCCCATCTCATTTATTCCTTTCATAATTTTGTTTCTAGATATCTATTCATGCTTTATATTCCAAAGAATATAGAGCCCGACAACAAAATCCCTCCTCAGACTAATCTCATCTCCAGAATCAACCTGGTTAACCACCTCCAAAGCCAGTACATTTTTTTTTCCACAAGAAAGGAGCAAGCATGCAGCAAACACTCCAGGTGCAGCTCACCAGTAGTTACAGCAGAACCTCCCTGCTCTCCAATTTAATCCTTCAAGCAATGAAGGTCAACACTTCATTTGCCTTTGATTACCTGCTGCATCTGAAAGCCATTCTTTTGAGATTCATACAGACATTCCCAAGTCCTTCAATTCAACAGCATGCTGAAATCTTTCACTGTTTAAAAAAATAAATCTGATCTGTTTTTCCTTCCAAAGTGGATGATTCCATTGTGCTCAATCTGCCAGACCCTTGCCACTCTCTGGATCTGCTACACAATTTCATTTTCCACTCTATTTAATATCAGCAAACTTGAATACATTTCATTTCTCTCTCTCCCCCCAAACTGTTAACATACATTGGGAGCAGTTGCAGGCCCGGCACCAAATCATCTACCTAAGCAAATACTTTATCCCCAACTCTGTGCATTACCACAATCCATAAGATAAGGATGCACCACCATGTAGCGGTGAACCAGCTTGTCATGCGCAATCAGCAGGGCAGCTGTGGCAAGGATGGGATCAATGGACTGTCTCTCCTGGTCCAGGCCAAAAGGTCGTGTAAGCACTTATGTCATTGGGATGCAAGTGTCAGGACATTGGGAGCAGAACAGAATAAGACTTAAAGGCAGCAGCGCAAGATTCAAATTAAAGCAGTTGTGATACTGTTGCCTCAGTCTCTTGACTGCGCTCACTCACAAAACTACATTGGTGACCCCGACAAATCTCCATGTACCAAAGACTCGAAACAATGGAACAAGCAGCTGTAAGTGCCGTTGCATTGAAGCTGCCGACTTTCTGGATGTACAAGCCCCGCACTTGGTTCAGCCAAGCGGATGCCCAGTTCCAGATCAAACAGATAACCTCCAATTCGACAAGATACTTCTACATCATCAGCTCGCTCGACCAGAAAGCCATCTCATGAGTCGATAGCCTCATTCAAGCACCGCCACATGGCTCTGAAAAACATTAGCACTTACGGCCTCTCGTGGCGTGAGCGAGTAGCCAGGCTCCTGCACTTGGATGGCCAAGGCAATAGGATCCCCTTAGCCCTCATGGACGAGATGTTGACATTGGCAGAAGAGCACAAGCCCTGCCTCACATTCGAGCAAACATTTCTCGAGCAAATGTCTGAGGACAGCAGGCTCTTCTTGATCGATGCTGACTTCAGCGACCCACGCAAAGTTGCAGCGCCTGCTGATGTTCTCTACTGTTCAAAACGCGAAACCATAGATTCCATCAACAGTGTTTTGCGACCACCATCGAGGACAATTCCCAAGTCTAGTCCACCACGTGAGCAGGTTCCACCCCGTCAGAGGATGGATGGAGAGGCCTGATCCCAAATGGTGTTTCTTTCACCATCGGGGGGCATCCACCCACAGACATCACCAGCCATGTCAGTTCAAGGGAAACTATGTGGCCAGCCGCCATTAATGGCTGCAGCAGCTGGCCGACCAAACAGCCTTCTCCACGTCTGGGACAGCATCTCAGGCTGCACGTTCCTGGTGGACACGGGCAGAGATTAGCTTCATACCCCTACAGCACGAGACAGCCAATAACACCGCCATCTGAACCTTTGGAAAAAGACGGATTCCTGAACGTTTTGGCAACAGCACATTCCAGTGGTCCTTCAACCTCGTTTCAGTGACACACCTCTGCTCAGCGAGATTTCCATTGGGCCCACTCCCTACTTGTCAATCACCAAGGAAAGTGACTAGTCCATGCTCAGACTTTCCACACTATGCCCCTCGGCAGATCAAACGAACCATCCACCCAGCTCGCTTCTGTGGAGATCAAACACAGCCAGTACAGCCAACTCCTCACAGACTTTCCCTCCATTCTGCATCCACAGTTCACAGCAGTCATGACCAAACATGGCATACAATACCATTTTGCTACCACTGGTCCACCATTGTATTCACGTGCCCGCCACCTGGCCCCAAACAAACTCAACCTCTCCAAGGAAGAGTTTAGGCACATGGAGGAGCTGGGCATCATCTGTCATTCCGATAGTCCATGGGCCTCACTCCTCCATGGTGCCCAAGTCCAATGGTAGCTGGAGGTCCTGCAGCGATTACAGACATCTCTACAACAAGTCAACACTGGACCGATACCCAAATCCCCATATCCAGGATTTCGGAGCGAATCTTCACAGCGCCATGCTTTTCTCCAAAGTCAACTTAATCCAGGGATACCATCAGATCCCCGTACATCCAGACGACATCCAAAAGACCGCATTATCACCCTGTTTGGTCTCTTTGAGTTCCTACGCATACAGTTTGGTTTGAAAAACACGGCACAGACATTTTAGCACCTCATGGACGTGGTGGGGAGAGATTTGCCTTTCCATCTACCTCGACAACATTCTGGTAGCCAGCAGTTCGCCTGCAGAACACATGACACCCGTTCATCAGCTGTTCACTCATCTTGCACAGTTCAGCCTCACCGTTAATCCAGAAGTGCCAGTTCAGCCTCACGGAAATAGACTTTCTGGGCCACAAGATCACCCCAGCAGGCACCATCCCTTTACCAAAGTCGATGCCATCCAGCAGTTTGCCAGACCAACGACACTGAAGGGCCTTCAGGAATTCGTGGGCATGGTGAATTTCTACAACAGGTTCATCCCTGCAGCAGCCAAGATTATGCACCCGCTCTTCACTTTAATGTCAGGATTGTCAAAAGAGATTCAATGGACAGAGGAGGCACACAGTGCATTCAAATAGTCTAAAGAAGCTCTGGCACACACTACAGCGCTGGTACACCCACGGATGGATGTACTGACAGCCCTCACCGCCAATGCTTCCAACACGGCTGTGGGCGCTGTCCTGGAACAGATCGCTGACAACTCATGGCAACCCCTCACTTTCTTCAGTCGACACCTGCGACCACAGGAATTCAAGTACATACAGCGCATTTGCCAGAACTATTCACCCTTTACATGGCTGTCTGCCATTTCCCTTATTTCCTGGAAGGGTGCCCGTTCACCGTCTGCACTGTCCACAAACCACTCACTTTTGCCTTCACAAAATCCTCTGACCTGTGGTCTGCCCAACAACAGATACTTGGCCTACTTCTCAGAATTCAGCACTGCTTTCCAACACCTCTCCGGAAAGCACAACGTCGTTGCCGACACACTTTTCAGGCCTACAGTCAATACCCTGTCACAGGGCATCGACAACCATGAACTGGCTCAGGCACAGCAGAACGACCCCAAGACACTCAGCTCCAGAACAGCAATCACAGTGCTGCAGCTCCAAGACCTCCCGCTCAACACCAACAGCACCATGCTCTTCCGTGACGTTTCACTGGCCAGACCCACCCTCTCATCCCCGCACAGTGGATAACAGTTTTCGATATAATCCACAGCTTAATGCACCTGTCTATCCGCATAACAGTACAGCTATATCCGCAAAATTTGTCACAGCCGGTGCAAACAGGTCACTGAGTGGATGAAGAACTGTATAGACTGCCAGACGTTCAAGGTCCAGCAAAACACCAAGCACAAACTCCACACTTTAATGGCCCAAACCAAAAGTTCCAAAACTTCCATCTAGACATAGTCGGACCCCTGCCTGTCTCCCAGCGATTCCGTTACCTACGCAGTGATGGACAAATTCACCCACTGACCACAGGCATCCTAGACACCTTCACAGAAATATGCACCAGGGCTTTCCTCTCCACCTGGGTCTCTTGTTTTGGTGTCCCAGAAGATGCTTCGACCAAAGTGAGAGCATAATTCACCTCCACCCTGTGGACACAACTCTCCAGTCTCCTGGTCACCCAGATGCACCACGTCACAGCTTACCACCCTCAAACCAATGGTCTAGTCAAGCATTTCCACTGCCACCTCAAATCAGGGCTGATGGCATACCTTTATAAGCCCAACTGGGTGGATGAGCTGCCCTGGGTTCTCTAGGCATTCGCACAGCACCCAAGGATGACCTCGGGATCTCCTCAGTCGAATTAGTCTATGGAGAGATCATCACTGTGCCTGGACAATTCCTTCCCCCAGCAACCAAGAACAATGCCGACATCATTGAGCAGCTGCACGACAAACTGTGCTCCACTGCACTGCCCCTGCCATCGCGACAGGCCAATTGCCCTGCAACTACCCACCCCCCCCACCCCCCCATCAGACTTGTCTTCCTGTGAGTACATGTTAGTGAACAGGGACGCTCACAGAAATCCCCCTCAATGATCTTGAGGGAACCATACAGGGGGCAACACTGAAACACTCCAACTTTCACCCTTGACATTGGGAGAAAAGAGGAGGTACTCACATTGGGCCATTTAAAGTCAGCGCATGTGGACTTGTCCCAGCCAATACAATCTCCCCCACAAGCGCAGAGGTCAGCCAACAAAACACCACGCCTCTCCCACAATGCATTCCAAGGGTATTGGTGGGGGGGGGTTGTGTGGCGATGCATATTTTTGTAGCAGCTTGTCATGCACAGTCAGCGGGACAGCCATGGCAAGTACAGCGTCATTGGACTGTCTCTTGCTGTCCAGGCTGGAAGGTCATGCAAACACTTGAGTCATCGCAATCCAAGCGTCATTACGTTGGGGGTGGAATGGAATAAAGTTTAAAGACTGCAGTGAGAGATTCAAATTAAAGCAGTTGTGATACCAGAGCTCACAGCCTATTGTCTCAGTCTCTTCACTGCACTTAGAACACACCACAGGACATCTTTAATACAGCCCCTTATTAAATGCCTTCTGGAAATTTAAGTATACATCATACACCTGCTCCTCTATCCACTGTACTCATTGTATCCCCAAAGAACTCCAGTATATTTGTCAAACACTGGTGATCTTTCTAAATTCATGCAGCATACTTCCTGATAGAACAATTTCTATCCAGAAATCTCTTCCATAATCACTTTCTAATAAACTGGAATCATTGAATTTCACGAAATGAACAGTAAAAGTCTAAGATGATCAGAATAATTGCTCATGTTACAGACCAACTTTTAATCATCCAGTATAGACCATAGCCTTTTAAACAAGGTATGTATTAAATCTGGTAAAGAAAGAAAATTTAATTGCATAGATAGCTTACAGCCGAGCTTTTTTGTTAACTGGAGGCTCCAACAACTTCACATCTTGAGTTCGCCTTGCAGCTCGAATGTTACCCATCTGTTTTCTCAATTGTTCAGTTGGTTTGCGATTTGATCTGATGAATGAAATGTTAAGAACTTGAGATGCACAATACAAAAAATCAAAATATTCAAATTGTCTTGATATTAAGGAACCAACATTCCAATTTCTTTCCCAGTATAATTACATAATTCCACCACCCTTTCAGAACAGGGATGGGCAACCCAAGACCCACATCTGGTGTGCGTGGGCCACCTCGCCCTCTGCCCTTATCGGCACATACCATATTTTCATGCGTATAATGCACACCATGTATAACACACGGGTGTAGTGTACTATTCCAACTGAAAAGAACAATTTGCATTTAAATGGAACAAAGCACCATACAAGGATTTACCAGTTAATCTCCCACAATTAACACCTAATCAACCCCACCCCAGTTAATCACCCATTATACAGATGATATCCCGCTTCATTTACAAGCTTTGGAGAGGATTCAATAAAATAGATCTTCGGAGTTAACCAGGATTTTTAATAATTCTTAATATTGTCTCAAATCAGAGGCTCTTGATATGCTAATCTCCTCCTTCAGGGACAGGTGTGGGCAATTAATATTGATAAAGTTCAGTGCTCTAGCCAGAGAGTCCTGTTTATAGGAATGTACCATGGCATTCAGTACAAAGATATTTCCACAATCAAAATATCCATCGCCCACTATAAATTATGCGCATTCTTTCATTGCCGCTATTAGCTTTTCATCTCACTATAATATCTATAATATTCCCACGCTCACTATAAATTGGCTGCTCATCATTCCCATGGCCACTATTCATTATGTTCTTTTAATGCCACTATATTCCCAATGCCACTATAATTGCCCATTCGACTTTGTATTATATGTCCGTTATAGATGTAAAAATACAGTAAATCCCCCTCTCTGTAACAAGCCCCTCTCTTTGCATTAGAGAACCCACTTTGTGTGAGGCTCACCTTCTCTTTGTGTGACATTTCTCCTCTCCACTGTGACATTCTACCTCTCACTGCTGCCTTTTTTGGAGTTGGTTATAGTTTTCATTGTGATTAATTTTTTTGTCTTTTGGTTTTTTTTTTTTAATTGTCACTTTACTGACCAACTCATGATTTTTGGTTCATTTCAAGATGGCTTCCCTGACCTGAAATGCATCACTGTTTGAGTTTCATTTATTTATTTGTTTATTCAATGTATTTTATTTCATTTATGGTAGTATCAGTGCAGCCCACCCTTCAACCGTTGACACACAATTCAGCACACGCATGGTAAAAAGTTGCCTGCCCGTTTTATAATTTCATTTGTCTTGCTTATTTCTTTTTCCAGCCAAATCTGGTCTTTTCATAGAATCATAGAAAATTCATTCATCCCTTCAAGTCTACACTACTATTCAATATGATCATACAACTTCAGTATACTAATCCTGCTTTCTTCCTGAACCCCTTGATCCCTTTAACCACAAGGGGCACATCATACCCCCTTTTGAATATTAACAAACTGACAACCTTTTTGTGGTAAGGAGTTCCAATCTCTTTGATCTTCCTCCAACTTACGATATTAGTATTTCATGTCCTAATTAATGTAGATGTCAAAGACTTATTGGCCTTTTATAAACACACCCTCCATTCAGATGTGCCAGTGTTTACAAATTTTAATTACATTCTACAATGCTGGTTTAAAAAGTCAAAGCTTCATTACACAAGTTCATAATTAACTATCTCCTCAAACTAATTCAAGACATATCATTTGAGCCCACATCCCTTGTAGAACATTTTCAACAGTACTACAAATCAGCCTGGGTTAGTAGGCGTTTCTTTCTTTTCTTACTTTTGGGTGGGAGGGGGAATGGGGAGAAAATATAAACATACTTTTTTGAATCATTGGCTATGGATATTTGATTAATGTTTATTCATTTTTTTACTGTAATGATGCAAATAATAATTTTTTTTTAAATTAACTTGGGTTGAAAAAGATTCCGTTAAAATATTAACAAACTTTCCACATAAGCCAGTCAAACTTCTACCTAATAATTCTCAAATTAACAGTATCCAGTTTTATTCCATGCTCTCAGGATAGACATCTCAATTCTCTAGTCCCCAATCCCTGACACATTCAATTAGTTTCCCCCACCCCCACCCCCACCCCCTAACAATATTGCGAAAACCAAGATGTATATGCCATTTTGGCAAGACTATATTTTTTTTTTAAATGTTACTAAAGTCTACTAATCTATGCACCAAATTTTATTTATTAGAGGCTAAATTAATCTCAAAGACTTGTGAATTGATAGCTGCAAGAGAAATGTCATGTAGGAGGAACATGCAAACTCCACACACAAGGCACCAGAGGTCAAGCATTAATACAGGATCAATGAGACAATAGCTCTGCCTCATTTAGAGCAAAATGGAAGCAGATGTGGAGAAAATGGCAAAAATCTTAACCAGTTTTCTTCAAAAAAACTGATAGAATCAAAAGGGAGAGAAACAAGGCAATAAAACAATAAAAGTACTGTGGGATAAGCATTTTAATCAGGAAAAGGAAGATTTAGGAGTAGAAAAAACAATAAAAGTCCTGTTGGATAAGCACTTTAATCAGGAAAAGGAAGATTCAGGAGTGGAAAAAATAAACTTCCTATTCAAGAAACAATGGAAAATACATAAAGGCAATTGCATCAAACAGTTCATAGGAAATATGTTTAATATTTTAAAAGATAGGAAAGAATAAGTATTTATTTCACCAAACCATATTTACTACTTGCCTTCTCAATGGTGCAGTAGTCTTGTTTGATTTGGCTCTCCATTCTTCCAGAGAGCCTACCAAGTTGTTGGGTGGATTTTTAACTGCAACTTCTTCAGAAGGAACATAAACATTTAAGACACAGAGCTTAAAAATATAAAGACTGCACCAGTTAAATAATGGAATAAATGACATGGTCTGTCTTTTGAAGGTTGCTCAAACATGCAGCTCAAAGGCTGCATCAAACAGTGCATACAATATTTGGCCATACAATCAAGTTGGATAATAACTGCTATGGCATAGATGAATGGCTGAAGTAGAACAAGCACAGAACTTCACCCCACTGACAACAAAGGGAAAAGAAAAATTGGCAAAATTTCCTTACACCCAGGTAGAATCTGATTTACAAAGCAGGAGTCAACAATGTATGACAACTATACTACTACAAATTTTAGCAATCTTTTCCAATTTTTCACCCAAATTTCCAAGTACCATCCAGTCAATTTATGTACAGATCAAGTGTGAGATTAATCTCAAAAACTCTTTAAAAGGACCAATTCAATATTAGATATGAAAGGTACAAAGAGACCAATCTGACCACATCAGCCTTTCATGATCATAGAAGGATCTCTTCATAAATAGTGAACCTTACAAGTTAAATAAATTTAATTGCAGCAATGTGAACCAGAAATGTAGTAACATTTGCCTTTAAGTACAAGGAAGCTTAGAGATTTTAATTTAGGCTTGTTTTATCTGATAACAACATAAATTAAGCAAAGTCAAATTCTCACTTGTAGATGAAACCTCTTCGCTTGCTTGTAGTTGTGGTTCTGTTTCAGAAGAATCTCCATGTGTTCTCTGATCCTGGTTGCCTCTGTCTCCACTTTGTTCAATTTTATTCACTCTAATATTCTGATTTTGTGCTGTTGTTATTAGCTGAGGTGTAGTAATTGCTGTAGCTCCATTTTGTTCAACTTGACGCTCTGAGACAAAATAAAAGATTGACCAATGCTGTAGCTTTAAAGTCACTTTTACCTGAACTGCAGAAGTGCACTACTTCAAATAGGATACTTGCCAGCTGCTTCCACCTTCATTATAGGGTCTTCCGCTACCAAATTGGCTGCAGTCAGGCAAACCACACACTTGAAGTAATAGTTTTAAATCAGTCAAATATTATTCGCTATTGTGGCAACATGCAAAGTTGATGTGCTTTTAAAAAAAAAAAATCACAAAATCTTTACAATTCAAATTTACACAATTCAGTTTAAAAGTTATACAATGTCAACATGTGCTCATCCATGGCCTCTTGTACTATCCCACTAAGTCCACCAGTGATGTCAGGAGTTACAATTTCAAAGGAATTATCATTTTAAAAAAGTAAAATTCTAGATAGAATCATCATTTTAAGATACAAAAACACAACATGTCGAGGTAGTTGTAGGAGTTGGTGTGTTTGTAAAATATGTCTGTGGGAGGATTGTCTCCCAAGATGAAGACAGATCAAGAAAGGGGAGATGGACCAGGTGAATTTGAGATCAGGGTGGAAGTTGGCAAAGTCAATGAACTTGATGAGCTCATCACAGGTGCATGAAGCAACCCTGATAGTCATCATTATAGCAGAGGAATAGTTGAGGGGCCTTGTCTGTCCAGGCTTGCAGCATGGATTGCTCCACAAAGCTCACAGGCAGGAAGAGCTGGGACCCTTTAATTTGAAGAAAGTGAGAAGAGTCAAAGGAGAAGTTATTCAGAGTAAGAACAAGTTCTGCCAGGCAGAAGAGGGTGGTGGTGGATGGTGACTGGTTGGGTCCCTTGTCAAGAAAGGAACAAAGTGCTTTGAGATCTCTTGTATGGGTAATGGGGGCACAAAGGGGGCCATAGTAAAAATGAGCGGGGTCAAGTTCAGGGAATTTGAAGTCATTGATGGAGGGCATGTGAGGCATCACAGATGTAGGTGGAGAAGGATTGGACTGGGAAGCAAAGAGTCATGGTAAGACTAGATCAGAGGGACAAGAGGGAAAACAATGAGTCTACCTGGATGACCTAGTTTGTCTATCTTGGGTAAAAGGTAGAACAGGGCAGCATGGGGATGGGAAAAAATGAGATTGGAAGCTGTGGGAGGGAGTTGACCAGAGGCAATGAGATTAGAGAAAGTGGGTCAATGTACTGTGGTGGGTTCCTGTGTAAGGGACAAGAGGGAGGAGGTGTCTGAGAACTGTTGTCTGGCCTCAGCAACATAGATGTCAGTGCACCAGAATACACCACCATCAACCTTGTCTGTGGGTTTGATACTAAGGTTGCGATTGTTGCCACAAGTGTGGAGTGCAGTGCATTCGGAGGAGGTGAGATAGTTGGTGGGAGTCCTGTAAGGATTGTTGCTCAAGAACCTCTAGTGAAGCAGCATCAATGAAGAAAACTCTGAAATTCCACTGTCTACTTCCTTCTATGATTGCAATCTCATCTAACTTTCTCCAGCAGTTTGCTTTTTGGTGTTTAAAATTGTATTACAATAAATGCTGTTTCATGTTGTCACCCAAGTAATAGTTATGAGATAAACAAGAAATTCATCAAATGTTGGGGAAACAGCTATTAAATCTTAAGATTTAAGGGGAGAATTGCTTTTCATAGGATAGCATTAGTAGATGGGTTAATGGAATCATGACCAAATTTGAGGCCTGGCATGTAAGGGTCCTGCAGTGCCATAATGGCAAGCAGAATGATGTTTTGCAGCCCTCTCCCTTCCTCCCTCCCAGGATGTTATGTGGCCCTCTACCCCACCTCTTCTTCCCCTCCCTCCTCTTTCTTCTCTTCTCCTCCCCCCCCCCCTCTCCCAGGATGAATGATGTTTTGCGGCCTTCTCCCCCCCTCCCTCCTCTTTCTTCTCTTCTCCCCCTCCTCCCCCTCCCCGTGACACTCGTACAACAGTCCAAAGACTACAGAACATTGATCGCCGATAAAGCCTAAAATAGATGGAAAACTTTGTTTCCGCTAGAAATGGGAAAATGCGATAGGTTAGCGACCTGGCCCGTAACCAGGTGCAACCGGCACCCGGGAAGGAGAAGAATCCGTATTTTTAACGTCAGGACGGGTGAGATCGCCCCTGGTGCCTCAGCAGCGGTGGCCACAGACTGAAACGTCAACCCAAAGCCGCCGCCCGCTTCACCTACCGAACCAATAGTCCGCCATAGGATCGTCTTGCTCCTGCAAGTTACCGAAATCAATATGCGTCGGGGCATCATAGCTCCAGGTGCTATGGGAATGCGCCATTGCAAAACCACCGGTCCAAATTACGCAGCGCCGCCCGCGCGTGCACACACACACCGACTTGAATACAGCCGCTCAACCGCTCGGGTTTGAATTGATTCTGGCCAATGGCTGACCGCTCTGCTCGGATGCCGCCGCTGGCTGGATAGCGTCCTTATGACGTCACATGGAGGTGAGGGACCGAAGAAGGGCGACGTGTTGGGAAAGCCCAGGGCGCGCCATGCTTCGTCGCGACCGATTGCTGATTCGAACGTTGGTAAAAAAAAAGGCATTTTAATCCAAATGGCTGGGGTTCAATTGACAGCGGATAACCAAAGATCTCTCCAATTTACTGGTCAACCATCTTCCGCACCCTCTAGTTTTAACCAATAAAGCTGGACCTTGAAAATTTAAACCAACCAATTAGTACTGTGGAGCAGGCTTGTTCCCTCCCGCCCCCTTCATCATCACTACCTGTATGGTTGAACAGAAAATGGGATTGGCAGGGAGGGGGCGAAGAGAGGGAGGGGGCGAAGAGAGGGAGGGGGCGAAGAGAGGGAGGGGGCGAAGAGAGGGAGGGGGCGAAGAGAGGGAGGGGGCGAAGAGAGGGAGGGGGCGAAGAGAGGGCCGCAAAACATCATCCTGCACTGCAAGAGATGCCGTACCAGCCCTGGGTTTTTGTGGTGCTGAAGTGAAGGCGCGTTTTTTAAAAAACCCCAATGTTTACTTATTTATTGTTGGGCCATACGGTACGAGGGTCTGATGCCTGAAACGTTAGTTCTTTATCTTTATCTTTGCTGCACAGAGTACCCTGTTTTAGACATGCCGCATTCGGCCCAAATTCATACCCAATTAACCAACACCCCAATACGTTTTGAACAGTGGGAGGCAACAGGATCCCCCAGGGGAAACACACAGGCACAGGGAGAACGTACAAACTCTTTGCAGACAGCGCGGTCCGATCCCGATCGCTGGCACTAGCCCCTTTTAAATTGCACCACCTGGGTAGCCCTCCTGGGACCCGGGTGCAATTACTTGGGCAAAGATGCTGGGTGACGAGTCACACACTCACTGGAAGTTCTGCTGGATGTTCAGATGCTGGCTGCCCAGTGACGCACGCACACACACACAAGCACTGATGCCACCGGAATTAGTGGGTTGGCATTTTTCTTTTCAAAAATGAGACCTAGACGAGTTCATCTGGGTTCTCTGACTACCTCTGAGGTAGATCATGGACCAGGTTGGACCCTTTCTAACTGCAGTGTAACTGGAGTGTTAACTAGACAAATTGCCCTGTTAACCCCATTTTACACTGCAGTTTGAAAGGACCTTCTGTAAAGGCATTGCGCTAACCACTATATCATCTATCTGGCCTAGCATTCCAGCATTCAATCAAGGTGCCTACAGAGTTTCATGTTTTACTGCGTGGAGCTGAGAAGCAATGGAATGTAATGAGCAAGGAGAAATAGCAAGTGGGATTGTGACAGCAACATACGAGATTTTAGCAATGAACCAAATTGTTAACTTCTTAATTGTAAAGTAGGTGTGGCCTACACAAAGGTATTTGTTGCAGCAATTTTTGCAATTTGGGCTATTTTTCAGGTTTATCAGAAAACCAAAAATGGATAATGGCTGAAGAGACAGGATATACAACATTTCAAGTCCCCCTATGGTTTTCTTTATTGATGTTCATCTTCAATGGCTACAAACATAGGGCTCTGCTCCAAGGACTATTTCTTGCGATGCACATTGAGATAACACTGTACTGGCAATAACCACAGCAGCAGTGCGAGTATAAGACAGCTTTAATAAACTAATATGTACACTAAGAGGGCTTGTCTCTCTGCAAGATGAACCTGGAAGGCTAGACTATAGCTCTGGACCACTTTATAAACAAGGTCACCTGGATGGCCCCTGGTAAACTAGTGGTGTAATTACATCTCACCATAAACACCAACTGCGTTAGGAAGATTATTGAAAGGCTAAATGATGCCTTTGGTCAGTCCAAATCAAGTTAGTTTTCCAGTGCAAAAAACTGTCCATGACCAAATATTACTACCACATTTCTGTGTTGCATGCTGAGGTGCTTGGTACATAAAGTGTAAAAGTTCAAAGGGAAAATGCTCTGGTTTAAGACTTTTCTCCTGTGTGCCTATATTCAACTCCCCTAATTTTTTCCACCCCATACTGGTTGTGCGGTCCAACCTACTTGATTCTATATTTTTCCTTGCATGACATTTATACCCTATTATTCAAAAATCTAAATATTTATGTCTTAAGAGCATTTAATGAAGCAAACTCTGCTGATTCATTGTGCAGAAAATTCCACAGATTCACTGCTCTCTGGGTGAAACAGTCTTCCCCTCACTGTCTTAAATCTACTTCCTAAAATATAGATACTATATCTCCTGATTGTCATCTCACCAGCCAGAGGAAATAACCTCCTTGCTTCTCTTATCTCATTTTTTAAAATTTAGATATTAAGCATGGTTACAGGCTTTTTCGACTCATGAGTCCATGGCTCCCATTTTCACCCAATAGACCTACAAACCCAGTAATTTTTGAAGGGTGGGAAAAAACCCACACAGACGTAGGGAGAATGTACAAACTCCTTACAGACAGTGCCGGATTCTTCTTTCATAATTTTTTTAATGTTTTCAGTGCATCCCGGTTCATACTTCTAAATTCCAATGTGTACATTTCCAGGCTACTAAATATCTCAAGATAAGCAAACCTTGTCATTTCCAGAATCAACCAGATGAGCCTGCCCTGGACTGCCTCAAATACTCTTTTTCAATGAAGGAAACCAGAATTGCACACAGTACTCAAAGTGTTGTCTCACATGTATCTTGCACAGTTGCAGCAGAACTTCCCTGCACTTAAATTCAATCCCTTAAGCAATGCTTAAGTTGTTTTCCTGATTTTAGATTTTGCCTGTTGCAGAAGCTTTGTTTTTGTTTAATTAAGATATGTCGAACTCAACTTGTCAGTAAGCAATGGCAACTAATCTAATGGGTTCTTAGTCATTGTTAAGGAGTTTATTTAAAGTATTCCTTCCAAAACCCCTCAGTCCCCAATAGGTCACAATATTTTCAGCACCACATCCCACTCTTGGCTGTCAGTAGCGTGGGTCCTTGAGTATTTGGGCCCTAGCTGTCTTTATTTTGTGAAGAATCTATGCACGACATGACTGCCAACAAGTTGCAAGGTTTCCTGCCCTTTCTCCATTCATCATTTGTTCTTTAAATCCTGGGTCTTCTGCTGAACTTCTGCCTTCAATTGCCTGTGGAACTAATCTTTTCCCTCGATGAATGGCGAAGTTTCTAATGCTGGAAAATACTACCATCACTAGCTCCGCAAAATCCTCCAAATTAATTGGAAGTATTCACAGACTAATGTCAATGTTTCTTTGGCTTGGCTTCGCGGACGAAGATTTATGGAGGGGTAATGTCCACGTCAGCTGCAGGCTCGTTTGTGGCTGACAAGTCCAAAGCAGGACAGGCAGACATGGTTGCAGCGGTTGCAAGGGAAAATTGGTTGGTTGGGGTTGGGTGTTGGGTTTTTCCTCCTTTGTCTTTTGTCAGTGAGGTGGGCTCTGCGGTCTTCAATGTACTCTCCTGGGAATAACCGCTCCAAGATTGAGGCTCTGTTTATACTCATTCTGGGGAGGTTATTTCATTCGCATGTCCAATGCCACATCCCAAAACATACATTATTTTGAACTCTGTCATGGACAGAGATCCCTAAACACATGAAACAAACATTTCAAGAACATGCTCAAAGCCTTCTTGAAGAATTGCAACTTCCACACTGACATCAGGGAATGTCTAACCCATGACTACACAAAGTGAAGAAAAAGCATTCAGGATTGCATTGAGAGCCTTGATTCTGTACAACAGATGGCATACATTTCTCAAACTATCTACCCACGTTCCAGTCAGGTAATTTCTAGCCCAGCTGTGCGGCCTCATTTGCCAACCTCAAAATTGAAGTGGAATCAAGTCCCAAGGGATTAATTTAAGAAGAAAAACATTGATTTCATGTGGACTCTGCTAAATACACATTGTGCTTTAGATGGGGTCATATTTTATTTTCCTAGATAAGAGTACATAAACTTCTTGGCTTTAAGTTATCCAGTTCCAGCTCTTTACCCAATTAGCTGGTAGACTAATGGTTACTTTATATCTCACCAATTTAAAACTGCAAGGTCAAGGGAATTTAACTATCAAACAAATTACACAAGTACATTTTTAAAATGAAATTAAATTATTCCATCCTCACCAAAGTTCTTTTATATACTTTATTAAAAATTTAAAACCACAAAAATTAAATATTTACATTTCAAATTCAACTCCAATACATGTGGTATATATATGGAAAAAGAATGAAAATAAAGTAAAATAGAATAACCCCATACTACGCCACCCTCCATCCTCCAACTCCCTACAAACAAAAAAAGAAAAGAAAAAGACAAGACAAGAGAACCACATTAGGAATATCTCACATTTTGATTTCTCATGGAGATCTATAAGAGAAAGGGAATGCTCAAGATTCATTTAAATATTAATACCCACATTTTGTAAATATGGGGACCATATTTTCCAAAATAAATGTATTTATCTCTTAAATTATAAGTAATTTTCTCGTGGAATACAACTTTGAACTTCCGCATATCATCTATCCATTCCCAACGCAATATCCGATTTCCAAGTTATAGCAATACGTTTTCTAGCTATTGCCAAAGCAATTTGAACAAATTTCACTTGATACATTTTCAATTTTAACTTAGGTTTAACCCCTCTAATATCTCTCAGTAAAAATAGCATTGGATCCTGTGGGAATTTTACCCCCACTATTTGTTCTAATAAATTACCTATTTCAAACTTAAAAAGTTTAACTGTGTAACACTTCCAAGTTGAACACAGAAATATACTGACTTCTTTTTTTTTGAAAATTTTATTTTTCAATTTTTCCAAAAACAGTATCACATCTGAAAAAAAATTCTTTTTAGCATATTTGCTTTTCCTTTTAGTATACTTATGTCAGCTTACTTACAATTTCCTTCCCACCGCCCCCCAACTTTGAAAATAAAACATCTAAAGCAATTAAAGTAACAAGCAGAAAAAAAGGTTAAAAAAAATCTCAGCATACCACCAGTCTTTCTAATTTATTTCCACTCCTTGAAGTGCTTCACTGCTGTTATCTTTATGTGCTTTTTAGAACTGTGGGCTGTTGTTATATCTGTGCACCAAAGTGCTCTAGATAAGGTTGCCATATTTTGACAAATGCATCATTCTTATTTCTTAAGGTTATAGCTCGGAAATAAGACACACACAATGAGTGCAGTTGATACTGATTTATATAGTCTTTTATATAGTCAGGCTGACGCTGGCTGCAATGTGACCAACGGGTGTGACCCATGTTCCTTCAGGCTCTGATTGGTGTCCTCAAGACCTGTTGTCGGCAATTGGCTGGATCAGCCTGTTTTGCTGCAGCGTAATCGACAGATATGGTGTATGCCTCCTTGGGTGCCGATTGGCCATTTCGTGATCCGTCACTGGTGATTGGCTGGCTGAGCCTGTTTTGCAGCGGCCTATGGGAACAGGCCGCTGATGCCTCATGCAGCCCACTCAATTGCCATGTTCGAACTGTATCTTTTGTGTCGCCATGGGCCACTACAATATGTTATTTTCTCCATGGGCACGCAATTATGCTTCTCCATGGTTCATCGAGTGATGAGCGGGGGGATTTAGACTTCCAGGTGATCACAATGCATTTTTTTTGCTACTGACAGGGTAATGTCTACAAATTTAATTTGGATTTTAGTTAATGTTCTGCCCATAAAGCTCCAGATCCAGCAGGAAGTCTGTTCCCATAATCCTAGTTAATATATTAGATAATTCCAACCAAAAGGGTCTCACTTTCGTGCAGGTCCATGTGGAGTGTATAAAGGTACCAATTTCTAGCACACACCTGAAGCACATTTCCAATATCTCTGATTTTCCTTTATGTAATTTTTGTGGTGTGAGATGTAATTGGTAAAAGAAATTATATTGTACCAATCTTAATCTGGCATTGATCACTGATGTTACATTTTTCCTACATAGATTTGACGAGCACTCTTCATCGATCATTGTTCCCACCTCTCCCTCGATCTTTATAGGCCCAGCTTTGGGCTCTCACTTTGAAGTACAAAGTACATTCTGGATATAAATTTGGGAGCGTCTTCCAGTCAAAGTAGCCCTTCCACCTCGTTCCCTTCAGGTGGGGCCATGGTAGGACCCCATTTTTCCCTCAGAAAGGATCTTAACTGTAAAAAGTAGTGAAAGGTTCCATTAGACAAATCATATTTATCCTTCAGTTGTTCAAAGGACATAAGCTGTCTATTTTCATTTCAATCCTCAATAGTTCAGATCCCCTTTCAGTGACAAATCTCCAGAATTTTGTTACCTAAATTCATAGGCATCAGTTAGTTGCGTATTAGGGATGTTTTTGGTGACATTACAATCTCTTTACTGATAAAATCATTAATTTCTTTCCAGATTTTTTACCAGCTGTTTTAGGATGGGATTATTCGTTCTTTTATTTATTAATTTGGTATTTGTTTTGTAGATTAAATCTTTCAATGTACCGACGACTTCTTGTCCATGTATAAAACATAAATCCAAATAAGTATAGTTCATTTTAAATAACTTTTGTGGTGTCAAATATAACTGATGAATAAAATTATTCTGAACTAGCCTATATCTCACATTTATTGTACTTTTCATACTTTCTCTACATATCTCATTCAATTTATATTCATCTATTTACTTATTTAAATCTAATTCCCATCTACTTCTTGATTTATAAACTACTTCCTTTCGAGCTTTCTTTTGTAATAATTTTATGTACTTGAAATAAATTTCTTTATATTTCCAGTACATAACAATAACTCTACCTCCATTTCTGCTGGTAATACTAAATCTTGATCAAAGCTTTCAGAATCTTCGCCAAAGTTTGTGGACACTGCACTAGCAAATACGGAGTCTAAATGGGGAAGATTTCCTGTTGTAATTGCAGTCTGAGAGACTGGTACCCATATAAAGATTCCTCTCGTGCTTTTCTCACATAAATCATGTAAAATTGAAAACATTGACACAAGAGTGGGAAAGTTAGTGTAGTAGTTAGCAAAACATTTTTACAGTGACCTCAGTTTGAATTTGGTGCTATCTGTAAGAAGTTTGTATGTTCTTCCTGGGTTTCATCCAGGTGCTCCATTTACCTGCCACATTTCAAAGTCTTGGTCACATGTGTATTTATGTGCCACCAGCTTGTGGGCCAGAAAGGCCAATTAAGATGATGTTTCTCTAAATTAAAAATTAATTAAAAAATTAAATCAAACAGATATTGAATAAATATTTCAAAAAATAGTGCAAGAAATGTAAAGTGCCTATGGTATATCTGAGGTAGAAAAATGAATTAAAATAATTTGTATCATTGCTTGATCAATCTCTGCTTCACTGGTTTCTGTTTCCCAGAAACTCACCTGGTTCGCTAGAAAAATTATTATACTACTATATAATCTACAAATTTAAGTAAAATATGTTTGTTATTAATAGTAAAATTCAATGTCCTGGAAAAAACGTGAATCAGTCGCCACCAAAGTCTTGAGGCTTCTGCATTTTCGATGGTTTATTATTTGGTTACAGTCATATAACACAAATGATCAGGCTGCCAATTCATTTCAAACTGGAAAGAAGTGCTCAAAATTATTAATTTTTTCTGTATCAAACCATTTAAATTTGGTCAAATTATTTCTCAAGTTCCTACCAACTTAAGTGTCATAATCTCTTCAAACTGTATGATCATTTTCATGAAACTGTGTAGGACATGCTCCATACCCAATCAGGGAGGTAATAACCAGGGAGATGAGATTCTTATTTTGTTATTTAAAAACCATGGCACCAATATGAAAGCTTATTCTATCAAGTCTTAAAGGTCTTGAGCACTTCAGACCACATCCCAATCAGTTATACTCTGGTCTTCTCAAGTTCAAGTTTATTTATCATCCGATTATGCAGGTACAACCTGACGAAACAGCTTTCTGCAGTCCTTGGTGCAACATATATACAGACATTATACACATACAGACAAATGATACACAGTACTTACATACAAATATTAAAATAAATGGGTCGGCACGGTTGGCACAGCAGGTAGCTCAACGCCTTTTCTGCACCAGCAATTGAGACCGGACCGGGGTTCAAATCCCACACTGTCTGTAAGGGGTTTGTACATTCTCCCCATGTCTGTAGGGATTTTCTCTAGGGGCTCCTGTTTCCTTTCACCATTTAAAAGGTACCAGGGGTGTAGGTTAATGGGGTGTAAATTGGGTGGCAGGGACTCGTGGGTTGAAACGGCATGTTACCAAGTTGTATATTTAAAAATAAATAAATTAATAAATATTATTGTTAATAAATGGATGAATCACGGAGGGTTTGTATCCATCTTTTGTTCAGCAGTCCCACTGCCTGTGGGAAGGAGCTGTTTCTCAGTCTGATGGTTCTGGTTCTGAATCTCCTGACAGAAATAACTGGAAAATGCTGCAGATGAGAGTGGTCCCCAATTATTTGCAAGGCCTCTTTAGACAATGATCCTGGTAAATCATGTCGATGGGGGTGAAGGAGACCTCAGTGATTCTCTCTGCCACTCTTATGGTCCTGTGGATTGACCTCTGATCTGTTGCTCTACACCAGTGGTTTTCAAACTTTTTCTTTCCACTCACATACCACCATAGTAATCTTTATGCTATAAGTGCTCTGTGATTAGTAAGGGATTACTTAAGGTACTCGAGATGGCAGAGGTCGACAGCATCGAGTCCACGCTGCTGAAGATCCAGCTGCGCTGGATGGGTCACGTCTCCAGAATGGAGGACCATCGCCTTCCCAAGATCGTGTTATATGGCGAGCTCTCCACTGGCCACCGTGACAGAGGTGCACCAAAGAAAAGGTACAAGGACTGCCTAAAGAAATCTCTTGGTGCCTGCCACATTGACCACCGCCAGTGGGCTGATAATGCCTCAAACCGTGCATCTTGGCGCCTCACAGTTTGGCGGGCAGCAACCTCCTTTGAAGAAGACCGCAGAGCCCACCTCACTGACAAAAGGCAAAGGAGGAAAAACCCAACACCCAACCCCAACCCACCAATTTTCCCCTGCAACCGCTGCAACCGTGTCTGCCTGTCCCGCATCGGACTTGTCAGCCACAAACGAGCCTGCAGCTGACGTGGACTTTTTACCCCCTCCATAAATCTTCGTCCGCGAAGCCAAGCCAAAGAAGAAGACTTAAGGTGGCATGTGAGTGGAAAGAAAAAGTTTGATAACCACTGTTTTAATCGTACCTAATTGACTTGTTATGTATGTGCACAGTTTTATAACTCCAAAGGAAATGGGCCAATGACAATTTTTCTCAAGCAATATATTTCAGTAACAATTGGGTCTAGAGCAGTGGTTCTCAACCTTTTTTCCCTACTCACATCCCTTACTAATCACAGACCACCTATGGCATAGGGATTACTTAACGTGGTATGTGAGTGGAAAGAAGTTTGAAAACCACTGTTCTACAGTGACCATACCACACTGTGATGCAGCTGGCCAGGACACTCGTGACAGATCTGTAGAGAATTGACAGGATGGTGTCCGATAGCCTTGCTCACCTCAGTCCTCTCAAGAAGTGCACCAAATGTAACACCTTCCTGAAAATTAAGGAAATATTTTGTGTCCAGCATCTTCTTCACTTCTTAAGTGTACTCTGAGAAATGTAGTGCACTCTATTCTCTCCACTACCGAGCTATTGATGTGTAAAAGAAGGTGGTAGACTTAAGTGCTTCTTAAGTCCACAATTTTCTCCTTTGTCTTGTCCATGTTGATACTCAGGTTGTTACTCTTGCACCATTTCACAAGATTTTCCACCTCTTCTCTATCTCTGCGGCATTAATGTCACTTTACAATAATGCTTGACGTCAGGTTCTATAGATGGATCTGTAGATAAGCTACCTCTGAAGAGAACTAACCCACTTCTTTTTCAATGAAAATGAAAGGGACTAGAGGTTCTGATAGGCCACAGTGCAATGTTCTTGGTCTTTGCTTCTATTTACTTCAACGTCAGAGAGAAACATCACTTCACTCTTGCATAAGATGCATGTATTTTAGCGGAGGAATTATTGGAGTACTTTTTGCATATAATACATTTTATGAAAGATAAATCTCATCTTTGATTAGAAACAAATGTTATCCATGGTACCACAGTACCATGTGGTATTCCATTGAAGCAGACAGGCAAGAACCACGGTACTAAACCATTTGATTATTATAATTATTAGCCAATGGGAGAGAAAAACAGAGCTAACAATGATGTATTTAATGATGATAACATTTGACCATTTCGGTCAAAGAAAATGTCAGTACAACCCATAATTTATAGCATTGCTTTTGGTTGGTGAAGTTTTCCAAATTAGTTTTCTGGGCCTATTGCTGTGACCCCAGGATACCTGGTGATACAATGGTGGAAATCTACTTCTTTCAGTGGTATGTATGATGAACAATTACAATTATCTTGCATCTTGGATGGTGGATGCAGAATCTTGAATGCTATATATATCTAAAAAATCAATCTATTCCAGCATTTATGCTTCACTTAAATCTCCTCTAGTCTTTTCTTATTGAAAACTATCAATGTAACCCACCATTCCCTTTCATGTATCCATCCACTCTCTCCTTAAATGTATCAATACTGTTTGCCTCAACATCCACGTTGGGGGGAGGAGTCACGTGATGGAGTAGTGGCCGGTCAGGGAACTCCAGCGCTCTCCGGAAAAGTTTTTAAAAAATACGCAAAACACAAAGGTACAAGAATAAAAATTAAAACAAAGTGAAAGTAAAGGTGGGAAGAAAATGGCAGCGAAGAAAGAAAAGTCGAAAGCAACGGGAAGAAGAGAAGAAGAAAGAACGTCGGAGGAAGAAGGTGAAGGCCTTACCTGTTCGAGGAGGCCTGCCGCGGAGAGAGAAGTCCGCTCCCTAAGGTCAGTGGAAGTCCCGAGCTCGGGACTACAAAAATGGCTCGCGGAGCCAAGTAAAAGTGCGCAACCACGCATGAAAAAAAACCACTGACGGGAGGGGGGAACCAGCTGAGGAGTCGATCTCCACAGCTGAGGATGACAGCTGCAACACAACAACAGGAAGAGAACATAGAAAACAACGAGAACAAGAAAGAAGAGAGTAAAAAGAAAACAAGGAAACAACAGATGACCAACCCAGAGGAAGAAGAAGAAGAAGAACATAGAGAAATGGAAGAAGAAGGGAAAGGCAAGACAATGGATATATTTTTTTTAAAGAATATATGGAATCAGTAAAAGAATGGCAATTACAAGAATTTAATGAAATAAAAAGAAGAATTAAAAGTGCAGAAGAAAAAATGAAAAGAATAGAGATGGTCATGGCAGATATAGGAAAAAGAGTGGACAAGGTGGAAGGACGAGAAACAGCCGTAGAAATGGAAGTAGAAGACTTAAAAAAGCAATTAGAAGAATCTATTAAAAAAGTTAAAGAGGCACAAGAGCTGTTAGCTCAGAAGATAGACATAATGGAAAATTATAATAGAAGAAATAATATAAAGATAGTGGGCCTTAAGGAAGATGAAGAAGGCAAGAATATGAGAGAATTTATAAAAGAATGGATCCCCAGGGTCCTAGGAAGACCAGAATTACAGGAAGAAATGGAAATAGAAAGGGCACATAGAACATTAGCCCCGAAACCACAGCCACAACAAAAACTAAGATCCATCTTAGTAAAATTCTTAAGATATACAACAAGAGAAAATATATTGGAGAAGGCAATGAAGAAAATAAGAGAAGACAAAAAGCCACTGGAATACAAAGGTCAAAAATTTTTTTTCTCTCCAGACATAAGTTTTGAACTCCTGAAGAAGAGAAAGGAGTTTAATACAGCAAAAACGATCCTATGGAAAAAAGGATATAAATTTATGCTAAAGTACCCAGCGGTACTTAAAATAGTTATTCCGGGCTGCAAAACAGACTATTCTCAGATTCGGAGGAAGCACGAAAAATTACAGAACAACTACAAAACAGGCAGAGAGATGAAGACATGTAACGAGAGTAAAAATGACCACAAACTATATGTATGTGTGTATATGGGTATATATATATATGTGTGTGTGTATGTATATATGTGTGTACATGAGTGTATCTGTATTTAAAGGAAAATATATAGTATAGATAAGAATTAATAAGGGATTGAAAGGGAAGAGAGGAAGTAAGGAGGGAATTAAGAGAGTGACCTTTGTTATATATGAAAATTGAAATCTTTTCTGGGGGGGGGCTGGGTGGGGAGGAGTTACAGTCACTGCGAAATCAGTTGACGCTTGCAAGTGAATTCGCAAATCCAAATGGAGAGGGGAGATGTGGTTGCCCGACAAGGGATAAAGGGCAACTCAGGAAGGGGAAGGGATAATGGGGATAAAGAAATTTTAGATAGGAGAATAAGGAAAATGTTTGATGTTTTAGAAATGTTGTCTTATAAAGTGTTCAAAACAAGAAAGCAGAAATGGATAAGAAGGAAAGGTGATGATGAGGAAACGGAAAGGCAACATAAACAAAGTATGAAATGGCTACGTTGAACTATATGACTTTAAATATTAACGGAATACATAACCAAATCAAAAAGAAGAAACTGCTAAATTTACTGAAAAACGAAAAAATTGATATAGCATTCGTGCACAAAACACATTTAACTGAAATTAAAGACAGATTGGGTAGGACATGGAACAGCAGCATCATATAATTCAAAAGCTAGAGGTGTAGCTATATTAATCAGTAAAAATGTACCAATTAAAATAGAAGAGGAAATAATAGATCCAGCAGGGAGATACGTAATGATAAAATGTCAGATATATTCGGAGTTTTGGAATTTACTCAACCTAACGAAGAAGATCAAAAATTTATGCAAGATATTTTTTTGAAGATAGCAGACACGCAAGGGAACATACTAATAGGAGGGGATTTCAACCTTAATTTGGACTCAAACATGGATAAAACTGGGAAAAAAATTAACAGAAAGAACAAAGTAACCAAATTTATAATTAAATCGATGCAGGAAATGCAACTTTTGGATATATGGAGGAAACAACACCCAAAGGAAAAGGAATATTCATGTTATTTGGGTAGACATAAAACATACTCAAGAATAGACCTATTCCTGTTATCAGCTCGTATGAAAGACAGAGTAAGAAAAACAGAATATAAAGCTAGAATATTATTGGACCACTCACCTCTGATATTGACAAAGAGTTAGAAGACATCCCTCCAAGAATGTATAGATGGAGATTAAACTCCATGCTACTTAAAAGGCAGGATTTTAGAGAATTCATTGAAAGACAAATTAAAATGTACTTTGAAATAAATACGGAATCAGTGAAAGATAAGTTTATACTATGGGATGCAATGAAAGCGTTCATTAGAGGGCAAATAATAAGTTATGTAACCAAGATGAAGAAGGACTATAATCAGGAAACAGAGCAGTTGGAAAGGGAAATAGTAAATATAGAAAAAGAATTAGCAATGAAGGAAGATACAACTAAAAGAAGAGAATTGGCAGATAAAAAAATAAAATATGAAACACTACAAACATATAAGGTGGAAAAGAACATAATGAAGACAAAACAGAAATATTATGAATTAGGGGAAAAAACGCACAAAATTCTAGCATGGCAGCTTAAGACAGAACAAGCTAAGAAAATGGTATTGGCATCAAGGAAAAAAAAACAAACAAATCACATATAATCCAACGGAGATCAAGGAAAACTTTAGAGAATTCTATGAACAATTATACCAAATTGAAAATGAAGGGAAAGAAGGGAAAATAGATGAATTTTTAACTAAAATTGAACTATCAAAATTACAAATAGAGGAACAAAATAAATTAACAGAACCATTTGAAATAGTAGAAATACAAGAGATAATAAAAAAATTACCAAATAATAAAACACCAGGAGAGGATGGATTCCCAATAGAATTCTATAAAACATTTAAAGATTTATTAATTCCTCCCCTCCTGGAAGTAATCAACCAGATTGATAAAACACAAAGCTTACCAGATTCATGTAAAACAGCAATAATTACAGAATACTAAAGCAAGGGAAAAATCCACTCGCACCAGCGTCATATAGACCAATATCATTACTTAACACAGATTATAAGATAATAGCTAAACTATTAGCAAACAGATTAGCAGAGTATGTACCTAAAATGGTAAATCTAGACCAAACTGGATTTATTAAAAAAAGACGCACAACAGACAATATTTGTAAATGTATTAACTTAATTCATGCAGTAGAAGGGAGTAAAGCGCCAACAGTAGCAGTTGCTTTAGACGCAGAGAAGGCCTTTGACAGAGTAGAATGGAATTATTTATTCAAAGTATTGCAAAAATTCAGTTTACCAGAGAAGTATATTAATTGGATTAAAGCATTATATAAGGGGCCATTAGCGAAAGTGACAGTAAATGGATATATATCAAAGCAATTTAACTTAAGCAGTTCAACACGGCAGGGATGCCCACTATCACCCTTATCATTTGCGTTAGCTATAGAACCACTAGCAGAATTGATAAGAACAGAAAATAATATAAAAGGGATAGAAATAAAAGACAAGGAATATAAAATCAGTTTATTTGCGGATGATGTTATAGTATAGTTAACAGAACCAGAACTATCAATAAAAGAATTATATAAGAAATTGAAGGAATTTGGAGAAGTGTCGGGTTACAAGATTAACGTAAATAAAAGTGAAGCAATGCCAATGAATAATGCGGATTTCTCAAAATTTAAGAAGGAATCACCATTCAGATGGCAAATGCAAGCAATAAGATACCTAGGTATACAAATAAATAAAAATCTCGGCCATCTATATAAACTCAATTATTATCCACTAATGAAAAAATAACAGGACGATTTAGAGCATTGGAAAGATTTACCATTAACACTAATAGGAAGGATAAACTGTATTAAAATGAACATTTTCCCAAGGATATTATACCTATTTCAGGCATTGCCAATACACTTGACAGAGAAATTCTTCAAGGAGTTAAAGAAAATAATAAGGAAATTTTTATGGAAAGGGGGGAAACCGAGGATAGCACTAGATAAATTAACAGAATGGTATAAACAAGGAGGCTTACAACTGCCAAACTTTAAAAATTATTATAGAGCCGCACAATTAAGATACCTATCAGATTTTTATCAAACAAGGGAAAAGACAGATTGGACTAGATTAGAATTAGATAAAATAGGGGAAAAGATACCTGAACACATATTATATAAATGGGATGAAAAATTGGTACAACGTAGGAGTTCTCCAGTATTACATCATCTACTCAATATTTGGAAAAAGATTCATGTAGAAAGGAATAAAACAAATTACCAATTACCAAAACTAATACTGACGCAAAATCAGTTAATCCCTTTTACAATAGATAACCTTTCCTTTAGAGAATGGGAGAAAAAAGGGATCAAAAGAATAGAAAATTGTTTTTCAGGAAATAAATTACTATCCTTTGAACAAATGAAGAATAAATATAATATAACTCAAGATACAGTGTTGGCATACTACCAACTGAAATCCTACTTGAAGGACAAATTGGGAAGCAGTCTGAGGTTACCAGAGGGAAGTAATTTTGAATATGTGATTACAGATACAATGATAATCAAAAAATTTATAACAAATATGTATATTAAACTACAAGAAAAGGAGAATGAGGAAACAAATGGTAAAACCAAACAAAAATGGGAACAAGATCTAAGCATAAAGATAAAGAAGGAAACATGGGAGAAGTTATGCTTTGGAACTATGAGAAATACAATAAACACGAGGTTACGTATGATACAATATAACTGGATACACAGGCTATACATTACACCTCAAAAGTTAAATAAATGGGACCCAACAGTATCTGACAGATATTTTCGTTGTAAAAAAGAAATGGGAACAACAATTCATGCAATCTGGACATGTGAGAAAGTGGAAAAATTTTGGGAAGATCTAAACCAGATATTAAATAAAATTACAGAAAACAATATACCAAAAAACCCAGAGATCTTCCTCCTAAGTAACATAAAAAACAAAGAATTTGGACTTGATTTGGATGGTGCACAAAAAAGATTTGTTATGATAGCTCTAGCCGTAGCAAAAAAATGCACGAATGCTATATCAATTTTTTTCTTTTTTCAGTAAATGTAACAGTTTCTTCCTTTTAATTTGGTTATGTATTCCATTAATATTTAAAGTCAAATAGTTCAGCGTAGCCATTTCATACTTTGTTTATCTTCCCTTTCCGTTTCTCCATCATCACCTTTCCTTCTTATCCATTTCTGCTTTTTTGTTTTGAACACTTTATAAGACAACATTTCTAAAACATCAAACATTTTCCTTATTCTCCTATTTAAAATTTCTTTAACCCCATTCTCCCCTCCCCCTCCTGAGTTGCCATTTATCCCTTGTCGGGCAACCACATCTCCCCTCTCCATTTGGATTTGCGTATTCACTCGCAAACGTCAACTGATTTTGTAGTGACCGTAACTCCTCCCCACCCAGCCCCTCAGAAAAGATTTCAATTTTCATATGTAACAAAGGTTACTCTTTTAATTCCCTCCTTATTCCCTCTATTCCTTTTCCCTCCCTTATTAATTCTTGTCTATACTCTATATTTTCCTCTAAATACAGATACATTCATGTATACACACTATATATATACACACATATACCCCTTTACACACATACATATAGTTCGTGGTCATTTTTACTCTCATTACATGTCTTCATCTCTCTGCTTGTTTTGAAGTTGTTCTGCAAATTTCCTTGCTTCCTCTGGATCCGAGAATAGTTTGTTTTGTTGCCCTGGAATAACTATTTTAAGTACCGCTGAGTACTTTAACATAAATTTATATCCTTTTTTCCATAAGATCGTTTTTGCTGTATTGAACTCCTTCCTCTTCTTCAGGAGTTCAAAACTTATGTCTGGATAGAAAAAAATTTTTGACCTTTATATTCCAGTGGCTTTTTGTCTTCTCTTACTTTCTTCATTGCTTTCTCCAATATATTTTCTCTTGTTGTATATCTTAAGAATTTTACTAAAATGGATCTTGGTTTTTGCTGCGGTTGTGGTTTCGGGGCTAAAGTTCTATGTGCCCTCTCTATTTCCATTTCTTCCTGTAATTCTGGTCTTTCTAGGACCCTGGGGATCCAATCTTTTATAAATTCTCTCATATTCTTGCCTTCTTCATCTTCCTTAAGGCCCACTATCTTTATATTATTTCTTCTATTATAGTTTTCTATTATATCTATCTTCTGAGCTAACAGCTCATGTGCCTCTTTAACTTTTTTATTAGATTCTTTTAATTTCTCTTTTAATTCCTCTACTTCCATTTCTACAATTGTTTCTCGTTCTTCCATATTTTTCACTCTTTTTCCTATCTCTGTCATGGCCATTTCCATTTTATTCATTTTTTCTTCTGCATTCTTAATTCTTCTTTTTATCTCATTAAATTCTTGTAATTGCCATTCTTTCACTGATTCCATATATTCTTTAAAAAAAGATACATCCATTGTCTTGCCTTTCTCTTCTTCTTCCTCTGGATTGACCATCTGTTGTTTCCTTGTTTTCTTTTTACCCTCTTCTTTCTTGTTGTCGTTATTGTCTGTGTTCTGCACCTGCTTCTGTGCTGCAGGTGTCTCTCTCAGCTGTGGAGATCGACTCCGCAGCTGTTCCCCCCTCCCGTCAGTGTGTTTGTTTTCATGCGCATCGCGCATGCGCGACTCTTCGCGCATGCGTGGTTGCGCACTTTTACTCGGCTCTGCGAGCCATTTTTGTAGTCCCGAGCCCGGGACTTCCACTGACCTGAGGGAGCGGGCTTCCCTCTCTGCGGCGGGCATCTTCGGACAGGTAAGGCCTTCACCTTCTTCTTCCGACATTCTTTCTTCCTCTTTTCTTCCCATTGTTTTTGACTTTTCTCTCTTCGCTGCCATTTTCTTCTCACCTTTATTTTTACTTTATTATAAATTTTAGTCTTGTACCTTTGTGCTTTGTGTGTTTTTTTTTAACTTTTCGGGAGAGGGCTGGAATTCCCTGACCGGCCACTACTCCATCACGTGACTCCCCCATTTCTCTCCTACCTTAACATGAAGTCAGCTGAAAAGTTTGGGAAGTATTCTCTCATGCCTCTCTTGATGGCTCTCAGCCAGGCTGGAGAAGGTGCCATGTCTATCAAAGTATGCATAATAACCTTCTTACATGTTTACTTGTACCAGGGACCACAAATAAATCAATTGGAGTAGAACTCACCATCTGGAAAGCTGACACCAAATTTCTAATCCCTGTACACATCTGTGTCTTGAAATCCATGCCTCTGCTTTTAGCCTGTTTGTCTCTTGCAATGCCAGCCCCTGAGAGCTGCTGTCAGGTGCAATGTCACAATGATCTTCCTTCTCCTACTCCTGTTTTGCATTTTATTTGTATATGGGGTGGGAGCTGAGTGGATGGTAAGTCCTGTGATTCTGCAACAATAAAGAGGAGAAAAAAGACTGCTGAAACTGAGTGCACAGTGCTTTTGAGAGATAAGGCAATGAACATAAACCAATCAATTGGAAATCATAAAATCACAAAACATAAATCAATCAAACACACCAATCAATGCAATGGTCTACCCAGCCCCTCAACCCACCAATTACTTTCTGTGGGAAGTTCTGCATGCCCTACATTGGCCTCCTTGGTCACTTAAAACCCACAGATCTGGAGGAGAAGCAAGTCAATCGAAACCCCAAGAAATTGCCTGAGTAAAATAAGAGAAAGCAATGAGGTGAAGGGGCAATTAAAAGGGCTGAATCTCTGCTGTCTTGCTTCATGAGATCCCCTACCCTCCCCCCCCCCCCCCCCTTTTTCAAGGAGGAAACACTAATCCAACTTGGAGCTAGAAAGATATTGTCAGATATGTTCCCTGTAACAGATGTTTCTTGTGACTTTATCCTGCAAGGAAAACTAGTATTAATGTGTGTTAAACCATGACTTCCATTGTTCATCTGATCTGTGTTCTGTGTTTTGAGCTGTGGGAGTGTCACTTCTAGAGAGGTTGCTTGTATCACCTTCTGTTCAGACTAAACCTGACCAAACCAGTGAGGTATTTTCCCATAAGGTGACTCACTCCTTCCAGCTGGGTCACCCTCATGTATACGCAGAAGTAAGGCAATCAGAAAATGGTACCCCATCTCACTTTTAAATTCTGTCTAAGACCATTGCCAGTCAAGTTGTGTTGTAAGAAGCAGGAACTAGATCTGCTCTGTTACTCTGAAGGTCTCTGACAGCCTCGAGCTGCTCAGGAATGTGAATGCCAATGTGCAGGAGAGAAGCTGGACCAGGAATAGATTTGATGGAACATTGCGCATGCACATGATGGACAAGTTCTCCAAGATGGACGTTAAGGGAATAAGGATTTGGATACAACAGCTCAGTAATACACGCCAAATTAAAGAATGGGAATTGGAAAGCATCATCATCAAATGTGGAGTCAGGCAAGGCTGTTATTTCTCCTTCAAAATGTTCTTATGTTATATTAAGCCTTTTGCTAAATTCATCAGTAAGGACAGACATAAGCGAGGGCACTCCTCATATGCAAGAAAGTTAACAGTTCCAGAAAGCGGGTGAAAGTCTTCCTGTCCATGCCCAATATAATCGTCTTCTGTTAAGACCCAAAATGAGCATGTGTGATAGTTTAAACTGGCTTTGGGACCAGAGTCAATCATGACAAAAACCATGTTCTTTGCCACCGGTCTGATCGATTCTTTGCTCCTATTACTATTCAGACTATCTGGTTTGGAAGAGTCAGGAATGCAGCAATCATCAGCTAGAGAGGACAGCCAGGATGAAACAGAATTTGGAAATGTTGGAAAGGTCCTCTCTCTATTTGGCCATCAGTTGGGAAGTGCTTGCAGTATTAGAGTGTAGCTATGGCCCATTCCTCATTCCTGTGCCATCTTCCATTTGAGGCATCTGAGATATCTTCCACTTCATCTAGAGATCCAAAAACTCCCCCGATGCCCTATCCCAGACCTGTGCCACTGTGCAGTCTGACCAATTGTAGGCACTGCACGACACCCTTTGTCACCCAGGAGTCATGCGTCTGTACCATTTCATCACATCCCAGAACCTCCCCTTCACCGTCAAAGACGTCCGGACCATGACTGAGTCATGCAGGGTCTGTGCGGAGTGCAAACTATGCTTCTTCCGCCCGCCACAGCCCCACATCATCAAGGCCACTCGGCCCTTTAAATAGATTAGCATTGATTTCAAGGGCCCCATGCCTTCCACGAACAAGAACTTATACTTCCTCGCTGTTGTAGATGAATATTCCCATTTTCAGTTCACCATCCCTTGCCCTGACACCTCCACCGCCACCATTACCAGGGCACTAACGCAGATCTTCACCATGTTCAGATACTCGGCATTCATCCACAGTGATCGGGGGGTCCAGCATCATGAATGAGGAGCTGCGCCAGTACCTGCTAGTGGGAGGCATTGCGGCTAGTCGCACAGCTAGCTACAACCTAAGGGGCAATGGGCAGGTGGAGTGCGAAAACGAGGTGATCAGGAAGGCATTCCTCCTGGCCCTGAGATCCAAAGGCTGGTCCATTGACTACTGGCAAGATGCCCTCCCCAAGGTAATCCATGCCATTAGGTCGCTCTTGTGCACGTTCAGACCCCTCCACAAAAACCTTTTCTCAGTCCCCAGGAAATTGGCGACTGGGGAAAAAAAAATCTAGTTACCTGTTGCCAGTATAATTTCATCTGCACCCTTTTGCTAAATTCATCAGTAAGGACAGACATAAGCGAGGGCACTCCTCACATGCAAGAAAGTTAACAGTCCCAGAAAGTGGGTGAGTCTTCCTGTCCATGCCCAATATAATTGTCTTCTGTTAAGACCCAAAATGAGCATGTGTGATAGTTTAAACTGGCTTTGGGACCAGAGTCAATCACGACAAAAAAATCTGGTTACCTGTTGCCGGTATCATTTCATCTGCACTCTTGGATCCATGGTGCAGAGAACCATTCTCTATTGTTCCATAAGAAAGCTAAAGTCCATATCTGTGAGTTGGGACCCTGTTTCCAAACTAGCTGAACATTGAACGTCGCATTTGTGCATAGCACACAAGAAACACATTAAGCTGTGCTGTTTTTAGTGACCCAGTGCTAGGGGCAGGGTTTTGGCATCAATCACAAAATAAATAGGTCATTGATCACACATTATTAGATTAGTAAAACTTTGTTTTCTCTTTTAGGTTGTCCCTCAGTGTCACGGCTACTGTACAGTAACAAAGTAAACAAAGCATTAGTTGCTCATATCTCCTTAACACAGAATTCAATCAAAACCCATGTTTCAGTCGTATGTACATGTACAGCTGCAGTTTCCTTGCACAATTTGGACTTAACACTCATGTTTACATGCAGTAGAATTTCTACTGGTTCAACAGGGGTAGTCTGTCTGCTGCTGAGGAGCCTGCTGGTAATTTTATCCTTCCAAATATCTTGACTGAAAGTAATCTAAATAAAATTTTCTCAGTCTTCGAGGATTTGAAGCCATAGAAATTCTAAAGTGAGGAAAGGCTACAGATTAACATTTCAAAACATGCAGTGCCCTCCATAATATTTGGGACAAAGACACTTTTTTTTCCTTTATTTTGCCCCATATTCCACAGTTTTAAATTTATAATCAAACAATTCACATGTGATTAAACTGCACATTCCAGATTTTATTCAAGGTTATTTGTATACATTTTGGTTTGTCTATGTAGAAATTACAGCACTCTTTATATATAGTCCCTTCATTTCAGAACACTACAATATGTGGGACATTTGGCTTCACAGGTGTTTGTAAGTACTCAGGAATGTTTAATTGCTTCATTGGTACAGGTATAAGAATTCGCATCATAATTAAGAAATTAAACGCCGTGTCCAACAGATCAGAAACACGATTCAGGAGGCAGGTGTGGATATATCAGTGACTATTGTCCACAGAAGACCATAAACAGAAATACAGAGGCTACACTACAAGATGCAAACCACTAGTTAACCACAGGAACAGGATGGCCAGATTGCAGTTGCCAATAAGTATTTAAAAGTGCCTGCAGGATTCTGGAAAAAGATTGACAGATGAGACCAAGATTAACTTGTGTTGGAATGATTGCAGTAGTAAAACTATGGTCCCAAACATACTGCTAAACTAATAAAAAGAGCACCCTCACGCCCTTGTGTCCCACACCAGAGGGGAAAATGGTGTTAATGACAGGTAAATCCTGGCTAGTATTACCCCCTCCCTGGTTGACAGGTTGGTCCCTGCTAATACCCATCCACCCTCCCCCAGCTGAACGAGCCCCCCTCTAACTCACTAATGCCACATTCTAACATATGTTCTGGCACCGACCTCGTGGCTGCTGTAGAGGCCAGGCAGAGCATCACAGAGAAGATACTTAGCACCTGGTGATGTCTATGAATCACAGATGTCGAGGAATCATTGCATGCAAGGGATATGCATCAAGGTATTTAATATTATGGTGCCCTTAAATGAGGGGACCATGTATAAAAAAGTGTTGTAATTTCTACATGGTCAAACCAAAATGTATACAAATAACCTTGAATAAAATCTGGAATTGCACTTTAATCACATGTGAATTGTTTGATTACAAATATAAAACTGTGGAGCACAGTGACAAATAAAGAGAGAAAAGGTGTTTTTGTCCCAACATTATGGAGAGCACTGTAGACCCTGAGGAACAGGGTCAGTGGCACAACGATTCTGTGTCAGATTGTAGGTTTAAGTCATACTCCAGATCTTGTCGCTTGAGTATAACTAGGGCCTCAGTGCATGGGTGTTGGAATGGGGAAGGATACTGATATTGATTCACTTCTAGTGAATTCAAGGAAATTTGTGGAGACAGTATTGGTGGTAATGTCACAGTGTGCTAAGGTTCCTATTATAGCTAATTCAGGACTCAAAGGCATAAAGGAAGACAGGGATTGATGCTGCTTATTAAACCATGATTTTTTTGAAAGTGGTGATGAATTTATAATTGATGTCTACCTTCATTATCAATCTTTATTGTTGAAGGGTAGGATGATACTATAGAGTAGTATACTAAAGCTATCTTAGTGGTGCAAAACTCAGTGATGTGGCAGGGGGCTGGATTGATTGATGGACAGGATGAACAGATGGTTATTATTTTAGAGAATGGAGTTAGCCCAAAATACACCAATACCACAGCTGCCAGTCAGAAGTTGGACAATCTGGCTCATAATGTTTAGTCCAGGCTGCACCTGGGCTCAGCTATTTTTAAGCTTCCTTTCTCCTCTGGAGTGTTAAGGGCCCAGAGGACTCCAAAACCCAGCAACAATAGAAATTCACCAAGACAAATGGCTACATAAACAAAAGTCTCTGACTTTAACTTATTACTATTAACTTAACTTAACCCCATTCTAATTCTAAATGCAACTGTATGCAATGAGTATAAGTTCAGAAAATTTCTTTGATTCACAGCCCAATCTCACTTCTCACTCCTCCAAGTTCACTGGTATCAGGCAATTCTTAAACTGTGCACAGAATTTAACATTTATGAATTTTCACCAAGCTCTGGTACTTAAATGGTTACCACTCAGGAAGGTTCTTGTTGGTTTTCAGAGAGAGATTCTTTGCTTGTTGGACACACACAAATTGATAGACTTCCATCAGTCACTTCAGTGTCTTGCTGAAGAAACTTGCCCATCAGGATTTTCCAAATGATCACTTATTCTTCTGCAGTAACCACAGAGTTTCTTATGTTTTCCTTATTTCAGGTGAAACACCCCAGCCAGCCATTTCCTCTTGTATGAACCACAAGGGTTTTCAACAGGCTGAACTTCAAAATGGGGTTTCAACAAGCTACCAGCTTTCCATGACTGCAGAAACCAGTTCTCTCTCTCTCTCTCTCTCTCTTAGAGAAAGCCTGTTTGGTCTCCTCTCTCTGCTTGCAAAAGCACATGTTCTTTTTAGAGCAGAAAACTGCAACCAGACAAATTGCAGAACCGGACCCAAACTTCTGAGTCCATTCATCTGTTGCTTTCAAAACAATTTATCCATTATTCCACAGCATGTCCAATTAATGGCTACTTGTATAGGCATTCTTCAAAGGTTTTGCAAAGGCACTCAGAGCCCGGAGTGTCAGGTTTGAGTAAAGCTCTGGCATTTTAAATGAGATCTGTTTTGTGAAGTGTTTGTGTTTGTTTGTGACCTACATTAGCCCCACAATCTATCTCCTTAAAAAACATATCTATATATAATATAAAATATAAATATAATCCATCACAGGAAGCATTAAAATCAATCTCAATTGCATCATTTTGCCTGCAGTCCTTCACCAGAGTGATCTCACATTTTCCTCTAGACCTATGAAAGAGTTAACAATTCCCTCTTTGGCCTCCTCAGCACCTGCAAAGCCAAAGATAAAACCTCATCCTTGATCTCAAGGCATTGTTCTGGAAGAAAGACAGACATGACTTGAGCTATGTGGATGGATATTCATGATGCCAAGTGCAATCACTGTATTGAGTCCTTAATTAAAGATTCAAGATTACTTTATTGTCATGTAATAATACAGAAGATGTAATAGTACACGAAAGTGCCTTCTGTCTGCTATAAGGCAAAGAGTTGCCATCGGTATCATCCAGTGCCTCTTACAATGTGAGAGAAAGAGAAGCAAATGAGTCCCTTAAGATTCACTGAGTGTCTGAGGATTCACCTTCAGTGCTCCCGAAATTTCTCCAGCTGCACAGACTCCTGGTCACCCATCTGCAATGCAAGCTCCAGATCCAAATCTTCGACATGATCATGAAGCCATCAGCACCTGAAGTCATTTGGCAGCTCTACTTGCCCACAGAATCCTCTTGAATCCAAGCTACAATACCTGGATCCCATAAACCAGTCTCCAGCAGCCTGCAGCCTGTGCAGGACTTTCTTATTAAGAACAAGAGGATTACTAGGGAGAGGATAGGACCACACAAGGACAAAGAAGTCCTTGGAGTCAGAAGAAGTGGGCTAGGTGCTAAATGATCAGTGCTTACCAGGGAGAAGGACATGAGAAGTGTGAGAGTGATAGGGAACATAATGTGGAGAAAGCTCATTTATTAGTGCATTTTGAGATCAAGAAAGAGGTGGTACTGGGTCTTTTGAGGAGCATTAAGTATTGGAGAAACTCAGCAAGTCACACAGTGATGTGCTTATCAATAACTCCAAAGACTAGAAGTTACCTGACAGATAGGCTTTTATGACCATAAACAGAAGACACATCTCATGTGGCTGACCCGAGGCCCGAGCTTGTTCTGGGGGAGGGGTTATGATGTTGCTGTCTTTATTAAGGGAATCAAGGGGGAGGAACCATGGATACAATCAGCAAGGGTTGGGCCAGCCATGCACATACAAACAATAGCCCCTTTTAAATTGCAGCACCTGGGTATCCCTCCTGGGACCCGGGTGCAATTACTGGGGAAAAGATGCTGGAAGAAGCACCTTTTACTTTGCAGCAGGATCGACCCATTAAATCGCCAACCCAGTGATTTAAGGGGGATCCAGCCCAGCAATGACACATCATGCACTACCCAGAAGTACTGCTGGATGTTCAGATGTTGGCTGCCCGGTGATGCAAGCACGTAAGTGCTGATGTCACAGGAATAAGCAGGTCTGCCATTTTCGTTTTCAAATCAGCCATGGACAAGACCTAGAGGTAGGTCAGGGATTCGTTTGGATTCCGATAGGGTTGACCCAGTTGGACCCTTTCTGACTGCTGTGTAACTGGGGCGCTAAGTGGGCAAATTGCCAAGTTAACCCCATTTTACACGGCAGTTTGAAAGGGCCTAGTATTCCACCACACACAGTATCCATAGGAAGTAAAAAGCTATCAATGTTTCAGGTCTGAGCCCTTCATTGGGAATGTGGAAAAATGGGTAGCACCTGAATAAAAAATTGGGGGTGAGAGGAGAAAGAAGGAAGGAGCTAATAGATAAGAGGTAATAGGTGAGAAGGGAGGAAGGAGCTTATAGGTAAGAAGTAATAGGTGGATGAAGGTGGGATAATAGAAGCTGAGAACTGATTGGGCAAGGGTAGAGGGCTCAGAAGCATAGCAGAAGGGAAAGGAGATAGAGGAATAAGGAAAGGGAGAGATCAGGCGATCGGGTTAAAGAAAAATATATATGAGTAACCAAAATAGCAAAACTTGGATTTGAATTGAATAAAAAGATTAAGGATTGAAAGCAACAAAAGAACACTTTTGAGGATGTCAATATTTTTGTCGTCCAGTTGAAGTCTACCAAAATGGAATACAAGGTGTTGTTCCTCCAATTTGTGGTAAGCCTTGCGTCTGGTTCTCCCACTGTTGACTGAATTACAATAAATATTGTATCTTTGTTTGTGTTCCAATCAAAAATGCCCTTGCCCCATTGCAATCTTGTGTGAGGACTGAATGTGCCAAGTAGGAATAACTGATACAAAAGAATTGGTCTGGTAACAAAACATAGCTGTGTACAACCAACTGAGGAAGCAGGGTCAGCAAGAAAGGGATTAATTAGAAACAATGAAAGAGTAGCAGAACAAAGGATATATGAGTAACAAAACAAAAATAGCAGAACACAATTTGAATTGAATAAAAAGATTAAGGATTTCATGGAACAATACAGTGAAAGTCCAAAAATCTGGAAGCCAGAAATCTAAACCACCCAAGAACCTAGGCATCTTGAAAATTCTCAACTTTTGTGTGCGTGAGTACACGTGTAAGCACAACAGATTCACAGCAACAAAAAGCAAGCAGGAGGAAGTCAAGGAAATGCAAGAAATTTTTTTTTGTACTTTGTATTTTATATGAAAAAATGTTTTGTTAATAAACTATTAAATTTTTACCTGTTTATTCTCCTTAAATTTGAATTTTCAAAGTACTGGCTGAGAATCTAGAAAATACAGACTGACCTAATCCCTGAGCAATCTGGATTTTAGGCCTTTTACTGATGAACAATACATAATCACTATTGAGAGAAAGAGTGATATTCAACAATCTCAGAAATATATGGGAAAAATTGAAAATGGAGAAAATAAAGGGACAATCTTCATAACCTGATGATTTTCATCCAAGCATATCAAAAGAACTTGGTAGATGTAAAACATTAACTGTTCCATTTGATTGGAAATATGCACGTTAATTCCATTACAGAAGACCATAAGGCTTGTGGAATGTTAGATTTTACTTCAATCTAGAATATAAAAGGCTGGAAATTATGCTTTCATCCTTTAGTGTTGGTCAAAATGCATCTGGAGTGCTAAAGGTATATAAAGAAAATCAGAAAGTGCTAGAATAAAGAGGAAAGAGACTTGCAGCCACCACGTTGGAGATTCTCAACGACCGTTTTATTCAAATCCCGCATGCTCTCCTTTAAGGGCAGCGTGAGCTCCGCCCCCACGTGAACGGTGACATCATGACATCTGAGGCGCATGCTGGGCTGCAGCCACGTGGCAAGGAGGTCCCTCGACGGCGCCATCTTCTCATGACTGCCCCGCCACGTGGCGGTACAAGCGGGGCCCGTTCGCCACGAGTATGTGCACAGCCACACAACTTTAATTTATTCTTGCAAGGGGGCAGATACCAAACAATAACCGGACAAATATATGATATTATGGCTTATATTCTTTTGACTTTAGACATTTGAGAGTTAACAAATGTTTACGAGGCAATAGCATTCAATAGGGTGGGAATTTTTTTTGAAATCCCCACCCCCTGCAAGGCTTATGCAGGCGAATTTGCATCAAAGCTTTATTGTTTTAGGATTATGGAACATAAGCAAAAATAGAAATTTCTGGAAAAAAATCAGCAGGACTGGAGTGAGAAACAAAAAGAACTGGTGAAATGTTCAATTTCTAAAGGGTCGTAAACCCCAAATGTGGATTGTTTCTCTTTCCTTTTTTACACACGCTAACCGGTTTGCTGGAAAATGTTTTTCTAGTATTTTCTTTTTTTTATTTCGCATTTCCAGCATACATAAGCAGTTACTAAAAGCCGAGGGGGGGGGAGAGAGTAAGTTGCGAAGGATGGGGGGGGGGGGGTAGGTGAAAATGGGGAGAAAGAGAAGGTGTTGAGTGAGTTCGGTCTGATGACCGAGCGTGGTGACAGGATGGGACTAGCGGTAACCGTTGGCCGTACGTAGTGCGGTAATGTTGGGGGCGGGGCTAATAGCCACGGATGGCCACAATTGGTGGAGGACATGGAAGGCGGGCCAATAGCGTGAGCGGGTGGAGTTTGCTTGTTGGTTGGTGGTCTACCAGCGACAGGCGGGCGTGGGAATCACCATGTGATAGGCGGGTCTCGTGGCGCTCGATCCTCGGATTGGGCGCGCAGGGGGGGGAGCTGTGGTGTCAGGTTGATGGAGTGGGCGTGATTGGGTGCGGGAAAAGGCTGGTTGCTCTCGATTACGGTGTGTGGTCCTCCTTTCCGTTTGAGCCATCCGGGCCGCTGGGGCGTGCGCTATGTGGTGAGGCTGCAGGATGTGCAGCAGCAGCGAGTTGGTCATCGACTTCCTCCGCAATAAACTGCAAGAGCGGGGTCACAGCTGGAGTCGTCTGTGTGAACAGAACGGCGCGGCCGAGCCTGGACTCCAGCCCCATAATGGGGTTGCTGCTGATTTCAATGGCAGGCCTGAGGCCGAACGCACCTGCCAGGTCCTGCGAGAGGCCGCCGAGGAGTTCGAGCTGCGTTACCGCCGGGCCTTCAGCGATCTGTCTGCTCAGCTGCGCGTTACCCCGGACACGGCTTACAGACGCTTCGAGCAGGTGGTGGGCGAGTTATTCCGCGACGGCGTCAACTGGGGCCGCCTGGTTGCCTTCTTCTGTTTCGGGGCGGCGCTGAGTGTGGAGAGCGTCGAGAAGGAGATGGGTTCACTTGTGCCGCGGATCGCCCAATGGATGAGCACCTATCTGGAGAGCAACCTGGATCCGTGGATCCAGCAAAACGGCGGCTGGGTAAGGCTGCTGGCGGAGTTCCATTCATCCCAGCACACCGGACACCTGCGCCTCCGACCCTTTCCCAATGGCATCGACCCCCGTCTTCGCCCCACTCGGGACAACTTGACCTATTTCAAAATATGTTCCTCTGTTCCGACCCAAATCCCGGAGCAACGATTATGATTTTTGTGACTTTTTTCTATTCTACTAGGCTGTCTGAACTTTGATCCTATCCCCTCACACATTCTTTTACCAACGTGTATATCTCCCCCCCCCCCCCCCCCCCGCCTCCAGTTGTCCTCCAACTTCTGGAAAGACTCCCAAGACTTTATTCTACTTGGACACTTGCCCTAACACACTTAGACAGAGAGCCAGACTTCTGGTAATATGTTCTCAACGCCTAAGGTATCCGACCCTTGACTCTGATCTTATGCTAGATATCCTATTTCAAACAAGGATTAATTGGACCTGAAACCTCATTGTCAAATCAAATGAATACTTGTTCCCAGCATAAAGGGCCCCAATCTTGTGACCCAATCCAATCATACCAAGTGCAGGTTGAGGGAGAAGTGCAGAAGTATAGATGTGAGATGACCAAAGAATTATCCTTACAGAGGTGGGGTGGTTGGCATAAGAGACAATGTTATGAAAGAAATTATGATGTTTACATTTCAATGAAGAATCATTTGATCATTAAATATGAATTCAGTTAACTTTTGTCTAGTCTAAATAAAGATGAAAAGAAACTAAATTGTTTTAGTTGAGGCAAATAGAAATTCTGGTTTATCCAATATTGCAACCAGCAACTAATCTGACAGCGAGGCATGTAAACATGAGATTAGGGTTGTTCTTGCCATGGTGAGGAAAATGACACAGGACTTCTGGTTAATGTAGCTTCCAGCAATAACTGCAAGGATCATTTGCAGGATCAGTTTTTAATGGTGAGTTAGTTAGGAATGAATAAATATTTTGCAAGTTGCCAAAAAGATATATAAAATGGAGTGTTCTCTCATGGGGTATCTTGGATCAGATAATTGTGCTCCTGTTAGTTGGGCAAAGTCCAATTGGATGTTAACAAAGCAAAGCCTTTAGGAAAAAAAATGTGTGATTAGTTGTAGAGTTAGAGTCACAGAAGGAGGGAAACAGGTCCACTGAGTCTATGCTGATCACCAACCACCTTCCATGTATTTTAAAATTCTGAATGGTGCAGATTGAGAGGAAAATAAATCTGAAAAGAAGACATAGATAGGAGAGGACATGTGGTTACTAATGTTTTTGATATATGTGGTAATGTTGCCAAAGCACAATATTAAATATTTGAGACACGTTTACAAATATGAACAAGAAAGCTGAATCATTGAAATTTGCAGGTTACCAGATCATAATTGCACTATCATCTTTAAATCAGGATGTTGCATTGTTAAAGGTTAAATTTTAAAAATGAATGGTTGACAATGTAGGAAATCTGTGTATTAAGTGCTTTCCTCTTGTTTGGGTTTGTGTGCTCCCCCTCCCATCCATATGCTTATCCAACTCTTTCTTGAATGACTTCACAATAGGCTCCAAATTTTTGCCTTTTGCGAAATGTATTCATCTGCATCATCACATCGAATAGCCTGAATATGCCTGAGATTGTCTGATCTCGAAAGCTAAGCAGGCTCGGGCCTAGTCTGTACTTGGAGGGGAGACTGCCTAGGAACACCAGGTGCCGTTGGTTTCTGTGAGGAGTGCTGGACAAAGTGGTGACTCTCTGTCTGCCTTACGGTAGATGAAAGTTAGTTTCATGTTTGTAATATTCTAAATGTAGTGACAATAATGGAACCTTTTAAAATTTTTATATTGACCCATGAATAAATATCATCTTGCCTTTAGTCTTTAAATACTTGGATTTTACTCTGAATTAAGCTTCTGTGGACAGGATATATTTAGAATTTTCCACAAAGTGTAGGGAGATATAATTCCCGTATCATTTTGGTTCTTTATTTCACGAGGCTTCATATGATGGTGGTGGGTGAACTCTGGGTGGGTTTGACATTATGATAGGTGATCTTTGTGCAAGGCTGTTTGCCAGAGATTGTTGGCCTCTGTGTAGGGTTAGTTACTTCAAGGTGAGTGGTCTCGTTAGCTTTTCTGACAGTGTGGGCTTGGCAACCCTCTTAGCATATTTTTGTGCTTTGTATCTCTGATCAGCCAATTGTGATGTGCTAGCTGTTCATACTGCCAGCCTTTTTCAAAGTCGGAATTAATTGTTATGATCATGTCACAAAATTCATTGTTTTGCTGCAGCATATAACAGTGCAAAATTTGTATAAACCACCTTCTAAAATGATTAAAAATAGTGCAAGAAAAATTCAAAGTAAGGCATTGTCTGTGGTTCATTGTTCATTCAGGAATCTGATGAAAGGGGGAAAGAAGCTTTTCTTGTGCTATTGAGTTCTCGCCTTCAGGCTCCTGTATCTTTTTCCCGATGGTAGCAGAGTGAAGAGAATATGGCCTAGGTTGTGGGGGTCCTTGAGGATAGAGGCTGCTTTCTTAGGGTACTGCCTCTTGCAGATGTCCTTGATGGTGTGAAGAGTAATGTCTCTGATGTTAACAATTCTGTGGAGATTTTTTGTTTCCTGAGCATTGGCACCAGACAGTGATGCATTGCCATTATCAATGAAATTATTCTGTTGTAAGCATCTGTTTCAGAACATTGCTTACTTCTATTTCATTCATGCTTTAGGAAGTGAATTAATTCCCTATCATAATTAATCTGAATTTTAAAAAAGTTTTTTCTCGCACCCTCTTTGTACATTGGTCTTTCAGCTATCTGTGAAAGAGGATAGTTCTCTTCTATTTATTCTGTCTAAATCAGTGATAATCTTGTACAGCTCCAAGGACAACAACAAAAGTAATTTTTACCAACTTTTCCAATGGCAAAGTTTTAGCGAGTTGCAATGCACCCATATTTATCCTTAAATAAGGAGACCAAAATATACACCATTCTCTAGATGTGGGTTTTACCAAGGTGTTATGTGCTGTAACAGGACCATCTTTCTTTTGCATTCCATCCCTTGGAGTGATGTTTGAACACACAATCTCTGTAGGTAAGACTAGGGACCTCCCACTAGTCACAGCTGGCATAGGGTTTGCATTGCTTCATGTAGCTACAACTCTTATTTAATACTTGGGTTCAATGAGACCTGTTGCCATGGGCGTGGAAGCTACTTGGAATTTCAAGTATGCCTGATCAATGGTTGAAATTCTTATTTTGTAGTATGTTCCGAAATCCTTCACTGATTAACCCCGTAAATTACTTTTGCTTTTTTTCCCCCCTAGGAATGCATTAGATTCTTGTCCTGGAGGATGATGCATATCATCACTTTATTATGCTGCCTTCAGCATCAGATAAATCTCACTATTTATCTGATTATTTCTGGATTCCTTTTGCAGTTATTGACTTTTGTGAAAGGGCAGAATATCAAGTTTCTCATCCGGATGGAGGAAATTTTATTGAAACATAATTTCCTCTGAAATGGGATCTGATGAGTAAACATTGCCCCAGAACCAGTGTAGCAATTGCATAATTTCAAGTGGAATACATACTTAATGAAAGTGGTAGTGTTCCATCCTGAAATACTGAATCATCATCATTGAAACTGATCTGCCAATAAGCACCAATGGATCAAATGAATTGTATTCTGGTTTCTGCACTTTGCCACTTTTCAAGCTGATATACCTCGTTATTCCAGAATCTAGCAACATTATCTTTATTGCATAGGTTCGCTGATCAGTGTTTCAGAGCTTGAGTTGTACGTCTTGTTTAGAACCTGGGATGTGCTTTGTAAAAGGTAATGAATGAGTAGGACAGGATTTAGATTGAAAGAAGTGGAGATGTGACTCACATGAATATGAGGAAATCTGATTTGGAGTAAATCATAAGAAATATTTAATTTTAATCTGTGTAACTGAATGCTAATAGACAACAAGTCAAGTGGCAGCTGTAGAGTGCAAAATCTAACTATACAACCTCTGCTCCCCCATCTTTCCTGCAAAACTGGCATATATTTTGGAGTATAAGTCGAGTTGTGAAACCCAAAAAAAACTCTCCAAAAAATGGGGGTCAATTTGTACGCCAGATATACTTTTGAGACCTTAAATTCAGCTCAAAATCCAATCCGCACTGATCCGGCATACAAGTGGACCCTTGGTTAAAAAAAAGAAACCCAAATGCAACAGATTTTCATTGACTTTTATTGAAAACAACACAATTAGCACCCTTCAAAATCACTCACTATCATTGTCTGAAGCAAAGATGGCAGCAAGCTCATCCATACTCTGTGTTTAAACTGTCATCATCTGAGTCCCAGTCTGTATCTGATGAGGTGGTTTTAAGTTCATCGTCAGTGTCCCATAATAAATCATCTTCCATACCATCAATTGAAGAAGAGATACCACACTTTTAAATGATTTTATCACAGTCTCCACTTTAACTTTGTCCCATGCCTTGAGCACGAAATTACACAGCATATCAAGTGATGCAGCACCCATTTCCCCACCTTTTGTAAATGACATTTTTGCACTCATCATCCATGCATTCTTCACACACTGTTTTTGAATGGCTTGTTTAAGCAGACATCAAGAGGATTCAACATAGACGTCAAACCACCCGGGATAACTGCCTTGCAAGTATTATGTAGTGCTAATCTATTTTTAGTGTTCTTAGCTAAGTGGCTTCGAAACATATCCAAGACCAGCAAACTCTGTTCTTTGTGTAAACCACCTGGTCGCCTGTTCCACACATTGTCTATCCATAGTTTTACAAAATTTTCATCCATCCATCCTTTTCAATGAAAATGTACAAAAATACCTGCAGGGAATTTCATTTTCGGTTTAATTTTGTGTTGGAAGATTACCATGGATAGACAATAGGTGCTGGAGTAGGCCAATTGGCCCATCTAGCCAGCACTGCCATTTATTGGATCATGGCTGATCTTTCTCTTTCAATAACTAATCCCAGCCTTATTCCCATAACCCTCAACTCCCCTGCCTTATCCAACTCTCTCTTAAATCTATCCACCGAATCTACCCCCACCACCTTCTATGGCAATGCATTCCACAGATCCACAACTCTCTGGGTAAAAATAGTTCTCCTTATTTCTGTCTTAAATGGCCTTCCCTGTATTCTTAAAATATGCCCTCTTGTCCTAGTCTCTCCCATCATTGGGAACATATATTCTGATTTCACCCTGTCAAGCCCTTTGATAATCCTAAATACCTCAATCACGTCTCCCCTCATCTTTCTAAACTCCATCACATATAATCTCAATCTTTCTAACCTATCTGCATGTGTCAGTCGTGCCATCCTGGGAACTAACCTTGTAAATCTGTGCTGCACTCTCTTTGTAGCAAATGTGTCCTTTCTTAAATATGGGGACCAGAATTGGAGGCAATACTCCAGGTGAGGTCTCACCAGGGCCCTGTACAACTGCAGGAGGGCTTCTCTACCCCTATACTCCAATCTCCTCTTTATGAAAACCAACATACCATTTGCCTTCTTTACCACTTGCTGAAATTTGTCCCGTTAGCTATACACAATAACACCACAGTAAACCTGGTCCTTTTGTGGCCTGGACTTCTGGTTTGCAGTTTTAACACCTTTCCATTTCTAATGTTCTCTTGCCTATCATAGCAAAATTTGTGGGTGTTTTGTCCATGTTTCCAATGGAAATTGATGTTTCTCCTGGTTCCATATAATAAACTAGTGAAAACTTATAACTTTATGATCAAGATCTTTTGGTAGTTTCTGTGCAATATTTGGTTTTTGGCATGATACCAGATTTTTCCTGTTCATTAAATGATTGCAGCAGCCTACTGTAGCCTCACTGAGGTCTGGATGCAACTTGGCCTACTGCAGTGCAAATGCTCTTATTTTATTTTGCGTGACTATGTAGCAATCATGCCTCTGTTCACGTACCCATTCTGCCACATGATTTTTCCAACTTTGGCCAACGAGTGTTTCCTTTTCTCAGTCTCTTCTTTCTTCCTCCAATCTCTTAACAATTTCTCATATGCATCTAATTTTCTTGTAGCAGCAAAATTGTAGGTTTTCTTGGCCATTTCTATCACTTTCAACTTAAAGCTTGTTTCATATTTTTGTTGCGTGCTGCGTTATGTCAAAGTACCCTCAATGATAGCAATCACCTCCAGCCAAAGCCCAGCAGATCAATCCATGTGATCTATGGGGGGGGGGGTCGATGTATATGCCGGTCAACAACCCATTTCAAGCTTTGGGAGTTGACTTCTATGCTGGTCAACGGGGCATCTCGGGCAGCCAGTAAATGGGGGTTGACTTGAATGCTGGATGTACCATAAAACCCTTAAAATTAGGCTGAAAAAGGGGGGTTGACTTGTATGCTGAAATATATGGTATTATGTTGCTGTAGATTCTTACCCAGCAATACTGTACATTTTGTAGTAATTATACCCATTATATACCTCAACTATATAGTGGCAGACATGTGCCAATAGTGCTTTCACCTGTTTTATAATGGCAGACGTGCCCATCAAGGTAGTAGTACATCTGGGTCGAGAGCTGGATTTGGACTTGGACCTGAATTTGAGAACAGAGGATTAAGATAAATTTGTGTTGAAAGCGTGATAGCAAATGTGGGCCACAAGGATGCATTATCCATGACCTCCGTGGTGTTCCTGTGATGTGATGGATGACATAAGGATTCTCAGGGATGTAGTGGGTAGTTCATGCAGTGCAGCAGAGAAGCTGAACAATGGGAATGATGAGAACAGATGAAATGGTCATACACAATGGCTGGATATTGTGACCCATGGACCAATGAGAAGGCAAGTTCCATATATTTAAAAAAAAACATAAAAGGAACAGGAATGGCAATCCAACCCCTTGAGTCTGCTCTGCTATTCTACATGGTTCACAGACCATTTTCCTGTGCCATCTACATAACCTTTGGTTCTCTTAATAGTCAATATCTATTGAGACTGTGCACCCATTGCAACAGGAATCTTTGGTTGAAGAAATTTCCCTCATTTCAGTCCTAACTGGCCTACCTTTTATTTGAATACTGACCTCTGAATCTCCCATTCTTCTAAGTTATTTAGAAAAAAGGCACACTCAATCTCTCTTCCAAGAAGCAGTTATAATTTAATTAAACAGTTTGTAATTGAATGAAGACCATTCCTTTTCATTTGTATAACACTTTATTACATCCTGAGAATGTTTTCCTGACAGTGTAACAATGCAATAAGCTATCAGAGCAACATACCTCAATTACCACTTGGGTAGATTTTCCAAAGCTAAAAGTTTGAACATTCAACTTCATCATAAATTTAACTTGTGCTGATGCTTCCAGGCAATGCAAAATGCTCGTGAGATAAAACATTAACTTGGCGACTCAAGATAGAAAAGATACAACTCTAATCCAGTGTAATTTTCCACAGGATATCCCCAGTGCTCTCAATCAACAATAATTTTCATATAACAATATCTTGCTGCACACAAAATTGGCTAGTGTTTATATGACAACATCAATCCATCAAGAATGATTCCCTACCGCTAAACTGCTTCAACAAGTGTTCTAGGAATTTTAGATGTGAGAATAGTGGAAATATTTTATGTTTTAGAAGTGTTGTCTTACAGTGTGTTCAAAAAAAGAAAACAGGAAAGGTGGTGATGAGGAAGCAGAAATGAGAGGTAAACAAGTATGAAATGGCCATGTTGAACTATATGACTATAAATATTAACGGAATACATAACCAAAGCAAAAGGAAGAGGCTGTTAAATTTACTGAAGAATGAAAAAATTGATATAGCATTTGTGCAGGAAACACATCTAATTGAAGTGGAACACAAGAAATTAAGGAGAGACTGGGTAGGGCACGTAAGGGCAGCATCATATAATTCAAAAGCCAGAGGAGCAGCTATATTAATCAATAAAAATGTACCAATCAAAATAAAGGAGGAAATAATAGATCCATCAGGGAGGTATGTAATGATAAAGTGTCAGATATATTCAGAATTTTGGAATTTGCTCAATGTATATGCACCTAATGAAGAGGATCAAAAATTTATGCAAGATATCTTTTTGAAGATTGCAGATATGTAGGGGAATATACTGATAGGAGGGGACTTTAATCTTAATTTGGACTCAAAGATGGACAAAAAACTAGCAGAAAGAACAAAGTATCCAAATTTATGGTTTAAATAGATGCAGGAAATGCAACTTTTGGATATATGGAGGAGTCAACACTCAATGGCGAAGGAATACTCATATTATTCGGGTAGACACAAAACATACTCAAGGATAGACCTGTTCCTGTTGTCAGCCCACATCCAAGGGAGAGTTAGAAAAACAGAATATAAAGCTAGATTGTTATCAGATCACTCACCCCTGTTATTAGCACTAGAGCTGGAGGACATCCCACTGAGAACGTATAGATGGAGATTAAACTCCATGCTACTTAAAAGACAGGATTTTTAGAGAATTAATTGAGCGACAAATTAAAATGTATTTTGAAATAAATATGGAATCAGTGAAAGATACATTTATACTATGGGATCCAATGAAAGCGTTCATCAGAGGGCAGATAATAAGTTATGTAACTAAGATGAAGAAGGACTACAATCGGAAAATAGAACAGCTGGAAAGGGAAATAGCAACTACAGAAAAAGAATTAGCAACAAGGGAAGATGCAACAAAAAGAAGAGAATTGGCAGACAAAAAAAAATATGAAACACTACAAACATACAAGGTGGAGAAAAACATAATGAAGACTAAACAGAAGCATTATGAGCTAGGAGAAAAAACGCACAAAATACTAGCTTGGCAGCTTAAGACAGAACAAACTAAAAGAACGGTATTGGCATCAAGGAAAAAGGACAAACAAATTACATATAACCCAACGGAGATCAATGAAAACTTCAAGGAATTCTATGAGCAATTATATAGAACTGAGAATGAAGGGAAAGAAGACAAAATAGATGAGTTTCTAGCTAAAATTGAACTACCGAAATTGCAAGAGGAGCAAAATAAATTAATAAAATCATTTGAAATAGAGGAAATACAGGACATATTAAAAAGACTACCGAACAATAAAACGCCAGGAGAGGACGGACTCCCAATAGAATTCTATAAAACATTTAAAGACTTATTAATTCCTCCTCTCCTAGAAGTAATGACCCAGATTGAAGAAACACAAAACATGCCAGATTCATGCAAAACAGCAATAATTGCAGTAATACCAAAGACGGGGAAAGATCCACTAACACCAGCATCGTATAGACCAATATCTCTACTCAACACAGATTATAAGATAATAGCTAAACTATTAGCAAACAGATTGGCTGACTGTTTACAAAAAATAGTAAAACTAGATCAAACTGGATTTATTAAGAAAAGATGAACAACGGACAATATCTAAGTTCATTAACTTAATCCATGCAGTACAAGGAAACAAGACATCAACAGTGGTGGTTGCCTTAGACGCAGAGAAAGCCTTTGACAGAGTAGAATGGAATTATTTATTCAAAGTACTACAAAAATTCAACCTACCAGAGAAATATATTAATTGGATTAAAGCATTATATAAGGGACCATTGGCAAAGGTGACATTAAATGGATATATATCAAACCAATTTAAATTAAGCAGGTCTACTAGGCAGGGATGTCCACCATCTCCCTCACTGTTCGCATTAGCTATAGAACCTCTGGCAGAACTGATAAGAACAGAAAATAAAATAAGAGGGATTAAAAATAAAAGAGAAGGAATATAAAATCAGTCTATTTGCGGATGACATCATAATATACTTAACAGAACCAGAAATATCAATAAAATAATTACTTCTCCATATTCCTTCAATTTCTTGTGTATCAGGGTACAAAATCAATGCAAATAAAAGTGAAGCGATGCCAATGAATAATGCGGATTTCACAAAGTTTAAGAAAGAATCACCATTTAGATGGCAAACACAAGCAATCTGATACCTAGGTATTCATCTAGATAATAATCTTGGCCATCTATACAAATTAAATTATCAGCCATTAATGAAGAAATTACAAGATGACTTAGAACATTGGAAAGATTTACCACTAACACTGATAGGAAGGGTAAATTGCATTAAAATGAATATCTTCCCAAGGATACAATACCTATTCCAATCGTTGCCAATTCACCTAACAGAGAAATTCTTCAAGGAGCTAAAGAAAATAATAAGGAAATTCTTATGGAAAGGGGGGAAACCGAGGATAACGCTAGATAAATTAACAGAATGGTACAAACAAGGGGCCTTACAGCTACCAAACTTTAAGAATTATTATAGAGCAGCACAATTAAGATACCTATCAGATTTTTATCAAACAAGGGAAAAACCAGATTGGACCAGATTAGAGCAAGATAAAATAGGGGAGAAGGTTCCTGAACATATACTATATAAGTGGGATGAAAAGCTGGTGCAATGTGGGAATTCACCAGTACTGCATCATCTGCTCAACATTTCGAAGAAGATTCACATAGAAAAGAAAAAAACAAATGATCAACTACCCAAATTAATATTGACGCAAAATCAACTAATCCCCTTCACAATAGATAACCTTTCCTTTAGAGAATGGGAGAGACAAGGGATCAAAAGAATAGAAAATTGTTTTTCGAGAAATAAATTATCTTTTGAACAAATTAAGTGCAAATATGGTATAACTCACGGTATAATGTTTGGATACCACCAACTGAAAACCTACTTGAAGGACAAATTGGGAAGCAGGCTGAGGTTACCAGAAGGAAGCAAATTTGAATATGTGATTACAGACACAATGATAATTAAAAGATTTATAACAAACATGTACATCAAACTGCAAGAGAAAGGAAAAGAGGAAACAAGCTGTAAACCCAAACAAAAATGGGAACAAAATCTAAACATAAAGATAAAGAATGAAACATGGGAAAAGCTATGCTCCGAAACTATGAGAAATACAATAAACACGAGCTTACGCATGATACAGTATAATTGGTTACACAGGCTATACACCACACCCCAAAAGTTAAATAAATGGGACCCAACAGTATCAGACAGATGTTTTCGCTGTAAGAAGAAAACGGGAACAACAGTACATGCAATTTGGGCATGTGAGAAAATGGAAAAGTTTTGGGAAGATCTAAATCAGGTATTAAATAAAATCACAAAAAGCAACATACCAAAAAATCCAGAGATCTTTCTTCTAAGTAATATAAGAAGTAAAGAACTTAGCCTCGATTTGGATGGAGCACAAAAAAGATTTATTATGATAGCCTTACCAAAAAAACATATTATGTCAACCTGGAAATCAGAAGATAGCCTGAGAATACAGCAATGGTACATAGAAATGAAGAAATGTGTTCCATTAGAAGAAATAACATCACAGTATTCAAACAAATTTGGGAACCGTACATGGAACGCAACAGAGAAGTCCTACCGCGGACCTTCACCACCTAAAATGACAGAAGGAGAAGAAGACGAAATGAACTGACCCAGTATGTAAAAGTAAATGACACAAATTTCTTGTTTATTTTCATTGTGTGATGACATTGTTTAATGTATCATATATGTTGAACGATGAGAGGGTGGGGGGGGGGGTGAGGAGGGAGGGGGGAAAAGGGGAGAAAATGACACTGTATATTCAAGGGGGAAATGTTTGTGTATATTTTGGTCAGTATGGTTCATAGTGTGAAAAGTAAAATTTAAAAAACAAGTGTTCTAGGATAACTTTAGCTTCATGCTGAATCACTAATGTATTGCTTAACAATAAAGGAACTCCATTTACTCTTACTGGTATTGCTCCAGCAGAGTTTTTATTGTCATCTTGGCATACAGTATGTAAAACCTAACTTGAAAGAGGGGGGTGAGTGGAAATGATAGCAACTGAAGCAAAGGATGATGTTTCAAGGGAAAGAACAGCAATTTCACAAATGGGAGAATTGGAGCAGTAAGCATGTACAGGTACCAGTCTCTGCACCGGGAAACAACGATCTATATTCTGAAGCTTAATTTCATAAAGGAAATTGTATTAAGTGTCCATATAGATCAACTTATCACAGTTAGATTTTGATGCTGCATTATGATGAATCTAATCCTTACATTGATATGGAGTCGGTACTTTTAAAGAATTGTAGAACAGCATTGAGTCAAGGCAAGAGGTTTCAGGTGGTTCGGTTTCTGGAATGAATATGTCAGAAACAAGCAATGGTTGAAGAGGGCAATCAGTAATCAGACTGAATCAGTAATGGTTGTGTAAACCTATCAAACATGTTTTAATATTTTCTTCAGGAAGAGAAAGCAGAGTACCTATTTGCACATAGACATGGGTTTACAAGACTGATGTGATCATGTGCTTTTAGGGACATAGAAGTGCATCATAGCACCATGTGCATTGAGAGTAATTTGCTCATGAAATTAGAATAAACATCCTTGTTGGAAGTGCTGTGTGTTGTAACTCATTTGAATTTACCATGGTTCTGGACTTGCAAGGAATAATACAAGCTTTTTTGCCTCTTTGATGTGCATAATGGTTGTACCTCACAGGCATGAAACCTTTATTGATTTTAAATCTCCAATATATCAGCATTGATTTTGAAAGCTGTTTGAATTCTTTCCTAGTACCTGTACTCCAAAGTGGGGTTTATGATCTGAGTTACTAGTTTTGTTAAAACTGTTGGGAATTTTGGCTATCCCAAATCTGAGAGATCGGTGTAAAATCATGTACTTAACAGGGAATTTTGGTTTCAATCTGTACAGATTAGTATAGGATTCTTTAAATAGTCAACGCTATTCTTTTAGTTTTTTTGGATGGGAAAAGGAGTTGTGGTGGATCTACGCAATGATTTATTTCAAGAGGGAGGGATTAATCAGCTGATTTAGAGGACATAATGGCTAGTTAAGACTGCAATTCAGTTGAAACCTTGCACATCCCCGCCAATCTTCAAGGAGGAACTTCGCGAAAGTGAGCAAGGAAGAAAGAAACCAATGATAATGAAATAATCTGCAGCAAAGTATCAGAAAGAATTTGTACAGAATTATTTGTTCAGCCTTCCCTGCAATTGGCAATAAAGGATCCCTTCCTTCATTGTTTGGGGTGTGTCTGATTTAGCTAAAAGGGCAGAGGAAATGCCTGAAGCTTCTCTTGATAACAAGAGCAATATTTGTGCATGACACCTTTGATTTGAAAGATAAGATTTCAGGAAAGGTTTTTAAATTGAGAAACATAACTAATGTCACACTATTAACAATCTGCTGGCTTGTAGCTATCTGCTTCCTGCAGATTATTGTGCCAGTTGCCAACCGCCCAGTCTCTAAAGGGCATTGTGTAAAATCCATACGTCATAACTTTTTTCACATTTTCCTAACCTGAATTACAAATGTAGAGTCGCAATTCTGCTCTGAACAGAATGACTCCAGGATAGGATTTATCCACGGTGGATAATATGGCTCAGATTTTCAAGTAAGCAGCAATTTATTTATTTACTGCTTTGAAGTGACACTTCTAACAGGAATTTATAGGAACCATTAAGTAAAATCATTCTTGTTGGACAAACTGTGTCCTGGCTTGGCTCTATTCCTGTTTGTCAGCTGTCAAAGCAGTAAAGCACTGTAGGTGTTGCAGGGTTCTGGTGGATCCAGGTATGTGAGTAGTATTTCTAGATTTATTGATTATGTTGTAGAAAGTATTTAATAAAATGTTTGGACTGCAGTTAAATCTTTGAAGTCTGTACATAGCCACAGCTGCAACAGTTTGCTAAGCAAGCCCTTATTTTTGAAATATCATATTGGCAACCCTAAACATATTTGCTGCTCTGCAAGATGGATGAGTGCATCACAAAATATTTACACTCATAATGGCTCATTAATAGTGTGTACACGATCATTGCAGGAATCTTTATTGAGTTCTGAATTTTTTTTAGTGTTCTGAAAAATCAAGTTCTTAAATGCCACAGCTGGATTCAAACTTGTATATCTGGATCAATGGTCCACATCTCTGGCCTCTGTATATTCCATTCATTTAATCACTTTGCTACTTTATGCTCATCTATGTCTATTGTGATCTCATGTACATGCTTTCTTCCAAGAAGAAATAATTCCAACTTTTCCGGTATAGTCTTGTGGGTGAGAGTCTTCATACCTGGAAATGTTAAAATAAATCTTCACCATTTCTGCACTCTATTTGAGACCTTTTAGGATGTGGTTGATAAAATATGGTAACCAGAAATGTACACGATACTCCAGTTGTGGCTTGATATCATTATGCTTTTAAAGATTCAAGATGACCATCCTGGTTTTCATACTCTCTCTAAATTTATGAAGCATCAAATCTTGTGTGCTTTGCCAACAAATTTCTTCACACATCCTGTCTCTTTAAAAGATGTATACACATGCACATCCAGGCCCCTCTGTTCCTGCATGCATCTTTGAATTTGCCATTTGGTCTGTTCTTTCAAATTTTTACCAAAATGTAATCCAATATATTTTACTATATTTTTCATCTGTTATTTGTCCACCTGTCCTGTTAGGAGAGAAAAGTCTACTTCTCACCATTTGCGATGTTTGGTATTCTATACACATTTTGAAATTTAAACAATTTCATGGCCTGGTTTCAGTGAAAACAATAAGAACATAAAAAATAGGAGCAGGAGCAGGAGTAGGCCATCAGGACTGTCAAGCCTGCTCCACCATTCAATGAGATCATGGCTGATCTCCACCTACCTGCCTTTTCCCCATATCCCTTAATTCCCCAACTATGTAAATATCTATCCAACCTTGTCTTAAATATATTTACTGAGTTTGCTTCCATTGCTTCAATGGGCAATGGATTCCATAGATTTACCACCCTCTGGGAAAAGCAGTTCCTCCTCATCTCTGTCCTACTACCCTGAATCTTGAGGCTATGTCTCATGGTTTTAGTCTCCCTGACCCATGAAAACAACTTGGCTATCTATCTTATCTGTGCCTTTCATAATTTTATTCCAGTGAGTACAATCATAGACAACTCAATCTCTCCTCATAGGCTAACCCATTTATCTCTGGAATCTGGTAAACCTCCTCTGAACCGCTACCAAAGCCAGTACATCCTTTCTCAAGTAAGGAATTCAGTTGCAGCATAATCTCTCTGCTCCTAGATTCAATCCCTCTAGCAATGAAGACCAACATTCCATTTGCCTTCTCGATTGCCTGCAAACCAACCTTTAGCAATTCATGCACATGTGCTCCCAATGTCTTGGCACTGAAATTCTGTAGAATTAATTATCTGGAAATTTCCTGTATGGATAAACAAATGTTAATGTTGAATCTCTGCATCCTGTATGTTTTTGAATATTTTATTTTAGTTTTATGATCAATAATTAACCATCACAAATATATAAAATAAATGAAAAGGAATCATTGATATATATTGTTTAAATTTCCAAAAAAAGAAAAGACTCCCATCCCCCTCCTCCCTCCAAACAAAAACCCCTCAAAAAGAAGAAAAAAGGAACAGAAAGAAATAATAAAGAAATGGAATGAAGAAAAAGAAGAAAGATAATGGAAAGAAAGAAGGAAGAAGGAACTGTTGGGATCCGGAATCCAGTTCGTAATGTCCAGTTCTTTTTTCTACCTAGATCTCAAATATGGGGGAAGAAAGGTTTAAAAAAAAAATTCAAAATTATTGAGTGCCTAAAGTATTCAAACCTGTATTTGTAAATATGGCTGCCATACTTCAAAAACATATTGTATTTTTTTCCTTAAATTGTAAGTAATTTTCTCCAGGGTAACACAACTACATTTCCACATTCCATCAGGCTATGTCTAGAAGGGAATCAGACTTCCAGGTAACTGCAATACATTTCTTGACCTCTGCTAATGCAATCTTAAGAAATTCTAATTGCTACCTAGACAGCCTCATTTTAGGTCTTATGTCCATAATATTTCCGAAAAGAAACAATTCTGGACTTAGTGGCAATTGCTTCTCAATAATCTGGTTGAATAAAATTCTTAAATTTTTCCAGAAAGGTTTCAGTTTAGAGCATGACCAGGCAGAATGTAAGAAGGTACCTGCTTCTTCCCCACATCTAAAACATACATCAGATATATTAGAATTTAATTTTTCAATTTCTGCGGGGTAAGATATAGCTTATGCAAAAAAATATATTGCACCATTAATGCAATCATGACATAAATCAGACCAGGTCTTATAATTAATGCTAATATTCGAGTCCTGATTTTTTTTTTAAGTGTTCTGGAATTCATACTTGATAAATATGGATCAAACGGGATTTGTGAAGAAAAGGCAGTCAGCAGATAACTGACTGGTTAGTGTAATTCATTTGGCCCAGAAAAGAGACATAAATGCTGGAGAAACTCAGCAGGTCAAACAGTGCCTTTATGTAGCAAAGGTGAAGATGCATCACCAACATTTTGGGCTTGAGCCCTTCATCAAGGTGGGGAGGAACATGAAAGATGTCTGAACAAAAGGGGGGGGTGTGAGGGTGGGAGATGATAGGTGAAGAGGGGAGAGAAACATTGCTGGGGTGGGGGGGAGGAGTCTAGGTTAGGTGGAGAGAGAAAGGAAGTAGGAACTGGAATAACTAATTAAAGAGGGAGGGGGGAGGAAGGAGGGGAAAAAAGCAAGCTAATTAGTGGAATGCAGTAAACTCAATGTTCATGCCCTGGGTTAGAGAGTGCCCAGACGAAAAGTGAGGTGTTGTTCCTCCAGTCTGCAGGTAGTCAGGGTGGATGGGATCCTGTGAAAGGCCATGGACAGACATGGGCATTTGAGAATGAGATTCAGAATTTATATGGTTGGCTACAGGGAGGTTGCTTTTGTTGTGGACAGAGAGGAGGTGCTGGTGTTGGTTCACCTCAAAGGTCTGTTTGGGAACTTGGACTGTGGTGAGGGAGGAGGTCCTATGACCACAGTGGAAGTTGCCGGGAGTGGGGAGGTTGATGGGTGGGGAGGGACAAATGCACAAAGGAGTCACAGAAGGAGCTGAGAGGGAGGAGAGGAAAAGTGAGTCTGGTGGTGGGGTCCTGTAGTAAGTGCCGGAAATTCTGGCGGACAATGTATTGGATGTGGAGGCTGGTGGGGTGGTAGGTGAGGATGAGGGAGATTCTGTGTTGATTATTTCTGGGGGCAGGGGAAGCTAGGCCAGATGAGGGGGGAATGGAGGAGATGCAGGTGAGGACCTAGTTAATAGTGGTGGAGGGTAGCCACGTTTGTGGAAGGTGGCAGACATTTCTGAGGCTCTGATCAGGAAGACCTCATCTTGGGAGCAGAGACAGAGAAATTGAGAGAAGGGGATGGAGTCCTTGCAGGGGACAGGGTGTGAGGACGAGTAGTCCAGGTAGTTGTGGGAGTTAGAGGGTTTGTAATAAAGGTCACTGGAGAGTCTGTTTCCTGGGATAGAGACAGATCCAGAAAAGGGAGAGAGTCAAACAGGCAGGCACAGCTGGGACCCATGACTACTCTTTTAAACTGGAGGTAGTGGGATGAGTGAAATGAAACATTGTTGAGGGTGAGGACAAGTTCTGCCAGGCAGAGAAGGGTGATGGTGGAAGGTGACTGTTCAGGTCTGAGGTTCAGGAAAAAGCAAAATGCTCCGAAACCTGTGTGGGGAATGGAGTGTAAAGGGATTGGACATCCATCGTAAAGATTAGGCTGTCCTGTTCTGGGAATCTGAAGTATTGGAGGAGCGGGAGGGTGTATGAGGTGTTGCAGTTGTAAGTGGGGAGGGATTGAACTAGGGGAGAAAAGATGGAGTGAAGGTAGGATAAAATTAGTTCCATGGAGTAAGAGCAAGCAGAGACAGTGGGTCTGCCCGAGGTTAAGTTTGTGTTTCTTGGGTAGAAGGTAGAAGCAAGTGGGTGAGGATGGGAGACAATGAGGTTGGTGGCCATGGGGGGGGGGGGGGGGGGAGGTGGTGCCCAGAATCAGAGAGAGTTGCAGAGAGAGTTGACAGTGGAGCATTCTGAGGAGGTGAGGTTGGATGAAGTAGTAGAGGGGGTAGTGAAGTTGTGACGGTTGATGTCCAGCAGCAGATGGAGATAAAAAGGTCCAGAGTGGGCAGCTGGCCAGGAATAGGTGTCCAGGAGGAAGAAGAGGTCTTGAAGTAGGAGAAAGGGTCGGGAGGTGGGGGGGGGGGCGGGATGTTGGATAGTTGCGTCCAAAGTATTGGGCCTGGGGATGGAGGTGACGGAACAAGAGTTCAGCATCGTGGCATGCGCAGAACTCATAACTTATTGAGGTGTGGATGGAGGGGGACAAAGGTGAGGCCTCTGCTAAGGATAGAGTGCTCCAACTCAGAGAAGGGAAGGTCAGAGGGGATGGTAAAAACCAATCAAGGGTCAGAGTGGAAGTTGGTGGGGAGGGGAAGTGTTGGAGAGGTCCGAGAAGGAAGGTGGAGGAGGAGTGTTGGAGGGATTGGCAGGGGGAAAGGGTTTGGGGGAGAGGAGGGGTTAGGCAAGTGTGTGAGGGGAAAGATGGGCAGGAGGGAGAGAGAGAGGTGTAGCCCGAGGGAGGGGGGAGAAAGTGGATAGGTGGAGAGAGGGGGAGAGCAATGGGAGGTTGGGGAAGGAGGAGTGGTGGGTTAGTAAAGTGGGATCCAATAGAGCAGGGGTGTCAAACTCAAATTCACGGAGAGCCAAAATTAAAAACTTGGACTAAGTCGAGGGCCGAACTAAATATTTATTGAAAATTTTCAACAACATATGCATGTTTTCTCTTCTTTCAACATATGTAATGTTAAACTTTAGGATATAACTTTAGGAGGATAATGTTACAGGTCAGGAGTAGGTAGCTCAAGTTCACCCTTTGCTTGACCTGAGGGAAACCTATTTGGTCCCTGTGGAGATGTAGTCAGCATTCACAGGCTGTGTCCATTTTGGCCTGCATCAGGACTCAGCATTTCCTGCTCACTTCTCAGGCTCTAGGCCTCTATTCACCCTTGACCCACCATCCCTCTACTTGACCAGTCCTTTACCCAACCTCTACTCACCCCTCACTCCACTCGCTCTGCCTCTACCCACCCCATCCTATACACGCCCCTCTACTGCCTCTCCCCTCAACCTGTTCCTCCCTCTACCCATCTCTCACACTCTAATCACTCCCCTACTCGCCCTGCCCCTCCCCTTTTACCTCTTCCCTATCCACCCCTCCTTCTACTCATCCCTCCCTCTAACTGCCCCTCGCACCACCATAACTTCCTCTGCCCATTACTCCTCACCTACACCCTCTGCCCTTCCAACTGGCTTGCCGGCTGATGACATCGACAGACTTCTCGTGTTACAATTTCTCGTGTTACAATGGGGAAGGATGTGCAATGAAGGGGGAGGATGGTGGGAGTGACATTACCAGAAAACAGCATCGGCTCTCGCTGCAGGGCGGGCCACCTCTAATACATTTTTGAAATGATCTTGCGGGCCAAATATAATTATATCGTGGGCCAAATTTGGCCCGCGGGCCAGAGTTTGACATGTGTGCAATAGAGAGATCAGGGCTCCAGATGTAGTCAGTGTCGGGAGCCACATGGGACTTGTCCTCACAACAATCTTTCATTTCACTCATCCCACTATCTCCAGATTAAAGGAGTAGCCATGGGTTCCCACATGGGTGCCAGCTGTGCCTGCCTATTTGTGGGTTTTGTGAAGCAAAACATGCTCCAAGCCAACACAGGCAAGACACCTCTAACTCTTCCTCCGGTGCACTGGGGCGGCCTCGCGCATCTGCGATGAGCTCGTCAATTTCTCGGCCAATTTCCACCTGGACCTCAAACTCACCTGGTCCATCTTTGATTACACTCTCCCTTTTCTGGAACTCTCTATCTCAAGAGACAGACTCTCCACTGGCATTTATTACAAACCTTCTAACTCCCACAACTACTTGGACTACTCGTCCTCACACCCTGTCCTCCTGCAAGGACTCCATCCCCTTCTCTCAATTTCTCTGTCTCTGCCGCATCTGCTCCCAAGATGAGGTCTCCCAGTCCAGAGTCTCTGAAATGTCTGCCGCCTTCCACAAACGTGGTGACCCCTCCACCACTATTAACTCGACCCTCACCTGCATCTTCTCCATTCTCTGCTCATCTGCCCTAGCTTTCCCTGCCCCTAGAAACAATCAACACAGAATCCCCCTTGTCCTCACCTACTACCCCACCAACCTCCGCATCCAACACATTATCCGCCATAATTTCCGGCACTTACTACAGGACCCTACCACAGACACATTTTTCCTTCTCCTCGCCTCTCAGCCTTCCGTAGGGACTGCTCCCTCTGTGACTCCTTTGTGCACTTGTCCCTCCCCACCCATCACCCACCCCCCCCCACCGGCACCTTTCACTGTGGTCATAGGAGGTGTAATACCTGCACCCACACCTCCTCCCTCAACACGGTCCGAGGTCCCAAACAGACATTTGAGGTGAACTAACACTTCACCTGTACCTCCAAAGAACTCATATACTGCATCCAGTGCACCCTCTCTGGCCTCTACATCGGAGAGACTGGTCGCAGATTAGGTGATTGCTTCACCCAGCACCTTCTCTCCTTCCACAACAAAAACAACCTCCCCATAGCCAGCATTTCAATTGAGTCACACTCTCAAGTTCACATGTCTGTCCATGGCCTTTCACACTACCCCAACCTGACCACCCGCAGATTGGAGGAACACCACCTCATTTTTCGTCTGGCAACTCTCCAACTCCAGGGCATGAATATTGAGTTCACTGCATTCCACTAATCAACACTTTTTCCCCCTTCTAACTAGTTATTCCAGTTCCTATTTTATTTTTCTCTCCACCTAGCCTAGACTCCTTCCCTCTCCCCCCGCAGTTTCTCCCCCCTTGCCACCTATTATCTCCAACCCTCACCACCCCCTCTCTCTCCCCTTCCCCCTTTTGTTCAGACATCTCTCATATTCCTCCACACTTTGATGAAGGGCTGAAGCCCAAAACGTTGATGTATCTTCACTTTTGCAACATAAAGGCACTGTTTGACCTGCTGAGTTTCTCCAGTGTTTGTGTGTGTTTTGCACTTAACTATGGAGTCAACAGAATCCTGTGTTTTACCTCTGGCCCAGAAAAGAGGTGAACTTAGTGTGGCAGTTGCTTTGGATGTGGAAAAGTCCTTTGATAGATTGGAGTATGGCTTTTTATTTGAAGTATTGGAGAAATTTGAATTGGGTCAAAATTTTATGAATTGGATTCGAATTTAATGAACCAAAGGCTAGAGTTGTGACCAATGGTCAAATATCTTTGACATTCCCACTATCTAGGTCAAGTAGACAAGGATATCCACGGTCTCCAGCCCTTGAGCGGATATGCACGGTCTCCAGCCCTTGAGCGGATATGCACGGTCTCCAGCCCTTGAGCGGAAATCATTCAATGTGATCCAAACATTAAGGGGTTTAAAGTGAACCAAGATGAACATAAGATCAGTCTCTTTGCAGATGATGTATTAATATATCTGACAGAGCCTGTGACTTTTCTACAAAAACTGGATTTGCAATTGAAAAATTATGGGAGGGTCTCTGGGTATTCAAATTTATTTTATAAGATTAAGATCATATCTTTAATGGATGGGGACTATACAGAGTATAAAAGAACCATAATTTAGATGGCCAATAAATGGGATTAAATATTAGGGGATCACTGCATCCTGTATGTTGAAACTTTTTTTAAATCCTTGCTATTATTGTTTTATAGGCCTTAATTTTGCAACTGTATTTTGGAACAAATGACAATTCTACCATTTGGGACCAAACAATGCTAATTTCAGGTGACAATGTCCAATGACATATCCTTGACTTCAAGTGATATCCAAGATCCCCACCAATAAAGACTGGAGAAAGAGGTCCAAACCCAAAATGTTCACTGCCCATGTATCTTCAAGGATGCTCTCTGACCTACTGAGTCCCTTCAGCTCCTCTTTTTGCTCTGTAGTTCATCACACCTTCTCAAGCATTTAAATCATGACCTTGCCATTCAGACCTGTGCACAAAAGGAAACTCTGAAAATCCTTGTTGATGGTATTTGCAAAGTTTCATTCATTGGCTTTTTTAGGCAATAGAGGATAATAGATCTAAGATTCCAATAAGAGTGGACCTGTGCAATCAATGGGGGAAAAAATGTAGAAATTGAGAAGCTGGATGAGCTCCACAGAAGATTAGCATAGGTCTGGGAATTGACCAAGCTGGTTGGTCAGATATGACTGCTTGTGGCATTCTCCAAATAAAGAGTGTAATTCCCCTGATGCTCAATGATTAATTTTATTGGGAAGATTAATGATTAATTCCCTGTATTCTGAATTGAAGTTTGCAGTTCAAAAGCAGCATCAAAAATGAAATTCTATTCATTTGGAATATGATGGAGGTTCCTCCCCCAATTAACACATCTTTCTGTTTATCCTTGAGGTGTGCATGTGCACTTTCCCCTTCTAATTGTATCAACTTGCTGTTCACCAAGTTGATCAATACCATTACACCTGCCAATGAGAGGATTTCTGTCTGGTGGATGACATCTTGTAGAATCAATTGTGGTGTGAATCAGTAATGGGTTAGGAAATTGACTGTTAGATGGGCTATTCATGAAGCTGACTTGTATGATAAAGCTTCTCAGCTGTAGTTGGAGCTAAAACTTGTCTAGGCAGATGGAGAATATGCCATCATACTTCTGATATTGTTTTAATGACAAAGGCTTTGAAAGCAAGGAGGCAAGCCATACATTGCAAAATACCCAGCCTCTCAATAGTTGTTAATAGTTTTATTTGTGTGGTTAGTCCAGTTGTCTTTGGTCATAAGTGATTTTTTTTTCTTATAATCCAATGCCCCTCAACATTTTCTTTCTCGGATGCAGATAATGTGATAGGGAAATGATTATAGATGGTCATTGACCAGCAGTTTGATGTAGAAGTTGCTTTCTACTAAATAAATTGAATATTCTCAAGTCCTATTCCATATGGGCTTGGACCTCAATAAATAAGGAGCTGTGAATGGAGCGATAGCATCCCTACATCCTTGAGTAGAGTGGGGGTTGTTGTAGTGAAGAGTGATTAATGGATATTGCACACAAAATTTCAGTTTCCCTTCAGGTGTAAAGGCACGTTCAAAATGTTGAATATCCCAAACACGAACAGTTCAGTTGTAGAATCATGATGTATGTATATTCCTCTGCTAGACTCATGGTTGTTAATGCTGTTTGTTGAATTTAGCTTTGGAGCACAAAGATGTTTTGGCCCTAGTGCCTTTGGGGTCCAATTGGCTCATTCTACAGATTGTATTTTGAACATGCATGAAAATCATTGACACTTATGGTTCACACCTCGCCCTAAATTTTATTCTATCTTGAGAAATTTGTTTGTGGTTTTGGTTGTAGAACCTCTTGGTCATAAAAAAAGCACTTTCTGGAACAGGTCACCAGGGTACAGTATGCAACACAACTGGTGAGGTTGATAATCAACCAATGACAAACAGGTGGCATAGTTGTCTTCTGATTGAACAACGTGGAGTTCAGATCCCACCTCAGTAGTATGTTGTTACTGGATTTATTATATTTATGGCAGCACCGGAAGAACGATAATAGAAATGGCGTGATTATTGTGTAATTGAATAAATTAACTATCTCTTATGAGCCACTCCTGCTATGATCTACATTTAGATTCAGTCAGACAGCTTCTAACTTTCTCTGAGTAACATAATAGGATAATTCATCTATTTCTGTAGGTAGCAAGATGCATGCAAATAATTCGGTCAAATCACCCCATTCATAGAAGATATGTTATTATTACAAAGCAACGATTAAATTTAGAACATTACCTGTGTGGTTTAGAAAAATATTTTGCTATGATTAAGGCCTCTATCTTAGACTCTGAATCAGGTTTGAAATAGCGAGTAAAGGAAATGTTCTACAACAATTAACTGAGGAATATGCTTGGAACTAACTTCTTGTGCTTTCTTTCCACAGAATGCCTTTGTGGTGCTATATGGAAATAATGCTGCTGCTCGTAACCGTGAGTTACAAGAGTTGGCTATGAAATGGTTTATGGCACTAATGGCTTTGGGTGCAACGTTGGTCCTTTTTGCATACCTGGCCCGAAGGAGGTAACAGCTGTAAAGCTACACAAAGTGAGCCCCTGTCAACAATCGCTGCATGAGAAGACACTATTAATGGACTGGCATGACTCTAAAAGCTGCTGCAAGGGATTGTATTTTTTTCCTGTAATGGGACCAATTTTCAGCTGCTTGTACATTTCGCAATGTCTGTGTATTCAGTTTACAAAGATGAACCATTCAGGCTGGTGGTTGGACAGAATGAAGATTATTTACATGAAAATTAATTACAATGAATGGAGCTAAGATTCTGATTGAAGAATTCAGAAGTGAGGCACTAACTGTGTCTTTAGAGCTGATGTGACTGTGCTGGATTGTCAAAGGTGCAGGATGTGAGTTCAGTCTTTTGGATTGTGTCAATTTTAAGGTGCACCTTATAATTTGAGAGGGAGACTGCACAGGAAGAAAACCAAGTCCTTGCCATTTAAGATTGATGGATTTGCAGTATAGGAGGAAGCTGTTGTTTGTTCCTCGGACAGCTGAAGCCTCGAAACCAAAATAATGGGAAATGCCCTCCAGGAGCTGCCAGAATAACAAAAAGGGGAAACTTTTTGACGTTTTATTTACGCATTTGATTTTCTTTATAATCACCTGAAATTGTGATGTTGGTAAGAACAGGCTCTCTGTGTCTACATCAAGCCAGTCTCAATGGGCTCTGTTCTTGAGTTCTGTTAGGTGATCATATAATAAAAGTATAATGTAGAAGAGATGGGTCAGCTCTCACGGAGCAGTTTGAAGCTTCAACGGTTTCTCTCCATGATTGAAGATGTGAAATGATCATTTATGAAAGATTATGTGGAGTGCAGGTCCCCACATTTCTTTAATGTACAAAATTTATTTTAAAAGATTGATCATTTTAATGCTGAAAGTGTAACAGTTGGTTGCTATTCATTGTCATCATTCCTTGTTAGTTTGCTGCTTACACCACGTTAGGAGTAAGACTATTTTACACAGAATATCTTAAGTTTAAATTAAAATGATTTTTTTAAAAATTAAAGCTACAATTGAATTTCTGGTATCTTTGTGCAGTTTTTCCTGATGCAGTGTCTTGCCAGACAATGTTAACTGTTATGACCTGTTGCTATACTTGGGTGCTTGGTATGGCAGATATTAATGGATAATGATCCAGAGGGGAAATCTTGGATAGATTATACCAAAAGCCAACTGCAGCATGAATATATGTCCTTTCTCTTAGAAAAATGGTACAAAGAGGCTATTTGTTTTCTGATTTACATTTTGTAATAGCTATCCAATTTGACCCATTTGCTCTTTCTTTGTAACTCTCCAATTTTTTTTTGTTAAATTCCTTTTAAAATGCAGTTATGCTTGCAACTTTAAGCAGGGTATTCCAGATTGTCTTGCTGTGTAATTTTATTTGCCTCATCATGCCTGACTCTTGTGCCTGAGGATATATTAGGCCACAGCAAGGTGAGCCTAGACCTTTTGGTTCATGGGATACCAGTGTGTTTGGTCTGCAACATTAGTACAGAGCCAATGCCTATAGCTTGATCTCTATACAGTGCTGATTGATGATGGTAAGAAAAATTCATTTATGTAAATTAATTGCAGAGCTCATATTTGTGCATGGACATTTTCTTAATGAACGACACTGTTTCAATACATTCTCATCCATTTCATGCAGACATGTGTGCTGGTACGATTTCTCAAACACGTGCAACCAGATTTTATAAGAGCAATCTTTATAAGATGCATAATAGCAGCAATGACATTTCAATATTTAAAAGCTGCTGAACATAGGATAGAGTTAGGCCAGTACTGAGTCTGGTCTAAAATTTTCACTTCTTCCACTCATTCTTCTCGTAATCCCATTTGGAAGCAAATCCTTCAATAGGGTTCATCTGCATGTCCAGCATTCTCTTGGCTTGCTTTCTCTGCCACTCCTCACTGAAGGTATGTGGTTGGGCAGGGTACACTGAAAGAAAAAACCCAGAAAATCATAATTAGCTACAAATGTAAATGCTGTAGTGTGCCTATCAAGTGCACAAAGCTGCAGATTCAAGAATGCAGAGATGGGAATGGATTACCTGAATGAAAGGAAGTTGTAGTATAGCAAGGAGCTTCAATTGTATATACTTGGAAATTGAATTGATGGCCAGTAATGGCTGAATGGAGGAAGCTCATCTTGAACCACAGAACAATGACAGCACAGAAACAGGCCACCTTGGCCCCTCCAGTATGCACTGAACCTTTTTTTGCCTAGTCCCAATGCCCTCCATACCTCTCCCATCCATGTACCTGTCAAAATTCTCATATGTTAAGATTGTGCCCACTTCAGCTGGAAGCTCATTCCACACTCCTACCACTCTGTAGAAGTTCCCCTTAAAATCTTCCCCATTCACCCTTAATGCATGTCCTCCGGTTTGTTTCTCACCTACCCTCAGTGGAAAAAGCTGACCTACATTTACTCTGACTTTCCCCCTCAATTTTAAATACCTCTATCAAATCTCCCTTCATTCTTTGATGCTCCAGGAAATAAAGTCCCTACCTTTCCCTGCAACTCATTTTCTGAAGTTCAGGCAACATTCTGGTAAATCTTATCTGCACTTTATCTTATTGGTATCATTCCTGTAGTTAGGTGACCAAAACTGCACAATACTCCAAATTTGTCCTCCCCAATGTCTTGTATAACTTTATCATAACATCAACTCCTGTACTCAATACTTTGGTTTATGAATGCCAAAGCTCTTCACAACCCTACCCATCTGTGATGCCACTTTCAGGGAATTATGTATCTGTATTCCCAGATCCCTCTGTTCTACTGCACTCCTCAGTGCCCTTCCCATTACTCTGCATGTCCTTTCTTGGTTTGTCCTTCCAAATTCAACACCTCACACTATCTGGATTAAATTCCATCTGTCAATTTTCAGTTAATTTTTACCAGCTGGACCAGATCCCTTTGCAAGCTTTGAAAACCTCATTTACTGCCCACCACACCTCCAATCAATGTTATCTGCAAACTTGCTGATCCAATTTACCAATGATCATCCAGATCCTTGACAAACAACAGCAGTCCTAGAACTGATCCCTGAGGCACACCACTAGTCACAGGCCCCCAATATGAGAAGCAATCTTCCACCATTACTCTGGCTTCTCCCATCCAGCCATTGTCAAATCCAATTTGCTACTTCACCATGAATACCTAGCATCTGAATCTTCCTGACTAACCTCCCATGCTGGACCTTGTCAAAAGCCTTATTAAATACCAAATAACATCCATAGCCTTTCCTTCATGAACTTTTCTGGTAACCTCAAAAATCTATCAGCCTGTTAAAAAAAAACACAACCTACCAAGCACAAAGCCATGTTGATTATCCCTAATCAGTCCCTGTCTATCCAAATAATTGTATATTTGATCTCTTGAACACCTTCCAATAATTTACCTACCACTAACATCAGGCTCACCAGTGTTACTTTTGGAGCCTTTTTTAAAGAATGCAACAATGTGAGCTACCCTCCAATCCTCTGGCCCCTCACCTGTGGCTAAGGACATTTTAAATATTTCTGCCAGAGCCCCTGCAATTTCTGCACTAGCCTCCCTCAAAAGTTCAAGGTAATATCTTCTCAGGCTCTGGGGATTTTTCTACCTTATTTGCTTTAAGACAGCAAGCACTTCGTCCTCTCTTTAATCTGTATAGGTTCCATGACCTTGGTTGGTTTTCCTTACTTCCCACAACTGTGCCAGTTTCCTGAATGAATACTGACAAAAAAAACATTTAAGATCTGCCCCCCCCCCCACCCCCATTTCTTTTGGTTCCATACAAAGCCAACCACTGATCTTCAAGGGGACCAATTTTGTCCCTTACTATCCTTTTGCTCTTAATATAATTGTAGAAACCCTTGGGATTTTTCTTCACATTGTCTGCTAAAACAACCTCATCTTTTAGCCTTCCTGATTTCATTGAGGTTTTTTTTTAATAATCCTCAAGTACCTCATTTTCTCCTTGTGGTACACCTCTCTCTTCTTCCAAACCAGATTTCGTATACCTTATAACCTTGCCTTTGACCCGGACAGGAACATTAAAAACTCTGCACTCTATAAATTTCACCTTTTGAAGGTCCTCCACTTACCTCACACATCCTTGCCAGAAAACAGCCTATCCCAATCCATACTTTCTAGATCTTTTTTCATTTCCTCAAAACTGGCACCTCTCCAATTTTGAATCTCAACCTGAGGTCCAAATCTATCCTTCTCCATAATTAACTTGAAACTAATAGCATTATGTCATTGGACCCAAAATATTCCCCAACACAATTCTGTCACCTGTCCGGCCTCGGTCCCCAATACGAGATCCAGTATTGCACTCTCTCAATTGGTACCTCATTGTCAAACGAGTTCAGAAAAATTTCTAAATCAAACTCCAAACCATCTAGCCCTTCTACAGTATGGGAGTCCCAGTCAATGTAGAAAGTTAAAATCTCCTATTATCACAACTGTATGGTTCCCGCAGCTGTCTGCTATTTCTCTACAAATTTGCTCTTCCAATTCTCACTGACTATTGGGCAGTCTAGAATACAACCCCATGAGTGTAGTCATACCTTTTCCATTCCTCAGCTCTAACCATATAGCCTCAGTAGACACACCCTCTGGTCTGTCCTGCCTGAGCACAGCTGTGATATTTTCCCTAATGAGCAATGCCACTCCTCCCCCTTTCAATCACATCTGAAGCAACAGAAGCCCAGAACAATGAGCTGCCAGTCCTGCCCCTCCTGCAACCAAGTTTCACTGATGGCCACAACGATGCAATCCCACACGACAATCCTTGCTCTAAACTTGTCTGTTATTTGTAGCTTAGGAGCAGACAAGATTCAGTGTTCATTCAAGGGCATTAAAACTTTCAATGATGGAAGGACTGAGATGAGAAAATAACTATACATGCAAAATCTGATCCTATCTGCACAGATACAGCCTGACTTGCTGAATGCTTCCTGCCTTTTTTTTTTTTAAATTTCACATTTCTAGCAGATACAAAATTTGCTATGCAATGATGGCCAGGATTCATGTTTGAGTCAAACATGTCCTCTGCCAAATAAGGTGCTGTTGATACTAAACCAGTGGTTTCTCAACCTTTTTCTTTCCCCTCACATCCCACTTTAAGTAATCCCTATGCCATTGGTGCTCTGTGATTAGTAAGGGATTGCTTAAGGTGGGATGTGAGTGAGAAGGGAAGGTTGAGAACCACTGCTGTTACTGAAATATTTTGCTAGAGAAAAATTGTGATTGACCCATTTGCTTTGGAGTGATGAAACCATACACATAACAAGTCAATTAGGTACAATTAAAACAGTGGTTTTCAAACATTTTCTTTCCACCCACATACCACCTTAAGCAATGCCTTACTAATCAGAGCACCTATGGCATTGGGAATACTGAAAGTGGTATGTGAGTGGAAAAAGGTTGAGAACCACTGAACGAAATGAGTTGCTTTTTCAAATTTGCAGGTATTGAAGCTGTACAACAGTTCAGAATTGCCAATTTACTTGTGAAGCAGAACACCTCATCCTTAAGGGGAGATTTAAAAAACCACATTTTGAAAACCACTGTTGCCATGATTAAGCATACTGTGACAAGGCATAAAAGTGATTATTTTCATATCATTATGCAGGTAGCGGTTAGGCATTGCTCTGCTAGTAGTATTAGTGGCACCGGTGATGGAAGGGTTGTGTAATTCACTCTATTCATGGACAGGGAAACAGATAACTCTTCAAGTTGACAATTTTCCACTAGAATTTTAAAAGTGAGATAACAAGTGTGTTTTAAGTTACAGCGAAGGATGGGCTGGAGAGAACAAAGGGAGACCAAGAGAATTCAGGTGACAGGTACTGCCTAAGGGAATTCATTCTTGCTGATCTGCCAGAAGTGGACATGAAGATGAATGGGGAGCGGAGAAAATCTCCCCCTTTTCAATTTAAAACATTTATTTTCTATCAGTTTTATCCAAAATGTTAACTGTTTCTCTCTTCGATGGCTCTCTGACCAAAATATTTCTAACATTATTTTTCAGATTTTCAGCCTTTTGGTTTATCACAATGTTGAGCCACAGCAAATAAATTAGGGGAGGGAACTGGGAGTATTAGAACGACAATTCTAGTCCTTCAATGCTTCTGAGCAACAAGAACTTAAGTAATGATGCCAAAACTAATTCTGCCTTTATGATTGCTCCCTCCATTCCCTGTCCCTAACCAGAGCCACGAGGACAAAAGCAAGTGAAGTAGTGCAGAAGCTTCAGGAAGCCACACAATTATGTATTGGTCAGTGTTTGAAACAAAGAACAAGAACATTAACAAAGAAAGCATTCTACAGGCTAAAGCAAACATCAGTAAATGGGAGAATCTGACAATGAGAATTGACAACTCAGTGCTAAACTACCAAATATGTGGAGTTGGAAACATAGATCAAGTTTTGGAATAGTTAGAACATGCTGATATCTGGCCAGAAGACCTATTGACAACTGTTGGCAGCCTTTACTCTACATGGCAACACCAGAAATTAAGTGTATTGGAGTTCAAATTGTACACAAGTTCAACCTTTTACTCCACCCCAAACTTCCATCTGAGGGCATATTGCTGAGCCCAATAGACCTGACCCATTTCATACTTGGCCATTCAGCTTTACATAAGCCTAGGTGGCAGTAGTATTGGAATGGAGCATCTGACATTCATTTAAATGATTAGGCTTGTCTTTTTTTATTAATTTTCTTTTTATTTTAAATGAATTATATATATTTTTTTTTTAATTTTTTATTTTTCACACCATAAATCACAATAGCCATGATATACACTTTTTCTTTTCCACACATTTACAGTGACTTTTTCTCCCTCCCCCCTCCCTCCTCCCAAGCCACCCCCCCACCCCCCCCTCTCATCCATTTTAGGTATACAATCTAGGTTGCATTAATTCAGTTAGTCAATGTTGTCATTCAACAAAAATACACCAGAAATTCTACTGAGTCCATTCTTTTCTTTTCTTCTCCTTCCATCAACTTAGGTAATGTTTGTTCCCGGTAGGTTTTCGCTATTGTATTTAATGTAAGGCTCCCATACTTGTTCGAATATTTCAATATTATTTCTTAAACTATATGTTATTTTTTCTAATGGAATACATTTATTCATTTCTATATACCATTGTTGTATTTTCAAATTATCTTCCAATTTCCAGGTTGACATAATACATTTTTTTGCTACGGCTAGGGCTATCTTGACAAATCTTTTTTGTGCATCTTCCAAGTCAATTCCAAATTCTTTATTTTTTATGTTACTTAGGAGAAAGATCTCTGGATTCTTTGGTATATTGTTTTCTGTTATTTTATTTAATATCTGATTGAGATCATCCCAAAATTTTTCTACTCTCTCACATGTCCAGATTGCATGAATTGTTGTTCCCCTTTCTTTTTTACATCGAAAACATCTATCAGATACTGTTGGGTCCCATTTATTTAACTTTTGCGGTGTAATGTTTAGTCTGTGTAACCAATTATATTGTATCATACGCAGCCTCGTATTTATTGTATTTCTCATCGTTCCAGAGCATAACTTCTCCCATGTTTCCTTTTTTATCTTTATATTTAAATCTTGTTCCCATTTTTGTTTAGTTTTACCATTTGTTTCCTCATTCTCCTTTTCTTGCAGTTTAATATACATATTTTTTATAAATCTTTTGATTAACATTGTATCTGTAATCACATATTCAAGGTTACTTCCCTCTGGTAAACTCAAGTTGTTTCCTAATTTATCTTTCAAGTAGGATCTCAGTTGGTAATATGCCAGCGCTGTATCTCCAGTTATATTGTACTTGTCTCTCATTTGTTCAAAGGATAAGAATCTACTTCCTGAAAAACAATTTTCTATTCTTTTAATCCCTTTTTTTTCCCATTTTCTAAAGGCAAGGTTGTCTATTGTAAAAGGGAGTAGCTTATTTTGCGTCAATATTAGTTTTGGTATTTGGTAATTTATTTTATTTCTTTCTACATGAATCTTCTTCCATATATTGAGGAGATGGTGTAATACTGGAGAAGTTCTATGTTGTACCAATTTTTCGTCCCATTTATATAATATGTGTTCAGGTATCTTTTCCCCTATTTTATCTAATTCTAGTCTCGTCCAGTCTGGTTTTTCCCTTGTTTGATAAAAATCTGATAGGTACCTTAATTGTGCGGCTCTATAATAATTTTTGAAGTTTGGCAATTGTAAGCCTCCTTGTTTATACCATTCTGTTAATTTATCTAGTGCTATCCTCGGTTTCCCCCCTCTCCATAAAAATCTCCTTATTATTTTCTTTAACTCTTTGAAGAATTTTTCTGTCAGTTGTATTGGCAATGCCTGAAATAAGTATAGTATCCTTGGAAAAATGTTCATTTTAATACAGTTTATCCTTCCTATCAGTGTTAGTGGTAGCTCTTTCCAATGCTCTAAATCGTCCTGTAATTTTTTCATTAGTGGATTGTAATTGAGTTTATATAATTGGCCTAGATTTTTGTTTATTTGCACACCTAGGTATCTTATTGCCTGCGTTTGCCATCTGAATGGGGATTCCTCCTTAAATTTTGAGAAATCCGCGTTATTCATAGGCATTGCTTCACTTTTATTTACGTTTATCTTGTATCCCGACACTTCTCCATATTCCTTCAATTTCTTATATAGTTCTTTTATTGATAGTTCTGGTTCTGTTAAGTACACTATCACATCATCCGCAAACAGACTGATTTTATATTCCCTGTCTTTTATTTTTATTCCTTTTATATTATTATCTCTTCTTATCGATTCTGCTAGTGGTTCTATAGCTAGCGCAAACAATAATGGTGATAGTGGGCATCCCTGCCGCGTTGACCTGCTTAAGTTAAATTGCTTTGATACATGTCCATTTACTGTCACTTTCGCTAACGGTCCCTTATATAATGCTTTAATCCAATTAATATACTTCTCCGGTAAACTGAATTTTTGCAATACTTTGAACAAGTAATTCCATTCTACTCTGTCGAAGGCCTTCTCTGCGTCTAAAGCAACTGCTACTGCTGGTGCTTTATTTCCTTCTACTGCATGAATTAAGTTAATAAATTTACAAATATTGTCTGTTGTGCGTCTTTTTTTGATAAATCCAGTTTGGTCTAAATTTACCATTTTCGGTACCTGTTCTGCTAATCTGTTCGCTAATAGTTTAGCTATTATCTTATAATCTGTGTTTAGCAGAGATATTGGTCTATATGACGCTGGTGAGAGTGGATCTTTCCCTTGTTTTAGTATCACTGTAATTATTGCTGTTTTACATGAATCTGGTAAGTTTTGTGTCTCATCAATCTGGTTGATTACATCCAGGAGGGGCGGTATTATTAGGTCTTTAAATGTTTTGTAGAATTCTATTGGGAGTCCATCCTCTCCTGGTGTCTTATTATTTGGTAAATTTTTTATTATCTCTTGTATTTCTACTGTTCCAAATGGTTCTGTTAATTTATTTTGTTCCTCTATTTGTAGTTTTGGTAGTTCAATTTTAGTCAAAAATTCATCTATTTTCCCTTCTTTCCCTTCGTTTTCGGTTCGGTATAATTGTTCATAGAATTCTCTGAAGTTTTCCTTAATTTCTTTTGGATTATATGTAATTTGTTTGTCTTTTTTCCTTGTTGCCAATACCATTTTCTTAGTTTGCTCTGTCTTAAGCTGCCATGCTAAGATTTTGTGTGTTTTTTCACCTAGTTCATAATATTTCTGTTTTGTCTTCATTATATTCTTCTCCACCTTATATGTTTGTAATGTTTCATATTTTATTTTTTTATCCGCCAATTCTCTTCTTTTGGTTGTATCTTCCTTTATTGCTAATTTTTTTTCTATGTTTTTTATTTCCCTTTCCAACTGCTCTGTTTCCTGGTTATAGTCCTTCTTCATCTTGGTTGCATAACTTATTATTTGCCCTCTAATGAATGCTTTCATTGCGTCCCATAGTATAAACTTATCTTCCACTGATTCCGTATTTACTTCAAAGTACATTTTTAATTGTTTTTCAATAAATTCTCTAAAATCCTGTCTTTTAAGTAGCATGGGGTTTAATCTCCATCTATACATTCTTGGAGGGATGTCCTCTAGCTCTATTGCCAATAACAGGGGTGAGTGGTCCGATAATAGTCTAGCTTTATATTCCGTTTTCCTAACTCTCCCTTGAATGTGGGCTGATAACAGGAATAGGTCTATCCTTGAGTATGTTTTATGTCTAGTCGAGTAGTATGAGTATTCCTTTTCTTTTGGGTTTTGTTTCCTCCATATGTCCACAAGTTTCATTTCTTGCATTGATTTAATTATAAATTTGGTTACTTTGTTCTTCCTGTTAATTTTTTTCCCCGTTTTATCCATATTTGGATCCAAATTCAGATTGAAATCCCCTCCTATTAGTATGTTCCCTTGCGTATTAGCTACCTTCAAAAAGATATCTTGCATAAACTTTTGATCTTCTTCGTTAGGTGAATATATATTAAGTAGATTCCAAAGCTCTGAATATATCTGACATTTTATCATAACATATCTCCCTGCTGGATCTATTATTTCCTCTTCTATTTTAAATGGCACATTTTTGCTAATTAATATAGCCACTCCTCTTGCTTTTGAATTATACGATGCTGCTGTTACATGTCCTACCCAATCTCTCTTTAATTTCTTGTGCTCCAATTCAGTTAAGTGTGTTTCTTGGACAAATGCTATATCTATTTTTTCCTTTTTCAGTAAATTTAGTAGTTTCTTCCTTTTAATTTGGTTATGTATTCCATTAATATTTAGAGTCATATAGTTCAGCGTAGCCATTTTATATTTTGTTTATCTTCTCTTTCCGTTTTTCCATCATTACCTTTCCTCCTTTTCCATTTCTGTTTTCTTATTTTCAACTCTTTACCAGACAACATTCCTACAACATCCAACATTTTCCTTATTCTCCTATTTCTATCTTCTTTATCCCCAATCTCCCCTTCCCCTCCTGAGTTGCCCTTTATCCCTTGTCGGACAACCACATCTCCCCTCTCCATTTGGATTTGCGAATCCACTCGCAAGCGTCAACTGATTTTGCAGTGACCGCTCTTTTCCCCCACCCAGCCCCCCCCAGAAAAGATTTCGCTTTTTATATGTCACAAAGGTCACTCTTTTAATTCCCTCCTTATTCTCTCTATTCCATTACCTTCTCTTATTAATTCTTGTCTATACTCTCTATGTTTTCCTTTAATTACAGATACTTTCACATATGCCCATTGTCTCTATTCACTCTTATACCTCTTTACCCGCATACATATCAATCGTGGTCATTTTTACCCTCCTTACCCTTCTTCATCCCTCAGTCTATTTTTGTCTTTACCCACATACATATCAATCGTGATCATTTTTGCTCTCATTACCCGTCTTCATCCCTCAGTCTATTTTTGTAATTGTTCTGCAAATTTTCGTGCTTCTTCTGGATCCGAGAATAGTCTGTTTTGTTGTCCTGGAATAAATATTTTCAATACCGCAGGATGCTTCAGTGTAAATTTATATCCTTTCTTCCATAAAATCGCTTTTGCTGTATTGAACTCTTTTCTCTTCTTTAGGAGTTCAAAGCTTATATCTGGATAAATGAAGATTTTTTGCCCTTTATACTCCAGTGGTTTGTTGCCCTCTCTTACTTTTTCCATTGTCTTCTCCAGTACCTTTTCTCTTGTAGTATATCTTAGGAATTTTACTACAATAGATCTTGGTTTTTGTTGTGGTTGTGGTTTAGGGGCCAATGCTCTATGTGCCCTTTCTATTTCCATTTCTTGCTGTAGTTCTGGACATCCTAGGGCCTTAGGGATCCATTCTTTTATAAACTCCCTCATATTCTTGCCTTCTTCATCTTCCTTAAGGCCCACTATCTTTATGTTATTTCTTCTGTTATAATTTTCCATTATATCTATTTTTTGGGCTAGTAATTCTTGTGTCTCTTTAGTTTTTTTATTAGATTCCTCCAATTTCTTTTTTAAGTCTTCTACCTCCATTTCTGCTGCTATTGCCCGTTCTTCCATCTTGTCCATTTTTTTCCCCATTTCTGTTAAGGTCATATCCATTTTATTTATTTTCTCTTCTGTGTTGTTTATTCTTCTTCTTAAATCATTGAATTCCTGTGTTTGCCATTCTTTAAATGACTCCATGTATCCTCTAACAAGAGCAAGTATATCCTTTACCTTGCCTTTCCCTTTATCTATTTCACTGTACTCTTCCTCTTCTTCTTCCTCTGGGTTGACCATCTGTTGTTTCTTTGCTGCCCTTTCCTCCTCTTCTTTCTTGTTTCCATTGTCTTCTGTGGTCTCTTCTTGCTGCAGGTGTTCTGCAGCTGTCGTTGCCGGCTGTGGAGATCGACTCCCCAGCTGGTCCCCCCTCCCGTCGGTGTGTTTTTTTGCATGCGCGGTTGCGCACTTTTACTCGGCTCTGTGAGCCATTGTTGTAGTTCTTTTTCTACCGACCTGAGGTAGTGGGGCCCTCTCTCCACAGCGGGCCTCTTCGGACAGGTAAGGCCTTCACCTTTTTCCTCCGTTGTCTTCTCTTCCTCTCTTCTTTCCGTTGATTTTGATTTTTCTCCTTTTGTCTCCATCTTCTTTCCACCTTTATACTCACTTTTCTTTAACTTGTATTTCTGTGCCTTTGTATTTTCTCTTGTTTTTCCCGACTTTTCTGGAGAGGGCTGGAGTTCACCGTCCGGCCACTACTCCATCACGTGACTCCTCCAATGAATTATATTTTTGATTTTCTTTGACTGTTTCAAAACTGTCAGGGTTTGTGGATGGAGCAAAACACCTTGCGGAAGGCCTGCTGTCAATGTTTCACCAGTTGGAAGGGAGAAGCTTGTTAAATGTTTGTAACATTAATCTTCAGACAGGAAATGGTACAAAACACATTAGAATTCATGATGTATGCATGGAGATAGTGCAAGTCTAGATGTTGTAGTGCAGCGACTGATATGGAGTAAAATAACAGACCAAACTCAATTCTGTATTTGCAAATATCTGTGAAGGTATCAAAATTGGATGCTCTATGGCAAGACAAAACAACTTGAGACCATGCTGTCAGTATTCATGGTTTACAGGCATTTAACAGACAACCCTGATAGTGTGTCCAAATAACTCGGCATTACCATTTTGAAACAACCAATGCCAGTGGAGAGGAGTAGAGAAAAAGCGCAGAATATGAAAGAGGGATTATCAACATGGGAGATGCTGCAAGATAGTGATAGGCAAGAACCTGAAGTAAACAACTCAACATAGAGTCATCTGACCACGTGACTAGACTTCATGAGATACTGTGGCAACACTGCATTTTTGTGAAGAAAAAACGCTGGAAACACTGAGTTTCTGTCCTTAGATGCTGAGTTAACATTTCAAAGCCCCATTATCAGATGGAAGGGGATGGTGGGCGTCAGTCAGGAGAGTAATAGAAATCAAAGTTAGTGGTAAAAGTGTAATGAACATTTTAGAAAGAGGCAAATTTGGGTGGGATGTTACAGATGAATGACAACAGTGATGAAATGAGTTGTTTTGGAAGCTTGGCTCAGAATTTAAAGGAATACCAAGATATCAAATTACTTCAGCTTCAGCCACCACGACTGGTCTCAAATTGCTGGAAAAGAAATGGAGTTTGTCAGGGACCAAAAAATGGTTTTTCTCCAAATTTTAAATGGAACTCATCCACTATTCAACAATTGATTTAACAATTGAAGATGGAAGTGTCTGAGTGTGTTTGCAGCCATGTGTAAACAGCAAGTTTTGACACAATTACTGAGATATACTTGAGAATTAGCACAGAGACAGACATTGTTGGAGGACGGCATAGGTGACAGTGTAAGAGAAGGACAAGCCACTGAAGTACTCAAATGTAGTTTAAACAATTGACCAAGCAATTTTGTAGTATAGTTCCTGTATTGAAGTAGGAAAGGTTACAGACTTGCATACCAAGATGACATTACCAATGACAAAGCAATTAGATTGTCTTTAGAAGTTGGTTGAAAGGGAGAAATGCCAGGTAGGGTCATGGAATTGTTTGCATTCCCTTTGGTTTACTGGCAGCATTGACAGTGTAGAATTGGCTGAGATTCTGTGCTGGAGGTAGGGCTTCAATCCACAGCTTTCTGCCTCATTGAGAATGGTAATCACTTTAGCAGTAAGGCACAACATAAAAAGGGTAAATTCTAATAGCTAGAGCCTTTATATTGAGAATAAAAATGGAACGGAGATGAGCTACAAATGCCTTGTAATTAAGTGCATTCTGCACAAGGTTTGCAGTAAAGTTTTGCTATTTATTGGGGAGAGGGGGGTGGAAAAGAGGGTCTCTTTTTAAGGAACCTCCACAGAAGCCTTGGGTGAATTGAAGTAAGACTGGAAACCATCAGCAGTTCTGAAGCTCCAATTGGCATAATTCAATGTGTACATAGCCTAGCATTTTATCTAAATCTATAGTCAATCTAGCAAGACCTAATATGTAATGTGGGTGGTCCCCAGTCTCTTAACTACCTCATAATTTATAAAGTCTGATTATAAAGACAGAAGGGAGGCTCACCGTTGATCCTTTGCCACCACACAATCAGGCCAGTGAATCCAATGAAAGCAAACACTCCGCCCAACACGGTCTTCCATTCATTGCTGGTTTTGGACATCTCTGTGTAAGTCTGATGGAAAGCTATACGATACACTAGAATAAAACAAATTATCAATCCATAAGGAGGCAAAATTAAATTATTCCCCTCTCCTAATGACAAATGAGATGGACAGAAGTTCTGACTTTTTCTTGGAAAGAAAATAGTAATTTTCTGAGTTCCAAAGAGCTATGGGATTTAGGGACCATTATCTGTCTTGGTTATTAAAGGTTTTGGACAAGTTTTAGGACCTTTCCCATTGGACTCCTTTATTGTCTCTCTGATGATCCTGGGTGAGGCCTGGGGTTTCTCCCTCCCAAGAAAACCTGCATAGTTTAGCATGTATGGTTTTCCCTTTTCCCCTCACCAAATAATGATAGTGAATTCAACATGTGATGAGCCATTTGCCTGCATTCGAGTGACAAGATAGCACACGCAAGGTGCAACCTAAGCACTCTAATCAAACATAGCCCAGTGGGCTTCAGTATGCAATCAATTGTGTTTCTTTTGAAGAATAATCAGTTGGGGGGGGGGAGGAGGGCTGTGCAATTCTGGGTCCCAATAAAGATCCGGAAATAAACATTAGGTTCATTCTAAACTGCAGTTTTAGACACTGCTCTAGGTTGACAGAATGTCCCTTTTCAGAAAGGAGGCCTACAACTACTGGTAAGCTGACCATGGGTGGTTTACTTTGGATCTAACAAAAGTAGCTCAGCTAGGAGAATTTGGTTTAAATATTGGCTCTATACAATGTAAAATATTCAGTTTTTCAGCACCAATATCCAGTATATCATTGGCCAAGTGGCTCATCTCTTACATGCCACCTTTTCTTCATTAGTCAGATTTGTCCATGAACTCTTCTCCTTTTCTTTCAGTGCTGTCTGCTCTGCATTCAGCTTCTGGAAATAGGGAATATCCGGGAGTGGTGTATCCTTCCGATCACAGTACATCGGCACTGACAGGTCCTCCTGCTTCACAATCTCTGAAAAATATAGAGCTGTTAATTAATTATGTGCAAAATATGTCCCACTTTACCACCTACGCAACTTCCTCTCGATCCTTGTTTACGTCTCCTGATTTCTGTAAGGACTGTGCAAGTGCTCCTTCCATCAGTCTCTAATTCTTCCCACCACAATCTGTGATGAGAAATGCTGGCCTCTCAAACTGGTGGAGCAGAGAGGTTTCTTTAATTATTTTTAAATGAAAGATAATTGACGATAATTCCTCTGTAGCTGCTGACTGATCTGAGCATTTACAGCAGTTTTATTTCAGATTCCAAATATTCATCATCTTGAAGTACAGAAATTTTAGAACTGGCTACTTACTTAAAATAGCATAGCTAAAACTTTATTTAGTGTTGAGTGGAAACACTAAATTCTACAGACGCTGTGATTGTAGTAAAAATTCAGGAGGTCTTGCAGGGTCCATAAAGATATATAACTAACATTTCAGGAAGAGTTCAGGCCCAAAATGTTAGTTATATATATTTACTTCCTGTGGAAGTTAGAAGACCTGCTGAGTTCCTCCAGCATTTGTGTTTTTACCTTATTTTGTGTCCATTCAATTTTATAACTGCTCGCAAGTATTCAATGGGACAGTGTTAAAAGACACTCCGTAGCTGAATTAGTCTTTTAACATAAGTAGTTGATCTAATCAAAGATCTTGAAAAAGTAGATTTGAACTCCAAACATATTCAAGGTATACACTTCAATCAGATCAACTGGAAAGGACTACATTCAAAGCCAGCACTCCGTCAGATGATCACCAAATGGTGCTCAGCGCACTAGAACTAATCACAACAAGCTAGTGGTTGTCAGAGTGAGGTATCAATAAGGGTGACACCCTTCCCTGGCAATGGGACATCCTCCCACGTTCAATCATTCTATTCACAATTAGCTGAAGGGTCGGAGGAGTTCATAATAACTCGTGGGTCTCAGTTAGGGTCTGCCTCTATTCTCACTGGATTATTTGCATCCAGTTATTCCACAACTGGTAAGGTCATTGCAAAGGTTAAGTGATCAGTCTTCATTTGGTGACCGAAAATCCAATGGCCAGACATCGATTTAACACTGTACCACATTGACCAAACCAATTTTCATCCAATGGCCACATTTGGACAGCATCTGACAGGTGTCCCTGAATCCTGGCCAAAAATATTCATTCAGATTTTGCCATGTGTACTTCATCTGGTCAGTTATGTGGTCTAAAAATCCTAAAATCACAGTGATTTTCTTTGACAATTTCAGTGCAGTGAGCAACTTGAGAGACTATTTAAGCATTGAGTTGGCATTAACTATTGTGAACCACCTAGAGTCCCTCCCAGGCCAGAATTCCTTCCATAAAGGAGAGTGAACCAGAAACATGTCACAATCTAGAAATTTCATCATTACTTGTCCAGTATTTTTATGGAAGTAATTTAAGTCCCCTTTTTGCTGTGATGAGATTTGAATTCAATACTTTGGGCCAATAGTGTTTCCTTCTGCATTTGTCACCACTATTTCATTGATTCTTGAAGGTCTGGTCATTCACCAGTGGCTTGGAATCAGCAGATGCAAGAGGGGAAAGTACTTACCATGTCCATGAACCGTTCGAACACTGGCAGAAGACAAAAGACTCCGAACTCTAAGGAGGTTTACCCCTCGAAACATAGAAAGACCCAACATCTGCATCAAAGAACATATAATTCATTGCTATTTCACAAGTCCCCTTCCAAGTGGAACATCGTGAAACTTTAATGGAAACAAGGGTGAACAGAAAAGAATTAAACATGACAAGTGATTCTGTCAGAGTTATATATTTAGTTAATTTTCCAACTGAGTCGTGCCTGGGTTTCTCCTTCATGGATATTGCTGAATCATACCTTTTTAAAAAATGTGAGAAAGTGGGGGGAGGGGGTTTATTGACCTTGGTGAACTGTGAGGTTGCAAAGTATGGTCTGGATTTTTATAATTGGCTCATGAAAACTACTGAGTTTCACTGTCCACAATGCCTGTCATCACATCCTTGGCTTGAGAGCAGAGAACTTCAGCAGAGCCCAGTTCTTCAAGACATGGAGATTCAGCACAGAAAAATGACTAATTTATCGTATGCATGCAATAGCTCAGTCTTCTGAACCAATTTGTAGGGGGTCGGCCGTTAGACGCGTACTACTTTTGATCGCAGCAAGTGCCCGTATAGTTCAGGGCGTCAGGAGCTGGAAAGGATGGTTGGGTGGCCGGGACCAGATGCGTTGGCGGAGTCGGGAACTCAGAGAGATGGGCGGGGGCGGGGCGAGAGTTTGCGGTCAGGAACTCAGGTGGAAGGCTGGGCGCGGCAGGAGTTTGGATGGACGGAAAATACCAGTTTTTGGGGCCAAAAAAAGGTCGACTTTTACACAGTATTGACTTACAGGTGTATATACAGTGGGTGCAATAAAAAGTTACAATGCCCTTGACAACCTTCAACTTTTGGTGCCTGTCAATTTGTCTTCAATCACCTTGACATTCCATAAAGGAAATAAGAGCAGAAACGATTAACCATGCTGAAAGTCAACTGGCCTGGTGTCTGCTCACAATTGAATGGTGTCAGAAAGTAAACATGCACTCGCCAATGACAAATTATCGCCCGCCGCCGCGACCCCGCCGTGCACCATCCCCAGCGAGTTCAGCCTCGAATGACAGCACTGCAATTTCCTGCCCTCCACCCATAGGCTCTGCCTCACCCCTCCGCCAGCCCGTCAACCGTTGCCCATTCCCTACCAGTTTCTGACCCTCCCCATTCCTTGAATTAGCCTCTTCCCAAACCGCGTCCTCCCTTCTTACTTTCACTTCTCTTCGCTGTGCCCTCACTTCCTCCACCTCTCCCTTCTTGTGTCTGTCGCCTTCGGTTCTTGGCCGTCAGCCACGTATTTCAAGCAGGAAACAGCGCACGGGGGAAGGGAACCAGCTTGTCCGACCTGACCTCTAGCCACACGATGCTGGGCAGCTCCAAGCTTGGGAGTCCAGCAGTCGCGCGAGCGCCCAGCCTGACCCTCAACCCCGCCCCGCCCCGCGAGCCCGGGGATGTGGGGCGCATTCCGGCCCAGGACGGCATCGCCCTCCGCTTACCGTGCCTCTCACTCCTCCGGTGCAGCGGCAGCAGCCTGCGGGCGGGGCCAACGCCGGGTCACTGCGGCATCATGGGAGCCGCGGCGCCCAACTTTTACCGGACGCCACCTTTTTCCTCCCAGAAAATGCCCTGGGGTGATGGTCTTGTCTGCGGCTTCTCCCGCCAAATTCGAAAACAGCAGTGGGGGCTTCGGTTTTTAGCCCACGCCCCCCGGTGGGCTGGCGCTGGGCGGAGCAGTGCCGACTGGAAGGGGTGGAGTCGGGCTCCGCGGGCCACACCCGCTGGAAGGGAGGGAGGTGGGATGGGCCCTGAGGCAACGGTAATCAACGGGGTCAAGGAACGTGTTCGGGAAAGGCCGTTTAAAATAAAAAGAGAGAGGGGAGGGGAAATGTTCACCCTGTCTGTTGGAGGTCGGCATGTTTTAGTTTTGACTGAAACCTACAGCGCTTGCACTCAGTGCCGGATAAAGGGATTCAAATAGCTTCAAGGGGGCCTACATTGTGGCCGCTGACGCAAGCCCGCTCCTAAATGGTGTGGATGGCGCAGGGAGCACCGACACATGGTTCAAACTGGATTTGTTTTATAAAAAGAAAGCCGGAGACGATGCCACTAGATTGATGTGTTGTCTCTTGAGTTCTTAAATAACAAGAGATTTTACTGACTGATGTCTTCCACCAGCTCAAGAAACTTCACACATACTTGTACATTCGCCCCATAGTTACTCCAGCGAGAAGGGTGTATTCTTGCATGGTTACAAAATAGTTCACATTATCCCTCCTGCTCATGATAAAAATTTAGTGTTATCACTTTCCAGTGCAAATTAAGTAACTGAACTTCTGGTTGATATATACAACGATTCTTTAAATAGTCCTTATCGATATTGCACTGGCGGCAGTTTGTTGCTTCGTCATCTTGTGGTTTGGTCTGCGACCGTTGGGCTCTGTGTGGCTGATCCACGTGCAGGTGATATAGCTTGTTGCGTTTCACCTGACAACTGTTGTGTTGATGTTTCAGTATTAGTGGTTGTGGTCTCTTCACTTGATGTTGGGGTTGCAGGCTTCACTGGTATTAAAGCTTTCTGCTTCATCACATCTTGTGTCGGCCAAATGTGAATTCTGTTCCTCCTCAGCCAGAGTCTGTCTCAACAATGTATGATCTTGGTGTCTCATCTTCTCTGATGACCTTTGCTGGGGTCTGTGTTTTCAACATTGGCTCTGAAGAGTTCTGGCAATATTTGTGTATGTTTGTTATAATACTGGCATCCTTCTTGCATCTCAGCCAGTTTTCTGGTTTCCTCTTGGTCTTCTGGAGGGTGTATTTTGCTTGGTAGAGTTGATTTATATCTCCTACCATTGAGAAGTTTTGCCAGGGACTTCTTGTCAGCTCGTAATGATAGAAGAGCTAGGTCAGGGTCTTCTTTTATGTGCGTTTCACAGTTTGCACTTGTCTTTCCATCAACCCATAACCTTCAGGGTAGTATGGGGATGATGTAGTGATAACAAACCCATATATTGCAGTCAGCTTTCTGAATTATTGTGACATGAACTGTGTTCCATTGTCACATATTACTTGCTCAGATATTCCTTGTTCAGCAAGGAGCGCTCTCATTTCTGAGGTGATAGTTGATGCTCTCAGGTCTTTCACCTTTTTGATGATTGGAAACTTAAAGTGGTAACAGGCTACTATTAAATACCACTCTTGATTTTTGGTGAACAAGTCTGCTCCCACTGTGTGCCATGGCCTGGCAGGTACTTCTGTGGAAATTTTTATTTTGTTGTGTGTTTCTGTATTTTTGGCTTATTTGACATATAGCCACCATATTTTCAATGTATTTGTATATACCAGTCCAGTACACAGCATTTTGCAGCAACAATTTTTAGTCTTGTGAGGAAGTTAACAGTTTCATCAGTCTCTTGCATTAAGCCTTGAAATTCACAGTGTTTAATTCTAGGATTAGGTGAGAAGCAAACTTTGCAAATATCTGCTCTAGATCATTTTTCTCCACCTCTATAAGCTCCCAGCTATTAAATAATTCAAGGTCTCACTCCCCTGCCCAGAGAAATATATAACTAACCTTCACTTAGTTATGTCTTCAGCCTCCCAGACCATCACTGGGTGTACTGCTGTTGCTCCAGCTTTTTTATTTCAGTAATATTTTTTTCTCTTCTTCCCCTTTGTATTTCAGTGTATGGCTTTATTCTTGTTCTCTTATACCGTTGCCACCATGTAATGTCTCTTGAGTTACTTGGGAAGTTTTTAAATAACTTAGAGATGCAAGATTCAAATAACAGAAGAGATTTTACTTACTGATGTCTTCCACCATCTCAGGAAACTGTTCTCACATGCACATATATATATATATATATATATATATGTAGGGCACAATAGTTACAATATTTTTTCCAGGTTACAATATATTTTTCAAACATTGCCTATATTTATTCCACAGAATTTTTTCCCGGAATTGAATAAAGATGTAAGAAAGTTTCTTTGGAAGAGAAAAATGTCAAAGGTCTCGTTAGAAAAATTAACTTTGAAATTTGAATGGGAGGTTTACAGCTTCCAAATTTAAAAAAAGTTATAAAGCAGCACAAATGAGACTTCTCTCTTGCTTCTTTGAAAGAGTGAAACCAGTGTGGATTAAGGTAGAGATGGATAAAATAGGGTAGATAATGCCTGACAATATATAAATGAGATACGAGGTTAATAACTGGAGATAAGGATACTCCACTGTTGAAACATTTGATCAACATTTACCTTATTCCATATATTACTCAAATGTTTCAACAGTGGAGTATCCTATCTCCAGTTATTAAATGGGAATAAGGAATTATGAGATACCCAAAATCCCATTGATTCAAAATAGATTTATTCCATTTACAATGAAAAACCAACTTTTAGTATATTTGGTCTACCAAAGGAATTAAAAGAATAGTGGATTGTTTGAAGGGAGAAGTTTAATGTAATTTGAACAACTGAAAAATAAATATGGGATACAAAATAATACAATATTTTATTATCAAATAACGGCATATTTACGGAATAAATTGGGTCCGACAATGTTATTGCCTGAAATAAGTGAAATGGTAAGTTTGATTTATAATAAATCTAAATAGGTTTATTTCAGCTATGTATATATTACATATATATTGCAAAAGGAAATACAGAAACAAGGAATCCATAGATCTAGACAGAGATTGTAAATTGATTTTAGTATTGGGGAGAAAAATTGGTTGGAATTGTGTCTTGATAATATGACAAATACAATAAATGTTAGATATAGATTGGTTCAATGTAACTTTTTACATCAATCATATTTTAACCCACAGAAATTAAATAGACTAAAATCAGATTTATCAGATAAATGTTTTAGGTGTAATCAAGAGATGGGTACTTTTTTATACTCCGCTTGGTCATGTCCAAAATTGAGACCTTTTGGACGGAATTAGGAACATTTTTAGAATGGGTCACTAAAGTTAAATTTCCTCAAGATCCAATGGTTTTCTTTTTAGGTACTATATCAGGGATAAGGCCAAAACTGAAACTTAATACAGGTACACGATCCTTTATCCGGACATCAAAAATCCGGAAAGCTCCAAAAATCTGGCAAGTGGGGCCCGGCGGTTGGGGGAGGCAGCCAAGGGACTGGTGGTTGGGGGAGACGCCCAGGCAACTGGGAAGGGGGTGGGGGTGGATACGGCAGCACAATTCGGGTGAGCTTTCCGAAACCTGGAAAAATCCAAAATTTGGAACACACTGTCCCCCAAGGGTTTCGGATAAAGTATTGTGTACCTGTATGTTTCAAAAGGAATTTGTGAAAATTACATTAGCAGTTGTAAGAAAATGTACAGCAGTGACATGGAAATCAGATTCACATTTGGGAATAGACAGATGGCATGCTGAAATATATAGTTGTCTACCTCTTGAGAAAATTATATACAATTCAAGAAATAAATATAATACTTTTTTAAAAATTTGGTGCCCATATTTATTCATTGTAGGTATTAGTTTATGAAAGCTATCCCCTAAACCTCTGAGAACCTTATCAAATCCTTGGAATTAGAATATGTTTAATAATGTAAATGCAAAACATAACTGAATGTATTGAAATTTTGGGAACCAGATAGAAACATAGAAGATAGGAGCAGGAGTAGGTCATTTGACCCTTCGAGCCTGCTCCGCCATTCAATTAGATCATGGCTGATCTTAAAGTTCAGTACCCCGTCCCCACCTTCTCTCCGTAACCTTTAATACCCTTATACTGAAGAAATATTTCTAATTCCCTCTTAAATATATTTAATGAACCTGCCTCTACTGCCCTCTGTGGCAATGAATTCCACAGATTCACCACCCTCTGGGTAAAGAAATTCCTCCTCATCTCGGTCCTAAATGGTTTGCCTATTATCCTCAAACCATGGCCCCGGGTTCTGGATTTTCCCATCATTGGAAACATCCCATCTGCATCCATTCTGTCCAGTCCTGCCAGAATTTTATATGTCTCTATGAGATCCCCTCTTAATCTTCTAAACTCCAGCGAGTACAAACCCAATTTGTGCAATCTTTCCTCATAAGTAATTCCTGCCATTCCAGGTATCAGCCTGGTGAATCGCCTCTGCACTCCCTCCATTGCAAGAACATCCTTCCTTAGATAAGGTGACCAAAACTGCACACAATACTCCAGGTGTGGTCTCACCAAGGCTCTGGACAGCTGCAGTAAGGTATCCTTGTTCCTATACTCAAACCCTCTTGATATGAAGGCCAACATACCATTTGCCTTTTTAACCACCTGCTGTACCTGCATGCTCGCCTTCAGAGACTGGTGTACAAGTACCCCTAGGTCTCTCTGCACTTCCCCATCTCTTAATCTATTGCCATTCAAATAGTAATCTGCCCTCCGGTTTGTATTACCAAAGTGGATAACCTCACATTTATCCACATTGTAGTGCATTTGCCATGTATCTGCCCAGTCCCTCAATTTATCCAAATCACACTGGAGCATCCTGACCCCCTCTTCCGTGCACACAACCCCTCCTAGCTTAGTGTCATCTGCAAATTTGGAGATATTATTCAATCCCCTCATCCAGATCATTAATGTAAATTGTGAACAGCTGGGGTCCCAGTACAGATCCCTGTGGCACCCCACTGGTCACCGCCTGCCACTCAGAAAACGAGCCATTTATCCCAACTCTCTGTCTTCTACCTGCCAGCCAGTTCTCAATCCACATCAATAATACTTTGCCCCCAATCCCATGAGCCTTGATTTTGGAAGCCAGTCATTTATGCGGGACCTTATCGAAGGCCTTTTGGAAGTCCAGGTACACCACATCCACTGGCTCTTCCCCATCTATTTTACCTGTCTCCATCTCAAAGAATTCCAATAGATTTGTCAAGCACGATTTACCTTTTGCAAATCCATGTTGACTCCGTCCGATCCCTTCTCTGCTAGTCATATGCTCCACTATTACATCCTTAATAATGGATTCCATCATTTTGCCCACTACTGATGTAAGGCTCAGCGGCCTATAATTCCCCACTTTTTTTCTACCCCCCTTTTTAAATAGTGGGGTAACATCAGTACCCAATCCATGGGTACTGATCCTGAGTGTATTGAGTTCTGGAAAATAATTCTTACAGCATCTGCTATCTGAATGGCCACTTCCTTAAGTACCCTAGGATGTAGATTATCAGGCCCTTGGGATTTATCTGCCTTCAATCCCATCAATTTCCCCAAGACCATGTCCTTAGAGATACTGATTTCTTTCAGTTCTTCCCTTGCATTAGTCTCTATGTTTCCCAACATCCTTAGGAGGTTATTTGTATCGTAAAAACAGAACTAAAGTAAGAATTTAATTGGTCTGCCATTTCCTTATTCCCCATTATATATGTTTCTTTTTCTTTTATCTTTTTCTCTTTTTTCTTATTCTTTGTTTTTTATATTCCTACACTAAAATTACTCCCCTCCCTCGATGGGGGATGGAGGCTTCTCCCTGCTGAGTGGTACAGGGGATGGGAACATCTCCCTGCCCAATGGGTCAGGGGACAGGATCGGTGACCTCTCCCCGCCCAGCTGGTTGGAGGATGGGCCAGAAAAATTGACCTCTCCCTGCCCAGCGGAACAGGGGATGGGTCAGGTGATGCGACCTCTTCCCGTTAAAACAAAATTAATGGTCGCAGTTGGAGGCATTCAGGATCAATGGCCATCATCGTTACCTATAATCACCCACGCAGCTGGAACCACTCTGCGTTTCCATGGCGCTGACACTGGCAGAATGGTTCCAGCAGCATGGGGGATTATGGATTATGGATAACCAAGATGGCCACTGTTGCCAGTGATAGTCTGCGTTCATAGCCCTGATTAAATTTAAGGTTAGCGATCTGAGCCATTTATCATCTCTAATCAGGGTTATGAACACGTGTGGTTTCTCATAGCCGCTGGTGCTGCACAAATTACAATGCACCAATGGACTGTGTTCATAACCCTGAATAAAGGTGATAATTGGCTAAGATCACTAAGATTAGCAATTTTAGCCAACTATTACCTTTAAATGGGGTTATTATCACAAACTATTAGTGGAATCTGATAGCCACTGCACAAAAATGAAAATGTTTCTCCTAATTCATAGTACATCAACGTGGGGTCCCTTAAAACTACAGGGCCCATAGCATTCGTCCTCTCGCTACTCCATAAATCCAGCCCCAGTTACCCAGGAGGAAGATCTGGGGAACTGTTAAAAAAAAACGCTGGAGGAACAACAGGTATCACGGGATCCACTGGAGGTAAATACAGATACAGATATCAGATTTATTATCAGAGTACATACATGACATCACATACAACCCTGATATTCCTTTTTTCCTGCGGGCGCAGCAGAATTACCACTAATTGGTAGTTCAAAAAATAAACTGTACACAGCTTAAACATGTAAACAAACAAAGAACTGTAAACAGATAGGTGAAGGGAGGGAGAACTGAAAAGGGGAAGGGAAGGAGGGAGGGGGAGAGGAGAGCAGGTTAGCAGAAACCAGAAAAATCAACGTTAATACCATCTGGCTGGAGAGTGCCCAAGTCGGAATATCAGGTGTTATTCCTCCAATTTGTGGATGGTCTTGTGGGATAGAATATAATGCCATAGACAGAAGTGAGTATTGGAGTGTGACACAGAATTGAAATAGTTGGCTTCTGGGAGGTCTCTGTCACTGTTGCAGATGGAGTGAAGGTGTACAGCGGTTTCTGCTAACCTGATCTACTCTTCCCCCTCCCTTATTCCCATTCCTGTTCTCCTCCCACCCTTCATCTAGCCATCCCTCCTCCCCTTGATCGCTGCTGTCCCCTCCCTCCCTTCTCCACCTATCACCTCCTGCCTTTGTGACCACACCTCCTTCTTTACTCTTTTGCTGGGATGCCTGCCGATATTTTTCCATGCCTTGATAAAGGACTAAAGCCCTTAACATCAGTTATGTATTTTTAACTTTGCTATATAAAGGACACTGTTTAACCTGCTGATTTTTGCCAGCATTGTGTGTTTTTACACAAATCTCAAATGTTGATTGACAAAACAAATATGTCCTTGCCCCATGAGTTTAGTGCCAAAATGACTAGTCTGGACCCTACCCTGATGTCATCCTGGGGGGTGGGGGGGGGGGGGGTTCAGCAGAGTTTCATTAATACAAAAATCTATCTCTTGCTTCCCTGTGTGATTACAAATGGCACAATTCTCAAGGTGTCTCACATTTAATAGCTAGTATCAGTGCCTTTAAAATATTGATGAGTGTCACAATGTTTAGTAAAAAATCTATCAATTAGAAGAGATTGTCTTATCAGTTTCCAAAGCACAACACTTCAGCGGCCTGTTATAGTGAACCGGCACTTTGTTTTCCTTAGTTTAGAGAAATTATGTTTATTTGTGAAATTCTAAAGAACCAATGATCCAATCAACTGTTGTTATCTTTGTGCTTAAAGAGTATAACATTCCTTAATGTACTTTGAGTTCAGGAAATTTTTCCAATTGCCCTCTCCTGAATTCTCGCTTGTGCTGAATAATGATCTTGGGTCTCCATGTGGTTCATTTAGACTTGTATTTATGCCCCCAAGTTTTAGTCTCCCTACATCGAAAAAATTGATCTTATCCTTCATAAAGAGTTTGAAAAGATCATCCTTGAAAAGATCTTCCAAACACATGGTGAAGGCCTGTCCTGTATCATCTGGAAAGATGATGTTTGGCTTTGTCAACATCTACCAACTTAACTCCAATTAACTCATTCTTCTCCGTTGTAGATGTATCTCCTTCCCTTTCCTGAATGCTTGATCATTCATTCTGCACGAATAAATCATTATCAGTGTTCTCTTACCTTCAGGAGACCTTACCCATAGGAAGCCAGCTGCTCATCACCTTCAGAGGCAAATGCTGGTGAGCAACAAATGCTGACCTCTCAGGCTAGAGCATGTCAGACTGAGTAATCTGCTTAATGAGTTTAAATCCTTAATGTACTTTGAGTTCACAAAATTCTCCCACTTGGCCTCCTCCTGAATGCCTGCTTGTGTTTGTTCCTTAGCACATTTTAAGAGCTTCCAGTTATGAAGGCAGAACAACAATAGAGAGATTAGAAACCTTTGCCGTCAGCTCTTACTTCATGGTAGTGTCATCACAAAGATACATGGATTTTGCATATTGAGCCAGGTGTTTGAGCTATCCACCCCACTATTTATCATGCTGACCATTTCCTTCACTGCTACTTCTTTTCAGCCCATAATAATGCCCTGGCCTCCTAATGTGAAGTGGTTTTTCTGTGGGTGACTACTTCTTTGAGGATTTCTAGGTTAACATTTGGTCCCGTGCTTACTGTTGTCAGTGCTCCCCAAACAGCATGACACTAAATCCTATGCAGCAGGTGCTTTTGATGATTATTTTTCTTTAAGAGGTACAAGTATGATGATAATACACTGGATAACGAAGATTTTGCTTTCTAAACACTTTGGTGTATTTTATGGATTTTGGGTTGCTGATCACAAAAATCACCTTGTCGTGTACCTTTTTGTAAATTATAACTTACTTTTGAGCAAACAAAACCCTGAAGTGGAACATTGTCATTGAGCATTCATTTTCTGCATTTGCATTTGGACTTCTGCCTGTTAATCATGGTTCAGTCTGTGACAAACAAGGTGAAAGGTTTGTGACCATGGAAAAGTGGTGTAAGGCCAACTGGAATCCATCAATGCTGGCCGACTATTGTTAGACACTGACATGAGAGGCATCAGATGCTAAGTACAAATGAAAATCAGCAGCAAAACATTTTTAGATCAGTTGAACTTAAGCAATGTGTCAGCATCATTATGTGATTAAACATTTAAATTCAATAAAAGTTCATTTAATGTCCCTTCATCTTCGCACGTAATGCAGCAAATCTGAAATTATCTTTGTGTTCAGCTTTTTAAAAATTTTTTTTATTTTTCACACTATAAACCATATTGATCAAGATACATATATTTTCCCCCTCAAATATATACAGTGTCATTTTCTCCCCCTCCCTCCCTCACCTCCCCTCCCTCCCTCACCTCCCCTCCCTCCCTCACCTCCCCTCCCTCCCTCACCTCCCCTCCCTCCCTCACCTCCCCTCCCTCCCTCACCTCCCCTCCCTCCCTCACCTCCCCTCCCTCCCTCACCTCCCCTCCCTCCCTCACCTCTCCTCCCTCCCTCACCTCCCCTCCCTCCCTCACCTCCCCTCCCTCCCTCACCTCCCCTCCCTCCCTCACCTCCCCTCCCTCCCTCACCTCCCCTCCCTCCCTCACCTCCCCTCCCTCCCTCACCTCCCCTCCCTCCCTCACCTCCCCTCCCTCCCTCACCTCCCCTCCCTCCCTCACCTCCCCTCCCACTTATTTAAAGTTCAGAATCTAAACCCGTTAAACAATGTTGTCACTCAATAAAAATAAACAAGAAATTCCACTGAGTCAGTTCTTTTCATTATCTTCTCCTTCTGTCATTTTAGGTGGTAGATGTCCATGGTAGGTTTTCTCTATTGTGTTTCATGTATGGCTCCCATATTTGTTCAAATATTGCAATGTTATTTCTTAAATTGTATGTTATTTTTTCTAATGGAATACATTTATTCATTTCTATATACCATTGTTGTATTCTCAAATTATCTTCTAATTTCCAGGTTGACATAATACATTTTTTTGCTACAGCTAGGGCTATCATAACAAATCCTTTTTGTGCTCCATCCAAATCAAGTCCAAATTCTTTGTTTTTTATATTACTTAGGAGGAAGATCTCTGGTTTTTTTGGTATATTGCTTTTTGTGATTTTATTTAGTATCTGGTTTAGATCTTCCCAAAATTTTTTCACTTTCTCACATGTCCAGATTGCATGAACTGTTGTTCCCGTTTCCTTTTTACAGCAAAAACATCTGTCTGATACTGTTGGGTCCCATTTATTTAACTTTTGAGGTGTAATGTATAACCTGTGTATCCAGTTATATTGTATCATACCTAACCTTGTGTTTATTGTATTTCTCATGGTTCCGGAGCATAGTTTCTCCCATGTTTCATTCTTTATCTTTATGCTTAGATCTTGTTCCCATTTTTGTTTGGTTTTACCATTTGTTTCCTCATTCTCCTTTTCTTGTAATTTAATATACATGTTTGTTATAAATTTTTTGATTATCATTGTATCTGTAATAACATATTCAAAATTACTTCCTTCTGGTGACCTCAGACTGTTTCCCAATTTGTCCTTCAAGTAGGATTTCAGTTGGTAGTAAGCCAACCTTGTATCGTCAGTTATATAATATTTATCCTTCAATTGTTCAAAGGATAATAGTTTATTTCCCGAAAAATAATTCTCTATTCTTTTGATCCCTTTTTTTCTCCCATTCTCTAAAGGAAAGGTTATCTATTGTAAAAGGGATTCGCTGATTTTGCGTCAGTATTGGTTTTGGTAGTTGGTAATTTGTTTTATTCCTTTCTACATGAATCTTCTTCCAAATGTTGAGCAGATGATACAATACTGGAGAATTTCTACGTAGTACCAATTTTTCATCCCATTTATATAATATATGTTCAGGTATCTTCTCCCCTATTTTATCTAGTTCTAATCTAGTCCAATCTGGCTTTTCCCTTGTTTGATAAAAATCTGATAGGTATCTTAATTGTGCGCCTCTATAATAATTTTTAAAGTTTGGTAGTTGTAAGACTCCTTGTTTATACCATTCTGTTAATTTATCTAGTGCTATCCTCAGTTTCCCCCCTTTCCATAAAAATTTCCTTATTATTTTCTTTAAATCCTTGAAAAATTTCTCTGTTAATCGTATTGGTAATGTCTGAAATAAATATTGTATCCTTGGGAAAAAGTTCATTTTAATACAGTTTATCCTTCCTATCAGTGTTAGTGGTAAATCTTTCCAATGCTCTAAGTCGTCTTGTAATTTTTTTCATTAGTGGATAATAATTGAGTTTACATAGATGGCTGAGGTTTTTATTTATTTGTATACCTAGATATCGCATTGCTTGCTTTTACCATCTGAATGGTGAATCTTTCTCAAATTTTGAGAAATCCGCATTATTCATTGGCATTGCTTCACTTTTATTTGCGTTAATCTTATACCCCGACACTTCTCCATATTTCTTCAATTTCCTATGTAATTTTTTTATTGATATTTCTGGTTCTACTAAGTATATTATAACGTCATCTGCAAATAGACTGATTTTATATTCCTTGTCTTTTATTTTTATCCCTTTTATTTTATTTTCTGTTCTTATCAGTTCTGTTAGTGGTTCTATGGCTAATGCGAACAATAAGGGAGATAGTGGGCATCCCTGCCTTGTTGATCTGCTTAAGTTAAATTGTTTTGATATATATCCGTTTACTGTCACTTTCGCCAATGGCCCCTTATATAATGCTTTAATCCAATTAATATATTTCTCTGGTAAGCTGAATTTTTGTAGTACTTTGAATAAATAATTCCATTCTACTCTGTCAAAGGCCTTCTCTGCGTCTAAAGCAACAGCCACTGTTGGCTCCTTATTTCCTTGAACTGCATGAATTAGATTAATAAATTTACAGACATTATCCGCTGTTGGTCTTTTCTTGATAAATCCAGTTTGATCTTGTTTTACTATTTTTGGTACACAATTGGCCAATCTGTTTGCTAATAGTTTAGCTATTATCTTGTAATCTGTGTTAAGTAAAGATATTGGCCTATATGACGCTGGTATAAGTGGATCTTTCCCTGTCTTTGGTATTACTGTAATTATTGTTGTTTTACATGACTCTGGTAAGCTTTGTGTCTTATCAATCTGGTTGATTACTTCCAGAAGGGGAGGAATTAATAAATCTTTAAATGTTTTATAGAATTCCATTGGGAATCCATCCTCTCCTGGTGTTTTATTGTTCGGTAGTTTTTTTTATTATCTCCTGTATTTCTTCTATTTCAAATGGTTTTGTTAATTTATTTTGTTCCTCTGTTTGTAATTTCAGTAGTTCAATTTTAGTTAAAAATTCATCTATTTTATCTTCTTTCCCTTCATTTTCAGTTTGATATAGTTGTTCATAGAATTCTCTAAAGTTTTCATTAATCTCCGTTGGATTATATGTGATTTTCTTGTCTTTTTTCCTTGATCCCAATACCATTCTCTTAGTTTGTTCTGTCTTAAGCTGCCACGCTAGAATTTTGTGCGTTTTTTCTCCTAGTTCATAATATTTCTGTTTTGTCTTCATTATGTTCTTTTCCACCTTATATGTTTGTAGTGTTTCATATTTTATTTTCTTATCTGCCAATTCTCTTCTTTTAATTGTGTCATCCTTCATTGCTAATTATTTTTCTATATTTGCTATTTCCCTTTCCAACTGTTCTGTTTCCTGTTTGTAATCCTTCTTCATCTTGGTTACATAACTTATTATTTGCCCTCTAATGAATGCTTTCATTGCGTCCCATAGTATAAACTTATCGTTCACTGATTCCATATTTATTTCAAAGTACATTTTAATTTGTCGTTCAACGAATTCTCTAAAATCCTCCCTTTTAAGTAGCATGGAGTTTAATCTCCATCTATACATTCTTGGTGGGATGTCCTCTAACTCTATTGTCAATAACAGGGGTGAGTGGTCTGATAATAGTCTAGCTTTATATTCCGTTTTCCTAACTCTTTCTTGCATGTGAGCTGATAACAGGAATAGATCTATTCTTGAGTATGTTTTATGTCTACCCGAATAATATGAATATTCCTTTTCCTTTGGGTGTTGTTTCCTCCATATATCCAAAAGTTGCATTTCTTGCATCGATTTATTATAAATTTGGTTACTTTGTTCTTTCTATTAATTTTTTTTCCAGTTTTATCCATGTTTGAATCCAAATTAAGATTGAAATCCCCTCCTATTAGTATGTTCCCTTGCGTATCTGCTATCTTCAAAAAGATATCTTGCATAAATTTTTGATCTTCATTAGGTGAATATACATTGAGTAAATTCCAAAACTCCGAATATATCTGACATTTTATCATTACATATCTCCCTGCTGCATCTATTATTTCCTCTTCTATTTTGATTGGTACATTTTTACTGATTAATATAGCTACTCCTCTAGCTTTTGAATTATATGATGCTGCTGTTACATGTCCTACCCAATCTCTCTTTAATTTCTTGTGTTCCACTTTGGTTAAGTGTGTCTCTTGTATGAATGCTATGTCAATTTTTTCTTTTTTCAATAAATTTAACAGTTTCTTCCTTTTGATTTGCTTATGTATTCCATTAATATTTAAAGTCATATAATTCAACATAGCCATCTTATACTTTGTTTATCTTTCCTTTCTGTTTCCTCATCATCACCTTTCCTTCTTATCCATTTGTTTTTTTTTTTGAACACTTTATAAGACAACATTTCTAAAACATAAAAAATTTCCTTTATTCTCCTATCTAAAATTCCTTTAACCCCACTACCCCTCCCCTTCCTAAGTTGCCCTTTGTCCCTTGTCGGGCAACCACATCTCCCCTCTCCATTTGGATTTGCGAAATCACTCGCAAACGTCAACTGATTTCGCAGTGACCGTAATTCTTCCCCACCCAGCCCCCCCAGAAAAGATTTTAATCTTCATATATAACAAAGGTCACTCTCTTAATTCCCTCCTTACTTCCTTTCTTCCCTTACTTTCCCTTATTAATTCTTATCTATACTGTATATATTTTCTTTTAAATACACATACACACATGTACACACATATATACATACACACACACACACACACACACACACACACACACACACACACACACACACACACACACACACACATATATATATATATATATCCATATACACACATACATATAGTTTGTGGTCATTTTTGCTCTCGTTACATGTCTTACATTTGTAGTAGTTCTGCAAATTTTCGTGCTTCCTCCGTATCCGAGAATAGTCTGTTTTGCTGCCCTGGAATAACTATTTTAAGTACCGCTGGGTACTTTAGCATAAATTTATATCCATTTTTCCATAGGATCGCTATTGCTGTATTAAACTCCTTCCTCTTCTTCAAGAGTTCAAAACTTATATCTGGATAAAAAAAATTTTTGACCTTTGTATTCCAGTGGCTTTTTGTCTTCTCTTATTTTCTTCATTGCTTTCTCCAATATATTTTCTCTTGTTGTATATCTTAGGAATTTTACTAAAATGGATCTTGGTTTTTGTTGTGGTTGTGGTTTAGGGGCTAATGTTCTATGTGCCCTTTCTATTTCCATTTCTTCCTGTAATTCTGGTCTTCCTAGGACCCTTGGGATCCAATCTTTTAGAAATTCTCTCATATCTTGCCTTCTTCATCTTCCTTAAGGCCCACTATCTTTATATTATTTCTTCTATTATAATTTTCCATTATATCTATCTTCTGAGCTAACAGCTCTTGGGTCTCTTTAACTTTTTTATTAGATTCTTCTAATTTCTTTTTTAAGTCATCTACTTCCATTTCTATGGCTGTTTCTCGTTCTTCCACCTTGTCCACTCTTTTTCCTATATCTGACATGACCATCTCTAATCTATTCATTTTTTCTTCTGTACTTTTTATTCTTCTTTTTATTTCACTAAATTCTTGTGATTGCCATTCTTTTATTGATTCCATGTATTCTTTAAAAAAAATATATCCATGTACTTGCCCTTCCATTTCTCTGTGTTCTTCCTCTTCTTCTTCCTCTGGGTTGGTCATCTGTTGTTTCTTTGATTTCCTTTTACTCTCTTCTTTCTTGCTCTCATTATTTTCTGTGTTTTCCTCTTGTTGTTGTGCTGTGGCTGTCATTCTCAGCTGTGGAGATCGACTCCTCAGCTGGTCCCCCCTCCCGTCAGTGTTTTTTTTGTCTTGCGCGGTTGCGCACTTTTACTTGGCTCCATGAGCCATTTTTGTAGTCCTGAGCTCGGGACTTCGACTGACCTGAGCGAGCGGGCTTCTCTCTCCACAGCGGGCCTCCTCGGACAGGTAAGGCCTTCACATTCTTCTTCCGATGTCTTTTCTTCTTCTCTTCTTCCCGTTGCTTTCGACTTTTCTTTCTTCATTGCCATTTTCTTCCCACCTTTACTTTCACTTTATTTTAATCTTTGTGTTTGTGCCTTTGTGTTTTCTGTTTTTTTAAACTTTTCCGGAGAGGGCTGGAGTTCCCCAACTAGCCACTACTCCATCACATGACTCCTCCCTTTGTGTTCAGCTTGAAGATACCTATCATAATCCCCAATTTCTTTCAGGAAGCAAACTTTTGAAAAAAAAATGTTCCAGTGTTCATTTCAGATCAGGTGCAAAACTACAAAAATGATTGAAGTGGCACTTTCTAAGTGTTTATATCTTTGCTCAATGCGTGTGCAAAAGAAACACAATAAAGGTGCCAGGGAAAATAGCATGCCCAGTGTATGTGCAAATGAAGTTATAGGCCTCACGGTGAATTCATAAATTATCATACAAATTGGAGTGAAAAGCCCTTAGTTATCAATAAAAAATGGGAGAATCAGATGGCATTTTCTTTACTATATTAAAATATGGAATATTTTGTCACAATTGAGACAGAATAACAATATTTAAAATAAAGATGAATAAGAAATTGGAAAAGACAAACAGAAAAAAATATGAATAGACAAGGGAAAATTGCCTAATGAGTATTCGCTGTACATCCCAAGATAAATTTACCATTTGTTAGTTAAACATTCAGAAACTGTACACAGTACTCTGGATGTGGTTTTATCAAGATCCTCATTGTAGATGTTTCTTCACCCTTATACTCCAGTCTGTTTTCTTTTAAATAAAGACAAATGAAACATTTATTTTTTAAATCTATTGTTGCACTTGTGGAATAGCATTTGGTTAAAAGGATTCCAATTTGTGAGGTGCCTGAGGAAATTCAGAATGTTACCCAAGACCCCAGTAAACTTGCAAGGTGTATTGTGGAGAGCATTTTGCGTGGTTGCATCATTGCCAACTCTCAGGATAAGAATAAACTAGAGGTTTTTTTAACTCGGCCTGCGACATCACAGGACATCTACATGAGGCAATGTCTTAAAAAAAGCACCCTCAATCCACAAAGACCCTCACCACCCAGGCCATACCCTCTTCACTTTGCTACCAACGGGAAAAATATGCAGGAGCCTAAAGGTGAGCACTCAGCGGCACAAGGACAACTTCTTCCCCACTCCTATCAGATTTCTGAATAATCAATGAACCAAAGACATTGCCTTAATTTTCATGCACTATTATTTTTTTGATTTTTTATAGTAATGTTGTAAGAATGGTTATAATATGTATGTTTACACTCTGATGCTGCTTCAAAACATTGAATTTCATGAGTTGTTCGTGACAATAAATCCTGATTCCGATTCTAATAAAAACATATCCCAGTTCTTTTTCTATTGAAATAATATTCTACTATCCAATATTTTATAAAGTGTACATTTTTTTCCTTTAGCAATATGTTGATCAATTCATTTAGTCCATCCACTCACAGTTCAGTTCAACATTCCCTTTTGTGTTAATAGACAATCTGGATGTATTCAGTTCTTTCACCTTCAGTCAGTAAGTCATTGATATAGATTCTAAATTGCTGAGGCCAAACTTTGGTCATTGCAATGCGCCAATCTGAAAATAATTTCTTTTTTCCTACTTCGTTTTCATTAAGTGTTTGTGACTTCATCTGCGTTGAGTTTCAGGGCACCTTTGACCCATTCACTGACCTTATTAAATACTTGTCCCTGTCATCAGTAGGAAAGCCATAAAATCTTGAATGATACTTTTGGCTGATTTATCATTGGAACATGGTCACAACCAGCGTTGACTGATGACTGAGAACAGCCTTTCAGTTTTATTTCAGTTCTAAACATTCATACTTTTATTTCACTTCATTTTTACAACTTTTTTATATTAACCACTCCAAATCATACTCCTTGTGCTACAGGTTTCCATCAGTGTGTGGTACCCCAAAATGAACAGTTTTTACCATCTGTCATCTGCTTCTGAAAAAGTGATACAGAAAATTCAGCTCCATGTAACTGTAAAAATATAATATTCTACAACTAAAACTATATATTTTTAATATTTGGAGATACAGGCCCTTCTAGCCCACAAGTCTATGCTGCCCAAATACACCCAATTATCCAACTAAACCTGTACATCTTTGAATCTATTCTTTATTTGAATGGTTTATGCAGCAACTTGATAGGAAAAGCATGGTTAATATAGATAAGTACTGGAATTATTAATACCTCGGTGCAATGTCTGCCATATATCATAAAGATGCAGCAAATATCCCACTGCCTTAAGTATAACATGAGTGCAATTTTCAGTCCACAGACTCAAGTCCTTCCAATATCTGGACTAAATCAAAATATTACAATGTGCAAGAGACTGCAGATGCTGGAATCTGAAGCCAAACACAACTGGAAGCAACTTAGTGGATCAGGCAACATCAATGGGAGAAAAAGAATAGTCAATGTTTCAAGCTGAAACCCTTCATCAGGTCCACGAAACAGTGACCATTCTTTTCTTTCCCTGATGCTACGGAATTCCTGCAGCACATTAAAACACACAATGTCACACACAGTACAGACCCTTCAGCCCTCGATGTTGCGCTATATTAACCTATATAAACCTACTCAACATCTAAACCTTGGCAAATTTCTACAGATGTGTAGTGGAAAGTGTGCTGACAGCTGCATCACAGCCTGTTATGGAGGCACCATTACCTCTGAACGAAAAGCCCTGCAAAAGGTTGTGGAAACAGCCAAGCACATCACAGGCAAAACTCTTCCCACCATTGAGAAAATCTACATGGAATGCTGTCACTGGAGAGCAGCAGCAATCATCAAAGATCCACACTGTCCAGGACATGCTCTGTTTTTGATGCTCCCATCAGGAAAGAGGTATAGGTGCCACAAGACTTGTATCACCTGGTTCAGGAACAGTTGCTACCCATCTACCACTCCTAAACAATAAACTCCATCAGAGACTTCTTTAAGGACTGTTACTTTGCACATTGTTACTGAATATTTATTTTATTCTGTATTGCAGTTAGTTTTCATTTCTTTCTTTGTTTACATTTCTCTCTTTTGTATACAATATTTTTTGAGTGCAGTTTAGTAATTCTGCCTGGCCCACAGGAAAAAGAATTTAATTTTGCAAAATTTAAATTTAGACATATATCACGGTATCAGACCATTTCGGCCCATGAGCCCGTCCTGCCCAATTACACCCAATTGACCTACAACCCCAGTATGTTTTGGACAGTGGGAGGAAACTGGAGCCCCCGGGGAAAATCCATGCAGACACAGGAAGAGTGTACAAACTCCTTACAGACAGTGAGGGATTTGAACCCAGGTCCCAATTGCTGGCATTGTAACGGCACTGCACTAACTGCTAAGCTAACCATACCATTATATATGATGTCATGTATGTATGTTGATAATAATGCAAATCTGAAATATGAACTTTGAATCTTCCTCCCCATAAATCTCTATTTTTCCTGCATCCACGTGCCTGTCTAAGAGTCTTTTAAATGTTCCTATAGTATAAGACTCCACCACCTGGCAATACATTCCAGGTACCCACTACTCTGTGTAAAAAACTTACCCTTGATGACCCCCCTAAACTTTTCTCCCCAAATTAAATATAATTGAAATTAAATATCTTCATTTTCTAAGAATAGTAAAAAAGTCATAAAATTGCTTCTGAGCTGGCACAGAAATTTGGCATATTTTGCCTTAAAACCCTCCTTCTTTCAAAGTTATTAAGTTTAAGGAATAAAAGAAAGATTCGTGAGGATGTTACTTGGATTGGAGGTCTTGAATTACAAGGAGAAATTAACACAAGAAGAAATGCTCAGCACTTAACTCATTGTGAAGTAAATAATTTGAAGTAATGGTAATGAATAATAAATGGAAAAAATACCTGATTCCAGCATAAACGTACAAACTTAATAGGAAACACAAAACTCCATGTAAAATCATAGACCTACCTTTGAAAGAATATTTGAATTAGGCAGGCCCCGGATCCCCGGTTAATTCAGATAAAATGAGTGAGCAGCACACTGTGGGTAGAGCCTTGTCAACATTCAGGATATTCTCTGAGGAACCCATCTGAATAAATAATGAATTTAGCAAATCTGATTTGCATGAACTTCAATGCTGCCCAACAGACAATCAGGACACAAGGCCTATTCTATCCCTGGAACACAACATGACTGTGAGATGTTTGAAATATCAAGATTGATGAGAAATAGTAACAGCAGGAGAATTCCTGGACACTGCTGTTCCTTTTTCACGAATGACAACCACAAAGTCTCTACTTCACTATCCCAGAGAACCAAATGTAATAAACTTTGTGATCATGATTTTTAATTTGTTCCCGTCGCATTGAATCAACATCTGACTATCTGGCTCCAGCTTTTTTCTATGTTTTACCTGTGAGGACTTTAGGGGACCAACCAGAATGGGTGATGATAGAGCAGGAACAGCATAGGTGATGTAGAAATGGGGTGCTGAGGTTGGGGTGCAGAGTGGATGATTTGTGGTGGATGATCCTGGGATGGTTTTTTATGTGTATGTAAAAAAAAGATATAGTAACTGATTATTACCAAATGACGACAGACAGCTATCTTTCGAATTTTTTTTTTCAAACATTTTTCAAATGGTTCATGTGGGTTGCTTCTTCCTGGCATGGATGAAATCTACAGTTAGTTGGCTGATGAGCAGAGGATGCAATAGCGAAATTCCACACCTAACAGCCTCGTACTGTGACACAGCAATGTTGCCGTTCATCAGGTTTGGATATTTGATTTCTCTGAAACTCACCATTCACAGTAAAGTATCCCAGCAGGATCGAGTGCAGCACCGCCTTAATGGCCGGTATGGTGAAGATCGGCACATAATTTTACGACATGGAAATGGGATCCGCTCAGGAAGCCATTGGAAAAATCTGAAGGAAGGATAAGAGTCACAAGCCAAGTTACAGGATGGTGTGAGTTGTTGCATTAAAATAAGAAACAGAAAGATGTGGAAAAGGGAAATGATTGACCACAAAGTGTGAAGTAAAGATTTATAAAATATAATGTCCTTGTGTCCTGAGCATGATAACCAAGAATTTTTTAATTTTGCATGTAATTAGCATGTGCTCTACACTCTCAACTTTTCCAAAAACTCTAAGGGAGCCTTACAAAGCCAAATGGAGTCTAATTTTAATTTCTCCCTTGAAAATGAATGGAATTATTTTCAGATATGATGTTGAGGTACTGGATATTTGGGTGGACTGACCTAAGTAATTTTGATATAACCTGAACCACAAGAGACACTTCTGGTGCTGTACAAATGTGTTATGACAATTAGCTTATCCTCAAATTTGAGCATTGAGTTTCAGCGAATGTCCAGCTATAATTTACACCAGTTTAACAAATATATACGAAAGGAAGAATGGAATCTTGAGAGATACCAAAGGATAAAAAGGGAAACAAGGGAAATTAGAGACAGCATTGGGTCCAAAGAGAGAGCATATCAATTAGCCAAAAAAAGTACCGCAATCGAAGACTGGGAGCAGTTCAAGATGCAGCAAAGGAGGACAAAGGGATTAATCAAGAGAGGAAACATAAATTACGAAAGTAAGCTTGCGGCAAATATAAAAACCGACTGCAAAAGCTTTTATAAATATGTCAAGAGGAAAAGATTGGTGAAATCCAGAGTAGGTCATTTGCAGTCGGAATCAGGGGAATATATAATGGGGAATAAGGAAATGGCAGACCAATTAAATTCTTACTTTAGTTCTGTTTTTACAAGAGAGGATACAAATAACCTCCCAAGGATGTTGGGAAACATAGAGACTAATGCAAGGGAGGAACTGAAAGAAATCAGTATCTCTAAGGACATGGTCTTGGGGAAATTGATGGGATTGAAGGCAGACAAATCCCAAGGGCCTGATAATCTACATCCTAGGGTACTCAAGGAAGTGGCCATTCAGATAGCAGATGCTTTAAGAATTATTTTCCAGAACTCGATACAATCAGGATCAGTACCCATGGATTGGAGGGTAGCTAATGTTACCCCACTATTTAAAAAGGGGCGTAGAGAAAAAGTGGGGAATTATCGGCCTGTGAGCCTTACATCAGTAGTGGGCAAAATGATGGAATCCATTATTAAGGATGTAATAGCGGAGCATATGACTAGCAGAGAAGGGATCGGACAGAGTTAACATGGATTTACAAAAGGTAAATCGTGCTTGACAAATCTATTGGAATTCTTTGAGATAGTGACAGGTAAAATAGATGGGGGCGAGCCAGTGGATGTGGTGTACCTGGACTTACAAAAGGCCTTCGATAAGGTCCCGCATAAACGACTGGCTTCCAAAATCAAGGCTCATGGGATTGGGGGCAAAGTATTGATGTGGATTGAGAACTGGCTGGCAGGTAGAAGTCAGAGAGTTGGGATAAATGGCTCGTTTTCTGAGTGGCAGGCGGTGACCAGTGGGGTACCACAGGGATCTGTACTGGGACCCCAGCTGTTCACAATTTACATTAATGATCTGGATGAGGGGATTGGATGTAATATCTCCAAATTTGCAGATGACACTAAGCTAGGAGGGGTTGTGTGCACGGAAGAGGGGGTCAGGATGCTCCAGTGTAATTTGGATAAATTGAGGGACTGGGCAGATACATGGCAAGTGCACTACAATGTGGATAAATGTGAGGTTATCCACTTTGGTAATACAAACCGGAGGGCAGATTACTATTTGAATGGCAATAGATTAAGAGATGGGGAAGTGCAGAGAGACCTAGGGGTACTTGTACATCAGTCTCTGAAGGCGAGCTTGCAGGTACAGCAGGCGGTTAAAAAGGCAAATGGTATGTTGGCCTTCATATCAAGAGGGTTTGAGTATAGGAACAAGGATACCTTACTGCAGCTGTCCAGGGCCTTGGTGAGACCACACCTGGAGTATTGTGTGCAGTTTTGGTCACCTTATCTAAGGAAGGATGTTCTTGCAATGGAGGGAGTGCAGAGGCGATTCACCAGGCTGATACCTGGAATGGCAGGAATAACTTATGAGGAAAGATTGCACAAATTGGGATTGTACTCCCTGGAGTTTAGAAGATTAAGAGGGGATCTCATAGAGACATATAAAATTCTGGCAGGACTGGACAGAATGGATGGGATGTTTCCAATGATGGGAAAATCCAGAACCCAGGGCCATGGTTTTAGGATAATAGGCAAACCATTTAGGACCGAGATGAGGAGGAATTTCCATACCCAGAGGGTGGTGAATCTGTGGAATTCATTGCCACAGAGGGCAGTGGATGCAGGTTCATTAAATATATTTAGGAGGGAATTAGATATATTTCTTCAGTATAAGGGTATTAAAGGTTACAGAGAGAAGGCGGGGACGGGGTACTGAACTTTATGATCAGCCATGATCTCGTTGAATGGCGGAGCAGGCACGAAGGGTCGAATGACCTACTCCTGCTCCTATCTTCTGTGTTTCTATGTTTCTAAATGCCTTCATTACTAGTTCAGAGGCTGTTTACAATGACCAAGAATTATATTATTTTGGATGTTTCAATAGGAATGGGAAAAACTTCTTTTATGAATCTATCTTTGACTAAAGTTCAAAGGCAAGCATGATTACATTGGGCTTAGCAATATCAGGAATTGCTTTAACACTTTTCACAAAGGGGAAAACTGCATATTAAATCTGACAAATCTGGAGACTCTGACATGTTACATTGAATAAAGAGCTAAATAAAGTCTATTATTGGTCTTAAAATAGAAGGGTGGTTATTAAAATTAAAGATATAAATGCAGTGGCAGGATTAAAGGTTGATTAAAGAACAGAAAATAAAAGTGGATATCTTTATTCTGGAAGGATGTAAAGAGTAATTTGCTCTTCTCAGTTTTTCCAAATAATCCAAACACAGATTAACTGTGAAGCTGTATCATTTTTTCAGAATGTATTTTAGCATGAAGATTGTGCTACTTTGGGTGGAGTAGATTTAAACAGGTTGTGCTGATAGATGGGGTTGAAATCTTACTGTAGAGAAATTAAATAACTCACTTCAAGAAAATGAGAGGATGCACAATGGTGCTCCCTAATAACCCAAGAACAATTCTGACCTTGTTCCATATTTTCCTTTTGACAACATGGACGTCCTCCCAACTCTTAGAGGCATATTGGTAGATTAATTGTTTCAGTGAAATTGGGGTATAGGGAAATCAGAGTGGAGTTATTGAGCATCAGTGAAAAAAATAGGTTTAAGATAGGTAAGTGAGAAAATCATCTCAGGATCTCTCAAAATGCTATTGCCTATTTTCAAAGAATTATTCTTAGAATTTTTCTCATAATTTTGCAATCTTTCATTTTCTTCAGTCAGTTTCTCAGGATCAAGAATAACTTGTTTCCATTCCAGCTTTGTGAACTCTGAGGTAACAGATGAAGTCAACATGGGAACCACAGACTACACCAAGTGAGCAGGAATGACCAGACAGGATGATTGCGTGGGTAATTTGTGAGATGATTTGCTCATTCCTATTTTTATGTTAGGCTTTTGTGTTGTCCCAATGTTCTCAGCAGCATCTTCAATGCTCTTTCTCAGCCAGAATCCAGGGATTTTTGCAATGTCTAAAAGTTTTGAGAACAAACTTGAAATGTTTCCTCTATCCACCTGTTAATCTCTTTCTGTGGCAGAGCTCAGAACAGAGCCATGCATGCCAGAGATGTGGCTTGCCCAACAAGCTAAAACAGTGATCACAGCAAATGCTGGTTGAAAGATAAATGCTGGCCACAATATTAGAACCACAAAAATTTACAAATATTGTGGAATATTTTATAAAGCTCCCAGTTTAATATGTTATTGAAAGGCAGCTCCTCAGTCCTCTACTACCTCTGCACTACACACTAAGCTTGATCATGTAATTAACCATAGAAGCTTGAACCCCCAACTCTCTGAATCAGAGTTGAGTGAGTTCTCTTACCTAAGCCATATCCACCATATTGAATAAGAGATGGAGATAAACCTAAATTATCAAGTAGAATGATTCAGACTTAAGGCTTACTCTTGATCCAAATTTGTATAAACTATTAACTTCACAATATTTGAACATGGGCTCTTAAACTAACAAGATTGTATATTTTAAAAACTGGCCTGTCTGGCAGCATCCAAAGAAGGTAAAGTTATATTACTGACAGTTTTACCCATATGCCCCTTCCTCACCTGGCATTGCTGAGGCAATAGTAATACCATATGTCCATGTGCAGCAGTTTCCAACTCTCAGAGGTCACTTCTTGCAGGAGGTGAAGCTTTTCATTCAAACAATTAAACAATTGCAATAATTTGAGATCCCTTCGAATCTATACAAATCAAACCAAAAATGGTTGAGATCATTCATTAATTTAGAACTGAAAGGGAAGTTTACTGAATCATTCTTTGCAGTTTCCTCTTCTTACCAACCGATAGTCAGGACAATATTTTTTGAACTGACAAGGAACCGTTGGGTGAGATTCCCCACCTCCATCTTAAAAATATTCCTCTGGATTTGTTATAAAGAAATTTTTAAAATACTTTATTTGTAATTTTTAAACCACAATAATCATTACATTATATTCTAAATTATTTCAAAAGAAGTCATACATGTGGTATATATCATCCTATTCCCCAACCTACTCTCCAACCCCCTCCACCCCAAAAGAAGAAAAAAGAAAAACCAGAGAATGCCAAGAAAATAAAACATTTATACAATAAAGTGAGGTATTCAGAGTCAATCATACACGCAAACCAAAATTTTGTAAATATGGGCTCCATATTTTCTAGAAAACATGATATTTAGCTTGCAGATTATGTGTTTTTCTCTAATGGTATACGGGGAAACCGCTGTAATGTATAATTATCTGGTCAAGCATGCCTATTGGTTGGTTGTACCTGTGGCCCCGCCCCACCGGTTCCTGTATAAAGGTGGGTGTTCCACAGTCCCCTGCAACTCATTGCAGGACAACAGATATGTTATATTCTCAAGTGAATTAAAGCCTATTGGCTTCTCCACAATAGTCTCCTGAGTGGTGCATCAGTAAACAACTACAAAGTTCTGCATGCCATCATTCCATCCTAAATCTATTTCTGACTTCCATGATATTGCTATACATTTCCTTGAAACCGCTAAACCAATGAACTCATTCAATTTGATAAATAATTAATTTTAATTTTGGCCTTATAGCTCAATACTTCATCGGGCCCTGAAGGAGTTGTTATACAGCAATGACAACAATACCTCCCTTACAGAAGTCGCACATTTAAGTCACGACACCTCGCAGATTCGATGGTTAATGAATTCGTGGTTTGGTCACTGTATTTGCCAACCCCGTGTCCGCTTAAAGCTACCCTGAGCCCTCCTCGAAAAGGCTCAGGCCTGTCGGGGTCCCAGGCGCGGCCAGAGGGTACGGTCACATCAGTAACTATCACACCCCCATAACAACACCACACACTAATGGAAGTGTCAGCCATCGAGTTAATAGGCACGAACGCGCCGTAGGCTTCCGATAATCCTCTGCGCACCAAGCTGGGCGCCATGGACCGGCAGCGGAGGAGAAGCAGGGACGGGATAGCAGGAGTGTGGCAAGCGCGGAATGGCGAGGGCGGCCTCGTGGTGGCAGGGCAGGCGATTGGTGGCGCGGTCGGCCCGCGGTGGTTGGGCCGGGCGGGCGATTGGTGGCGCGGTCGGCCCGCGGTGGTTGGGCCGGGCGGGCTCGCGGAGGATCTTATGGGTGGGGCAGGCACGCGGGCGAGCTGTACCTGCTTCAGGTGGCTCAGGTCCTGGCGGTAACGGTCCTCGGTTGTCCCCGGGTGGAGTTCGGCCTGGAAACACGAGAGAGGTGCGTCGAGTAGCCAAGCTCTTTCCCCCACCCCCGTCAATCTCGTCCTCCCACCTTCTCCGTTCCACTCCTACCTGTGTGGCGACCGGGGGTCCTGGATCCGGCGGCTCCGGGAACCGCGAGCACGTTCCCATCGGTCCGGTGGTGGCAAAACCGTGGGCGCTGGGTGGCGGGCAAGGTGGAGCCGGGCCCTGAGCAGCGTCACAAACTGCGGCTGTCCGGCCCACTGAGGTGCGGTGACGGCCCCGTCAGAGGCCCATCCGTCGTGCTAACTTCCACGCTGCAGGTCCCCACGGTGAGGGCTCAGTTGGCTTGACCAGCCATTGCAATGGTAGCCCATTCCTCCCATTCTTGATCCTCCCCTGGCGAATGAGGGTTTTTCCTCCCCTAACCCCATCATAATTTATTCATAATAGTTGCAATGATTGTACATTCATTTGCCATTCGCAGCAAAATACAGTATTCCTTTTGCTTAAGAATTTCCATCATATCAGTGTGAGGGATACTGGAATGTTAGGAGTCCAGAGATACTGAAAACAAGTGCCAATTAAGAATAAAGTATTATGGGTTAACTTAAGGTGAAGGGATACTGGAATGTGAGGAGTCAAGCAAGTGCTAATTAGAGATGAAGTATTATGGGTTATATCAGGGTGAAGGGATGCTGGAATGAGAGGAAGGGTTGTAAAAGTGTAATAAACTAAGGATCTTCAAAACAGGATAAGTAGATAGCTTTAGCAAGTCTTAGGGATTGATTAATGAGTGAAGAACAAAGACATGATACTTCTCTGGCTAACAAGTTTGCAGGAAGACACATAAACTGATAAGAAGTTAGAATCCACGTGGGCAGAATTACCTAATGCTAAACCAATCCAGGAGGGAGAAGAATGTTGGGGGGAAGGTATCTCTCTACTGAAATGAAATGTATAAAAGTTGGGTCAGCCCCAGTATCTGTGTGTATTCCCAACTTTGCATTGTTGTAATAGTAATAAAAGTTCTTTGTTCTCAATTTTTGTCTCGAGCAAATTCTGTGAAGGTACTTCTATTTCTCACGTCAGCATATTTTGTTTCATTTATACCATGCCCCATGGGCGTGGATCACGTCTTTCCTACTCGCTATAACCCAAGACTGAACAGTATTTGGGGACTGGGGACGGTTTGATACTTTGCTTTATTATCTTGAAATGGTCTGAACATCGCATCCACACACATACACTTTTGTTATCCTCTGCGCAGCTTCTAACATGGGTATCCTCTTTCAGATGAGATATTAATTAAAAATTTAAAACTCAAAGCTATTATTAGACCCTTGTGTCTGTGCCAGCAGAAGAGCTGTTCAGCTTATATTTCCAATGATTGGTTTGTAGCCTGTGAGCTATGAGTCTTGGAGTATCTGTTCATTTGTTGACATAAGATTGCTGATTCTAAAATCTGGAGCAAAATGTACACTGCAGGAAAAACGAGGTTGAAGCAGCATCAGGAGTCCTTTACCTCCAGAGACGCTTCATAACCCACTGCGTTCCTCCAGTAAAAACACAATGCTGGAGAAACAGGTTAAACAGTGCACTTTATGTGTTTCAGGTTTGAGCCCTTCATCAAGGTATTAAAAAAATGTTGCCAGGTGCCCAAACAAAATAGTAGAGGGGAGGGGCAGGGGAAGGAGCATGGTCCCAAAGGCAGGAGGTAAAAGATGAGGGAGTACATGCCAGCAATCGGGGAGGAGTGAATGAAGAAAGAAGGGTGTGGAGAGCTAGAGGAAAGAAGACAAAGGGAAGGGAAGGACAATGGAGGGTAGGCTAGCAGAAACTAGAGAAGACATGTTAATGCTACCTGGCTGCAAAGTGGCCGGACAGAAAATCAAGTGTTCCTTCAGTTTACAGGGAGGGGGAAACAGGTCTTGGTGGCCATGGACAGACGTGAGCCTGGGAGTGGGGAGTGGAATTGAAATGGTTGGCCACTGGGAGATTCCTGTTACTGGTGCAGTCAGAGCGAAGATGCCAGTGAAACAATCTCCCAGTCAGCACCCAGTCTATCTGATGTGAAGAAGGCCACAAAGGGAGCACTGGATGCAGTAGATAATTCCCACGCATGCACAACTGGTGTCGTTTCATTTGAAAGGGCTGAGCCCCGAATGGTGGTGAGGGAGGAGGTGTGGGAGCAAGTGTTCTGTGATTAGTAAGGGATTGCTTAAGATGGTACAGGGGCGGAAAGAAAAAATTTGAAAACCACTGTTTTAATTGACCCTAATTGACTCGTCTTGTGCACGTTTCATAACTCCAAAGGAAATAGGCCGTTGACAATTCTTCTCAGCAAAATATTTCAGTATCAATTGGGTCTAGAGGAGTGATTCTCAACCTTCCCTTCCCACTCACATACCACCTTAAGTAATCCCTTTACTTAAAAAAGTTGAGAACCACTGCTATAAACCTTCCCTGTGGCCACACTTGCAACACACCTCCTCCCTCACCACCATTCAGTTCTTTCAAGTGAAGCAGCACTTCACTTGTGTATCCACAGGAGTTATCTACTGTATCTGGTGCTCCCTTTGTGGCCTTCTAAACATTGGGGAGAATTATAATTTTTTACATAAATTATATTTGACCTCTGAGAAATTGAAGAGATATGGATTTAGTTTAACAGATTTATGTTTTAGATGTGGAGAGCAAAAGGGTACTTTTATACATTCAGTTTGGTCATGTAAGAAAGTGAAACATTTTTGGGAGGAAATTATTAAGTTTTTGAGAGATTTGTTCAAAATAGATTTGCAACTGGATCCAATGATCTGTTTATTAGGTTATATTAATGTGCCATTTGTAGAGTCATGAATGATTAAACCGTATTCTGCTTTTTTAAGATCAGGTTTAGCTGTAGCAAGAAAATGTATAGCTGTTACATGGAAAAATGATGTACAATTGAGTTTGCAAAGATAGCATAATGAATTACAGTCATGTTTATATTTAGAAAGAATAACATATAATTTACAAAATAATTATTTTTTTGTTGATATGTGGGGTTTATATTTAAAATATATGTCTATAGAACTTAAGTAAATGCTGTAGAGCTGGCACACCAATTAGACAATATTTAATACCTTTTTTTAAGACTCTGGTTGGGTTTTTTTTTGTTTAGTGAGGGGATGGAGGGGTTGTAGTTTATAGTTTTTTTTACATATATTTATAATATTTTATTGTATTTTGAAATTATTAAATAACATTTTCAAAAAAAAATTGGAGAGAATGGGTGCAGACTGGGACATCGCTTCGCCTTCACTCAGTCCGTATCAGTGATAGGGATCTCCCATTGGCCAACCACTTTAATTCCATGCCCCACTTCATGCTTACATTATTCGTACTATTCCCCCGCCCCCCCTGGGAGATTGTTTCACTGGCATCTTCGCTCTGTCTGCACCAGTAACAGGAATCTCCCAGTGGCCAACCATTTCAATTCCACTCCCCACTCCCAGAACAGCACTTGATTTTCCATCTGGGCACTCTCCAATCAGATGGCATTAACATCAACTTCTCCAGTTTCTGCTAGGCTACACTCTCTCCCTTACCTTTCCCTTCTTTTCTCCAGCTCTCCACTTTCTTCCCTCTCCATTCACACAGCATCCCCCTGCTTGCTGGCCTGCCCTCCCTCCCTTATCCTCCTATTACTTCCTGCAGTTGGGACCATGATCCTACCTCTGCCTTCCCCCTACCATTTTGTTTGGGCACCTGCCAACATTTTTTCATTCCTTGATGTAGCCTTCAAATCCGAAATGTTGGTTATGTATCTATTTTAACTATATAAAGTACACTGTTTGACCTGCTGGGCTTCTCGAGCATTGTGTTTTTACTTCAACTACAATATCTACAGACTTTCGTAAATGTATAAAGTAATTAGTTGACTGTAAAAGGGATTGAGATAGAATCTTTATAAATTTGCAATAACAATGGAGGTCATTCACCAACCAATCTATATCCAACTTCCATTATCTGGTCAATAGTTCTGTAGGCCACATCAGGGAGATAAAGATATGGGTAGAATGGGTGGATAGGTGGCAGATGAAATTTAGGGGTGAGAAATGTGAAGTGTTATATCTGAAATGAGAAGAGGCAAATCAAAAGAGGGCACAATTCTAAAATGGGCTCATGAACAAAATCTATTGGATATATGTGCATAGTTTATTGAAAGAGGTAGGACAGGTTGAGAAAGTGGTTAAATATACAAGATCTTGGGGTTTATAAAGGTAAAGTATGAAAACAAGGAAGTTTTGGTATATATATGAAACACTGGTCATGCATACTTTAGAAAATATATAAAGGCTTTTGACAGAGCACAGAAGGGATTTACCAAAACGATTCCAGGCATAAGAGACTTTAGTTATATGGATGTACTGAAGAACCTGCACTGTTTTTGGAATAGAAGAGATCTGAAAAAAAAGTATTTAAATGGAAACACATTAAAAACTGTCCTTGTAGCACAGTTTATCCACATCCTTTGCTGAGATAAATTAATCACCTGTTGTTAAATTGCATCCTTGGGTAAATTGTGTGATAGGCCTATTTATTGTCAATTTGCTTCCATAAAAATGGTCAAAGAATTCATGTTGACAAGCTGAGAGAAAGCTAAGGGCCAGAAGAGTATAATAATATTTTTCAGTGAGCAGTTCAGGAGAGATTTATTTATACAAAAGTGGTTAATACTTGGAAAGTGATCACAGAATGGGTGAGAATAGTTGGAACAGGAGTCTGTAGATGGAAGCCAGATTGATAATGGGGTTGGGGGTAGGGGGTGAGAAAGAGAGAGAAAAATAGATGGGGTTGGAAGGAGGAGCCTGTGAAGCAAAAACACTAGCAGACCTGCTGGGTACATGAACTGTTGCCGCTTAGTATAATTGAGGTAGAAAGCAAAAGTCAGAAATGTTTGCAAAGTCTTCTCCTCAATTCCTGAAACTGTTCAATTCCAATAAAGCTTGTAATGGACCCTAAGTTTTTCCTGTCTCTCAGATCAATGCCTAAGGCATTTTATTCTACATCTTAAAGAGGCCTGTCAGTTCCATTTTGAAGATCTAAATTACTTAATTTCTCCCTCTGCCTCATGTCTTTTTGGCATTGATTTTTTTTGCTTAGGATTTACTCATCATGTGGGATTCAATTTCTGGACAGTCATGCTGTGCCCTCATAATGTAGGTAAAGAATCTGTTGGGAAGAGGGAATTGATGGGAATGTGTGGATAATAAAGAAAACTAGTATGACATGGATTGCTCTGTGATCTTACATAAATTCATGTCTTATTTTGTCTTGTAAGTAACTGTGATTATGATGGTACCTCATTCAAAGCAGTAACTTTCTCATTCTGAAGATTTACAAGATATGGAAGTAAGGTGTTTGAAATACAAGTGCTGCTATGAACAGAAGTGAGTTAGCTCTATTTCTCTTATTCTTCCTATTTAAAAAATTTTTCTTCCCCAAGGTCAATCTGGTACAAGGTAGATAACTATTCTCCATATACCTTGTGACTTTGAAACAATTGAAGTGATAAGCATGGCTCTTTATTGTACATTCCACAGGTAAATCACATTAAAACAGATATGTAAAATATTTGAATATTGTAACTTAAACAGTTTAAATTAGGGTCTATCATTAGGCTTATTAAGAAAGAAAAATAAATCTCAGTTACAGTTTTCTATAATAATTTCCTTTTTGTGATAGAAGCTAACTTTATTAAATAGCACATCATTGAAACATAACATTGCTTATATATACAACCTGCCTCTAATCAGCAACTTGTGTTATTGTCTACTGTATTGTTATTAACTTAAAAGTTAATAGCCCCTCAGGAATTCTCTCCTTGGGGAAATTGCTAAAAGCATTAATTAGTCTGTGTGATATTGACTGCATAAAAGATAGCATCTATTTGTTTCTACTATGAGGTATTTATATCAATGAATTTGATTACATGTGTAAATGAGTATATCTATATCCTACATGCAACAAAAATACCATCTGTTGGCTGTGTCAGTGTGTGTTTATTGGAACTGTGATACTCTGGATTCATGCATAACTGGATTAGTAAGTGATTACGTTTCCATTTTTAGGTATGTTATTAGGAATCTGCATGTTGAACATTTTTAGCTTAATGCAACAATATTAAAAATAGTCATTTATTTCTACTTGACCCAGTTTCTTGCTCCTGTCCCCTTTGTTTTATGCACATCTACTTTAGCTGTGCTTTTCCTTGTCAGATGTTAGCATTCAGTGTTAGCTTTCCTTTCTAGATTGTGTCGCAATATTCTTGTCTGCACTTGCTGTGAGTAAAGTGTCCTCCTGAACTTCCTCCTCATCTGACTGGGAAGTTGGTGTCTCGTCTCCAATAGTTGAATTCAAGCTCTTTGGATCCATGGAACTAGAGGAAGTGGATGACATCCTGGATTTTATTTCTGTGGAATTTCGACCATTAAGAGTAATCTGACTATTGTAAAGCTGCTCATCTGTGTGAAGAAATGGCACTGGTCACAAAAGAAGCCAGAGAAATTATCAAAATCTGAAAAACAAATTAAGTTCACAATACTGCCTAGTTAATTCCATAGAACCAAAATTGCTAATATTCACCATTCCAGGATTGAAAGTAGTTTTACAAAACTGGTTCTTACTGAATTAGACCCTGGGATGGCTGTTGCCACTCCACACATCCAACACAAACTCCCCACATTTGTGGTATAATGGAAATTGACACATCTTCCACCATCTCTAGTATACTATTGGAAATTGCCACTGTCTTTTAAGTGCTGCAATTTGAGTGTTCCTCCCAGAGTCATTTAGCTTGCCAAATACTTCATGTATTTTGGCAGAGGATTTCTGAGGTTTTCAGACCAGTAAAACCTGTGACAAGAGTAAACTTGAATGTTTAATGTTGCTTTCCTCATGCTCTTGCTTACCTGACAGTGATGATACCTCAAAGCCATCCATGTTGAAACTGAGGAAGTCACCAATTACTTCATGGTCAGACATGTCCAGGAGCTCCACCTGCTCTAACGTGTCCACATTGACTTCCATTGAAGATACACTCCCAAGTGGTGCTGTGAGAGAAGGGAAATCTCTTTAGTCACAAATAATGGAGATTGCCAGACTGACCTTGCAATCATGCTATCTTCCTTTTCTTTCAATTCACACACTGCACTTTTATTTCCTCAGAGATAAATAAGAGGGACTGCAGAAAACTGGAGCAACACACAACTTGCTGGAGGAACTCAGCAGGTCAGGCAGCATCTGGTTAAGAGGATACATAGGTAATGTTTCAGGCTGAAACCTGGGGTATATTTTCATAATGGATTCACAGTTTATCTCTTAATATTTTGCCTATTCTTCTTCCCTTCTCTTCCTTGTTTCTATGCTCTTCCCATTCATTGTTCAGGACTGGTTTTGGAGATATTCTTTGTAAAGCCTTCACTGAATTACCTGAAATGTATTAAATGTGTTTAAATTCTTTATGCATATTATTTTTAATTTTAAGCCCCTTGTCACTTTGTTTTTAAAAACCTTAAGATAAACTCAAGGAAACTAAGACAAATGTACTACTAAAGTTACATTTCTATAAGTGTTCACAATCAGACCATAACTAGAAGTTTTGGAATTGTTATCATGTGCACTTTTCTGAACTCTTTTGCATATCTACATTCTCATTGGGGAGTAACAATTATAATTTAAGAGTTGTATGTTGAACCTAGATAATTACATCTTGGCAGACCATAAATGCTGTAATATCTGCTCTGATTTCATTGATTGGTTGTTACATGTTTCATGATCTGATCTTGAGTACCACAGTTACATTTTGGGAAAGCTTGTCATAGCCTGGATTGTTGAGATAAGATGCTGTCTTCTGTCTATGTTGCATGGGTAAGTGCTTGCACCAATAGAAAGCCAGAAGATTTCACCTAGAGTGAGCTTGTAAAGGGACAGCAATTTCAATGTCTGATGAAATTGGAAGGTTAGTTCTTTTATAGAGCTACTAAAGTACTAATATGGAACACTGATAAGTATTGTCACCACCATCAGCGGTTGATGAATCCAGTCTATTGTTTTGCATTGAAGGCAGATACAAAGCGTTTGTTTAAGTTTTAGGCATCTATACTTTCATTATAATTTTTCCATTTCACTAAAACTATTTAAAACACAATGTAGGTTTTAGCTAGATACCTGTAATGAGTACAGACTTGTCTACCATACTACAGGAAGAATGCAATTATATCACAGAAAATACACTAGTACTATACAAAAATGTGGCCAAAAACAGGAGAATTTTGTATATTTGCAAAGATATCGAATTGAGCTATTCCTTTGGTATGGAGAAGGTAAACTTAATTGAAGTTCACAAAAAAAAATAAAAGGCCGGCAGCTTATGTGAAGAACCTTTATCCCTTTTCTTAGAGGCATATCATACTTGATAGAAAGATTGGAGGTGAAAAGAAATTTTCACCAGAGGTTGGGTCTTTTATAAGAGAATTCCTGTATCCAGAAGTCATCAGCAGAGCCAATTACCAGAAGATATCAGTGAAATGCAGAAGAATATCACCAGTAGAAGGAGAAGCATAAGGAAGTGAGTAGAAGAATATTCCATCAGAAAGTAGTTACTATCAGAAGAAAAACAAGAACAAAACAAAGTAATCCTATGCCTGTTACCACCAGAAAGAAAGCACTAGTAAAAGAGAGCTACTGACAGAAATATAATCACCAGAAGAAAATAAACATGAGCAGAAGGCTGTCACAAACAGAAGACGGTCATCAAGGAAAAAGTGTTCACCATTCTGACAGTGAATAAAAGTAAAATCAACAAAGAGTAGGCATCAGGGGAGGTAAAAAATTGCCTGTAGAAGATGGTCACTAGGAAAAAGCAGTTACCAACAGAAAACATTTACCAGCAGATGTGAAGTAAATCACAAAATTCTATAGACACAGTGGTTGAAGTAGAAGCACAAAATGCTGGAAAAACTCAGCAGGTCAAACAGTGTTCTTTATCTAGAAAAGGCAAAGATACATAACTGACTTTTCAGGCTGTGCTCTTCATCAAAGTACGAGAAAATGTCAGCAAACATCTGAACAAAAGGGTGGGGGGGGGTTGGAAGGGGGGGTGGCAAGGCAGGAGATGATAGGTGAAGAAAAGAGGGAGAGACAGCAATGAGGGGGATGGTACGGCTGGATGAATGAAGGAACTGGAAGGACAGGAAAAGGAGGAGGGGGTAGAAAAGGCAAGCAGATTTAATGGAAAGCAGTAAAATCAATGTTCATGCCACGTGGCTGGAGAGTACCCAGACGGAAAATGAGGTGTTTTTCCAGTCTGCGGGTGGTCAGGGTGGGACAGTACATAAAGCGATGGAGAGACATGTGAGTGCAAGAGTGTAACTCAGAATTGAAATGATTGGCTACTGGTAGATTGGTGTGGTTGCGAGCAGAGTGCAGGTGCTGAATAAAGCAATCTCCCAGTCTGCGACTGGTTTCTCTGAGGTAGAGAATGCCACAAAGAGTGCACTGGATGCACCAGATACTTCCTCTGGATGTACAAATGAAGTGTTGCTTCACGGAAAAGGCCTGTTTGTGGCCCCGGGCCAAGGTGAGGGAGGAAGTGTGGCTGCATGTTGCACATTCTGCAGGTACAGGGGAAGGTATGGGGGTGCGATGGATGGGAAGGGATGAGTGCACGAGGGAATCGCGGAGGGAGCGGTCCCTGCAGAAGACCAAGAGGGGAGGAGAGGAAAAAATGTGTCGTCTTGGGATCCTGTAGAAGTTCTGGAAATTCTAGAAGATGATGTGTTGGATGTGGAGGCTGGTGGGGTGGTGGATGAGGGGGAATTCTATCTTTGTTGTGTTTATGGGCAAAGGGGGCCAGGGCAGATGAGCGGGTGAGGGCTGAGTTGATAGTGGTGGAGGGAAAGCCACATTTTGGAAGAAAGTGGACATTTCAGAAGGTAGACATTTCAAAGGAGTAGCCATGGGTACCTACCTGCATGGGTCCCAGCTGTGTAGGCTTTGTGAATCAATCCATGCTGTAAGCCTACACAGGCAAGACTCCCCAACTCTTCCTCCAGTATATGGACAACTACCTCGGGGCTGCCTCATGCACCCACTTTACATCCAACTTCCACCCTGATCTCAAACTCACCTGGTCCCTCTCTGACAACACTCTCTCCTTCCTGGATCTCTCTGTCTCCATCTTGGTAGACAAGCTTTCCACTGATAATATACTATAAACCCTCCAACTCACACAACTACCTGGACTACACTTGCTCTCACCCTGCCCGCTGCAAGGATTCCATCCCCTTCTCTCAATTTCTGTCCCTGCTGCATCTCTTTCCAAGATTAGGTCTTCCAGTCCAGAGCTTCTGAAATGTCTGCCTACTTCCACAAACGGGCTTTCCCTCCACCACTATCAACTCAGCCCTCACCTGCATTCCCACTCATCTGCCCTGGACCCCTCTGCCCCCAGATGCAACAAACATAGAATCCCCCTCATCCTCACCAACCACCCCACCAGGCTTCGCATCCAAAACATCATCCACTGAAATTTCCAACACTTACTATAGGATCCCACCACCAGACTCATTTTTCCCTCTCCGCCCCTCTCAGCCTTCTTCAGGGACTACTCCCTCCGTGATTCCCACATTAGTCAAATCAAACCCAACTATGTGCAAATACATATGTGTGTGTAATACCCAGACCATTACAGATTAGGCACAATTCTAGCAGGCTTTTAAACTAATGCACAGAAGTAATCACGAAAGAAGTGGGAGTGACTGAACTGCCAAAAGTCATGAATCCTTGTCAAGTTGCTTCCAGAGAAATCTCCTTTTGTACAAACTGTTGTCACAGCTTCCCTTCTCCTTCGGTAGGGGAAATTAAGCGTGCGACTTACTCAATGCTTCCCAAACCCAAGTATGGGTCAATCAAAATGACCGTTACAATGGTCATGATCTGATGCAGCAATTCTTCTGCTTCCAGTAATACCCCTGAAATGGAGGATCAGCCAAATTATCCATGATCGCACAGTCATTCCAGCTCAGTGTCCATGAGATGGTTGCTGATCAATAATATGAAAACTTAATAAAAAGAACTATGTAGGAAAGAAGAAAATATGAACATATATATTACAAAAAAAAATTGTGGAGTGCAATGGTTTGTACAGGATGTTCCAAAGTCGCTATTCAAGGATAAACTCAAGGATGTGAAAGCTTAATAAAAAGAACTTTGAAAAATAATTTTAATAAAATGAAAATTTTAGTGAGATACTTGAGCTTGAGTTCCTGTGCAACTTTATTTTGGTGTCAAGCAGCAAATTGGATAATGATACACCAAAGTCACCTCTTGTGATATCAAGTTGGTTTCTGGAATTTGTCAAGGAAACTACCTTGCTGAATCCACATTCAACTAAGTATGTTGAGGGAAAGGCAATGAAAAATATTTAGTCTTTTCCCCCCAGTTTTGGAAATCTATTCGGCAGAACATTCTTCCACCCACATGACTCTCACCACCTGCGTCCCTGGAGGAGCAACAAATGTTCCTTCTCCTCTCCAAAGTAGCAACTTTGGAACATCCTGTACTAGTTGTTACCATCCTGTCTTTTCATGGCTGTGAATGGTTGCACCCTGTACTAGCCCTTTAAATGATACTCACATGAATGAAATGGGAGCTTGTAATATGGTGTTGTGGTGGTATGTTATTAGGCAGGTGAACTGGCCCCACTTGTCATGCATGCAGTGGAGCAGCTGACCAAGATGACGCCATCGGGGGTTTCCTCCCGACCTCGGCACCGGGCTCAGAAGCCCACGCTTGGGGACCCACGTGATGCCATGGTGACATCGGGGCCTCCCCCAGCGTGGTTCTCAGCCAGGTCCAGCCTGGGAGTATAAGACCAGCCAGGCAGCCTGCAATAAATTAGTCTTTGCTCACTGAACTCAACCCATCTCGTTGTGCGATCCTTCAGTTAGCAGTGTAGCCGCCGCTACAGTTGGTGACCTCGACAGGTTCAATCGTCTTTGAACCCAACATGAACGACCCTTTGATCAATGCTATAGTCATCAAGCTTCCTGACTTCTGGGTTCAGGAGCCAGAGACCTGGTTCAGCCACATAAAGGCTCAGTTTCACCTCCGCCAGATTTCATCGGATTCAACCAAGTTTTACCATGTGGTCGCTGCCCTGGACCAGGCCACCACCAAAGGAGTGCTGCATTTTGTTCAGCACCCACCCACGGAAGATAAGTGCGGGATCATCAAGCGGGTGCTCACCGGCTCCCTCGGCCTCTCCAGGCATCAGCGTGCCACTCAGATGCTGTGCCTCGACGCCTTAGGGGACAGAACTCTAATCGAGTTGATGGACGAGATGCTTGCGCTCATGGACGATCACACCAACTGCCCACTCTTCGAGCGCATCTTCCTCGACCATCTGCGTGAAGACATCTGGCCGTTACTGTCTCAGGAGAGCGTTGTTGACACTAGGAAGGTCGCTCAACAGGCTCAGGAGCTATGGCTCGAACAATTCCTGGAGGGCTCAGTAGTCCAGCAGGTTACGAGTCACGGGCATGACCACGCCAAGCCTTCCTCTAGTGCTGCCTGCGGGGGCCTCAAAGAGCATAGCCTGAAGCAAGGCATCCATTTCAGGCCTCTGCTTCTTCCACCAGCGCTGGGGAGCCAAGGCTCAGAAATGTCGTCAGCCCTGCTCATTCCAGGGAATTGAGCAGGCCGGTCGTTGTTAATGGCTGTGGCGGCTGGCCAAGAACACAGCCTCCTCTACCTGCGGGATTCAGTCAATGGCCGATGCTTCCTCGTTGATACCGGGGCCCTGATCAGTGTCATCCCGGCCACAGCCATCGAGTCCTAAAACTAGCCTCAAGGACCTCCCCTCCATGCAGCCAATTTGACAGAGATCCAGACGTATGGAGACAAGACCGTCCACTTCCAGATTGCCCAGTGGAAGTTCTCGTGGTGGTTCACAGTTTTGTCCCTTCCAACTCCCATCCTGGGTGACGATTTCCTCCTCGCCCATGGACTCCTGCTAGACATTTGAGGTAGGCCACTGGTAGATGCCCGTAACTTTCAATCAGTTCACCTCAACACCTCCCACAAAGAGCAGCCGCAGATGGCCACGGTCAGTACACCCAAGGACGAGTTTCAGCGTATCCTGGATGAGTTCCTGTCCCTCCTCAAGCCGCAGTTCTCCACCACCTCACCACGCCATGGGGTGTTTCATTACATCCCCACCCAAGGCCTGCCGGTCCACACCAAGGCACGCCAGCTCCTGCTGGACAAGCTCCAGATAGCGAAGGAAGAGTTCTCACATCTGCAGGAGCTAGAGTTCATTCAATGCTCTGACAATCCTTGGGCCTCACCACTCCTCCTGGTCCCGAAAGCCTCCGGCGGCTGGCACCCCTGCGGAGATTATCGACAGCTTAATGACGCAACGGTACCTAACTGTTACCCAATCCCTCACATCCAGGACTTTATGGCCAACTTGCATGGCACGAGGGTATTCTCCAAGGTCGACCTGGTCCGCAGGTATCATCAAATCCCGGTGCACCCTGAGGACATACCCAAAACAGCCTTCATCACCCCCTTCAGCTTGTTCGAGTTACTATGCATGCCGTTTGGGATCAAGAATGCTGCCCAGACCTTCTAGCACTTTATGGACACAGTGGGCAGAGATTTGAATTTCGTATTCATTTACCTGGATGACATCCTTGTCACCAGCAGAGACCGGGCACAACACAAGTCTCACCTGCGCACCCTTTTCTCCCAACTGGCCGATTTCGGCCTAACGATCAATCTGGCCAAGTGCCAGTTTGGGAAAGAGTCCATGCAGTTCTTGGACCATACCATCACAGCCGAAGGAGCTACACCTGCTGCTACGAAGGTCGCTGCAATCAGGGAGTTCCCACGCCCTGATAACCTCAAGGGGCTACAAGAGTTCATGGGTATGGTCAATTTCAATAACCGCTTCATTCCAGGTGCTGCATGTATCATGCAGCTGCTCTTTGCCCTCATCATGGCCAAAGACAAGACACTCATCTGGACTCTGGAGGCCAGCAGGGCATTCGAAGCCACGAAAGATGCCCTTGCGAAGACTACCCTGCTCGTCCACCCATGCACCGACCTGCATATGGCGCTCTCCATCGATGCCTCTGCCACAGTCGTCGGCGCCGTCCTGGAGCAGCAGGTGAACGGACAATGGAAACTGGCATACTTTAGCTGACTTCTTCGCCCGCCAGAGTGCAAGTATAGCACTTTCAATCGTGAGTTGCTGGGTATGTACCTGGCGGTGCGTCATTTTCGCTATTTCTTGGAGGGGAGGCCTTTCACCATTTTTACCAACCACAAACCCCTCACTCAGGTAGTTGCTATGGCAAGAGATTCCTGGTCGGCAACAGTGTCACTTCTCCTTCATGTCGGAGTTCACCACCGACATTTGGCACAAGGCGGGGAAAGACAACGAAAGATGCCATTTGCACACTGACACCCGGCCTCGACTTTGACCAGCTCGCCCAGGACCAGAAGTCCGACGAGGAGACGCGGGCCTTCAGGACTGCCATCACGGGTCTGCGGTTCCAGGACCTTCTGACTCCTCACAGTGAGGGCACCGTCCTGTGCGATGTCTCCATGGGCACCAGTGGTTCCCCAGTAGTGGCACAGGCAAGTCTTCCACCATATCCATGACTTTTCCCACCCTTCCATCATCCACAGTCCATATGGTGGCAGAATGTTTCAGCTGGCACGGGCTTTGGAAGCAGATTGCAGACTGGGCCAGAACCTGCATCCATTGCCAGCTTTCCAAGGTACACAGGCACACCAGAGCGCCTGTACAAGATTTCAAACATGTCCGGGAATGGTTCAGCCACATACATGTGGACATCATCGGACCTATGCCCGATTCCCGAGGTAACCGTTATCTTTTCACAGTGGTAGATTGCACCCCTTGTTGGCCCAAGGATATCCCGATGCCAGATGCCTCCATGGACTCCTGCTTCCAAGCGCTTTTGAACGGTTGGGTTGCCCGGTTTGGTGTTCCAAACCACCTCACCAGTGATTGGAGCACCCAGTTCACCTCTGCGCTCTGGGTACAGCTCGCCAACAAGCTGGGGATCGAGCTACATCACACCATGGCCTATCACCCACAGGCCAATGCGCTAGTCGAGTGATTGCACTGCCACCTTAAGTCGCCACTTATGGCCCGCCTCACCGGCCCAAACTGGGTGGACGAGCTGCCTTGGGAGCTCCTGGGCATCCGCTCAACACCCAAAGAAGACCTACATGGGTCATCAGCCAAGCTGGTCTACGGTGCACCGCTAGCCCTACCCGGTGAGTTTGTCAACATACCACACAACCCCCAGCAGTCACCACATGGTCTACTTCCCCGCCTCAGGCCCTTCACACCCCCACTGCCGCCCAGACACAGCACACGGGCCTCTTATGTCCCCAGCGAGCTGTAATCCGCAGAGTAAGTTTTTGTCAGGTGGGGCCCGTCCACAGCACCTCTACAAAGACCATACGAAGGGCTGTACAAAATCGTCCAGCGTTCAGGATCCACTTTCACATTGGACATCAGTGGTAAGAGGGAACTGTTTATGGTGGACAAGTTAAAGGCAGCCCACCTCAACCCCACCGAACCAGTAGTTGTGGCCCAACCCAAGAAGCGAGGCCGCCTGGCATAAAAGGACATTGCGCCAGTTCTGGGGGGGGGGGGCGGGTCTGTGTGGTGGTACGCCATTAGGCAGGTGAACCGGTCCCACTTGTCATACACGCAGCGGGGCAGCCGGCCAAGATGGCGCTGTCGGGGGTTTCCTCCCAACCTCTGCACCGGGCTCAGAAGCCCGCGCTTGGGGATCCATGTGATGCCCTGGTGTCGTCGGGGACCCCCAGCATGGTTCTCAGCCAGGTCTGGGCTGGGAGTATAAGACCAGCCAGGCAGCCTGCAATAACTTAGTCTTTGTTCACTGAACTCAACCCGTCTGGTTGTGCGATCCTTCAGTTAGCAGTGTAGCCGCCGCGACAATGTACAATTATATCATTTTGAAGATCAATCAACCTGTCTTGAATTACTGCATCAGCATCAAATTGATTTATTATCCAATATAGAATATTGAGGTTTAACAGGTCATTAAATATTTGCTGCAGATTTGTGTTTATTTGTTTTATGTGTTTGACATAAACAGTAATATCATCGACCTTCAATGTCTGTGTTTGAGTTCAGATTTGGAAATTGATAAAATTCCTGATGTCTGATATTGCTTTAATAGACTCCAAGCTTTTATGAAAAGAAACAATGGTTTCCTTATTATCAATAAGGTTACCCTGTACTCTTGTTCAATAAATTTTGAATTTGTCAAAGATAAAATATGTCCACTTTGCATCGTTTTTGTCCATGCTCGTTATGAGAAAGGAAGGAAATAATCGTCTCCCAGAGTGCAACAAAATGACAAGGATAATTTCCTTTGAACAGACAGCTCGGCTCAGTATGCAGCATCTGGAGATGGTCGATGATTTCTTCACACAGCTGTTGGAATAAGTGGTCTTGAAAGGGATGTGGATTTTCTAAATTTTACAGTCTTTTTGACAAATGAAAGCAAAGCATTTAAATGTACTCCTAAGTTTTTAGCCACTAAGTGCCCAATATGAATGATGCAAAGACTGAAGGTATAACATTTTTCAGATATGTGATGAAACTTCTGAATTGTCCAACCACTTGCACAGGCAACTATGTTTTCAAATGGAAAAATGGTTTGCAATTCTTAACATACAAATTAGCCAGTCCCTTAGTATCTGTTTTAATCCTTCTGGCAAACAATATCACTTCCGTCAGCTCATTTCCATTCCAGGATCTGGCAAAAGCCATGAGAAGAACATTATTCTCTTCGCAGAATGAATTTGTCCAAATGTAAAGAGAATTGCTTGGATTGTAATGAAATGACTAATTGTTTTTCAGTGTTCCTTGCCATCTCATCAATTCTTCTAGAAACAATTAAATTACTCAAAGGAATTGCTTGAAATGGTTTCTTTGGCATTTAAGTACATGATGTCAGATATTATTGTGGACACGGAAGGCAAAATAAGTGACTAGGCAACATTATGAGCATTTCCATTTTTAGCAATCAATTCACTTGTCTTGTAGGATCCAAGAAGACCCTTTTCTAATTTCTGTGACATTTCAGTAATAATCTGTTTAAGCATTGGTTGTCTCTCAAAATTATATTTTAATTTTTTTTTTTATTTTTCACACTGTGAACCATATTAACCAAAATACATACAAACATTTCCCTCTTAAATAAACACAATGGCATTTTCTCCCCCTTTTTATTCCTCTACCTTCCCTCCCACCTCCAAAACCAATAAACATTCAACATATACAATACAATAAAACCATTAAATAATGTCATCACACAATGGAAAATAAACAAGAAAAATGTGTCATCTACTTTTACATTCTGGATCAAGTCATTTTGTCTTATCATTTTAGGGGGTGGAGAGCCAAGCCATGTACAGTTCCCAAATTTGTTCAAATAATGTGACTTTATTTTTTAAATTGTATGTTATTTTTTCCAAAGGAATACATTTATTCATTTCCATGTACCATTGCTGTATTCTCAGGCTCTCTTCTGATTTCCAATTTGACATTATACATTTTTTTGCTACTGCTAAGCCTATCATAATAAATCTTTTTTGCACTTCATCCAGTTTGAGGCCTAATTCCTTACTTCTTATATTATTTAGAAGAAAGATCTCTGGATTTTTTGGTATGTTGTTTTTTGTGATTTTATTTAATACCTGATTTAGATCTTCCCAAAACTTCACTTTCTCACATGCTCAAATTGCATGTACTATTTTTCCCATTTCCTTCTTACAGCGAAAACATCTATCTGATAATGTTGGGTCCCATTTTTTTAACTTTTGGGCCGTGATATATAATCTGTGTAACCATTTATACTGTATCATGCGTAACCTTGTGTTTATTATATTCTTCATAGTTCCAGAACATAACTTATCCCATGTTTCATTTTTTTTATGTTTAAATCCTTTTCCCACTTTTGTTTGGGTTTATAGCTTATTTCATCATTTTCCTTATCTTGCAGCTTGATGTAGATGTTCATTATAAATCTTTTAATTATCATTGTGTCTGTAATCACATATTCAAAGCTGCTTCCTTCTGGTAATTTCAGTCTGTTTCCCAATTTATCCTTTAAGTAGGCTTTCAGTTGATGGTATGCAAACATTGTACCATGAGTTATTCCATATTTGTACTTCAATTGATCAAATGTTAATAAATTATTTCCCAAAAAAAATTTTTTCTATTCTTTTAATTCCTTTTCTCTCCCATTCTCTATTTTATCATCTTTTCCCTCGTTCTCAGTTTGGTATAATTGTTCATAAAATTCCTTAAAGTTCTCATTAATCTCCATTGGATTATATGTAATTTGTTTGTCCTTTTTCCTTGATGCCAATACAGTTCTTTTAGCTTGTTCTGTTTTAAGTTGCCATGCTAATATTTTGTGCATTTTTTCTCCTAGTTCATAATACTTTTGCTTTATTTTCATTATGTTCTTCTCCACCTTATACATTTGTAATGTTTCCTATTTTATTTTTTTGTCTGTCAATTCTCTTCTTTTTGTTCTATCATCCCTTGTTGTTAGTTCCTTTTCTGTACTTACTATCTCCCTTTCCAACTGTTCTATTTCCCGATTGTAGTCCTTTTTCATTTTAGTTACATAACTTATTATCTGCCCTCTAATGAAATCTTTCATTGCATCCCATAATATAAATTTGTCTTTCACTGATTCCGTATTTATTTCAAAGTACGTTCTAATTTGGCGTTCAATAAACTCTCTAAATTCCTGCCTTTTAAGTAGCATGGAGTTTAACCTCCATCTATATGTTCTTGGTGGGATGTCCTCCAGTTCTATTGCCAATAACAGGGGTGAATGATCAGATAGTAATCTAGCTTTATATTCAGTTTTCCTAACTCTCCCTTGATTATGGGCCGACAACAAAAACATATCAATTCTTGAGTATGTTTTATGCCTACTCGAATAATATGAGTATTCCTTCTCCCTTGGGTGCTGCCTCCTCCTCCTATCAATATATTCCCCTGCATATCTACAATCTTCAAAACAATATCTTGCATAAACTTTTGATCCTCTTCATTAGGTGCATATAAATTGAGCAAATTCAAAAATAATGAATATATCTGACACTTTATCATTACATACCTCCCTGCTGGATCTATTATTTCCTCCTCTATTTTGATTGGTACATTTTTATTGATTAATATAGCTACACCTCTGGCTTTTGAATTATATGATGCTGCCGCTACGTGCCATACCCAGACTCTTTAATTTATTATGTTCCACTTCAGTTAGATGTGTTTCCTGCACAAATGCTAGGTATATTTTTTCTTTTTCCAGTAAATTTAATAGCCTCTTCCATTTAATTTGGTTATGTATTCTATTAATATTTATAGTCATATAATTCAACATGGCCATCTCATATCCTGTTTACACCTCATTTCTACTTCCTCACCACCATCCCCCTTTTCCTCATTTTTATCTCTCAGTTTTCCCTTTTTAAACTCAATGTATGACAACACATTTAAAACATAAAATACTTCAACGACTCCAACATCCAATATTCCCTTAGCCCCAAATGTCTGGGTAAAAAATATTTTTTGACCCTTGTATTCCAATGGTTTATTGTCTTCTCTAATTTTATTCCTTGCCCGCTCCAGTATATTTTCTCTTCTATATCTCAAAAATTTTACTAAAACGGATCTTGGTTTTTGATGTGTCTGTGGTTTCGGAGCTAGTGTTCTGAGTGCCCTTTCTATTTCCATTCTTTCCTGTATTTCTGTCATTCCCAGGACCTTTGGGATCCATTCTTTTATAAATTCCTTCATATCTGTGTCTTCTTCATCTTCCTTTAGGCCCACTATTTTTATGTTGTTTCACCTACTATAATTTTCCAACATATCAATTTTCTGAGCTAACAACTATTGTGACTAACTTTTTTATCACTTTCTTCCAATTTTCTTCTTGTCATTCACTTCCATTTCTACAGCTGTTTCTCATTCTTCCACATTTTCTAATCTTTTCCCTATTTCTATCATGACCAGCTCTAATCTATTCACTTTTTTTTCTGTACTTTTCATTTTTCTTTTAATTTTACTAAATTCTAATGTCAACCATTCTTTTAATGCTCTCATTTGTTCTTGGAAAAAAAACTTTATCTATATTCTGTCCATCTGTTTTACATTCTATTTCTCTGTGCAGATCTTGGTCTTCTTCTTCCTCTTCTTCTGTGTCTGTGTCTTCTTCTCTTCCTTGTATCTGTGTCTCTTCTGACTTTCCTGATGTGTTGCTTGTCTCACTTTGCTGGGCTTCTTTTTGCTTGGCTTCTTACTGTTGGTCCTCTTCTTCTGGGCTACTCATCTGTTGGGCCTCCTGCTGCTGCTCTTCTTTCCTTTCACTCCCTTTCCTGTTGCTTTCCTCTTCCAGCTGAGAGCCCTGGTGTCAGGCATCCCTCAGCTGGTTGCGTTGTGTTTGCTCCTCGGCTGAGCCCCCCTCCCGTCAGTGTTCTCTTTCTCATTAGTAAGCGCACTGGACATGTGCGAGGAGTCGTGTGCATGCGTAGTTGCGCTCCTTTGTTTGGCTCTGAGAGCCATTTTTGCAGTCCAGCGGTCGGGGTGGGGGGGGGGGGGTCGCAACTCTGCAGGGTCATCACCAACCTCAGAGAACAGGTTCTCTTCTCCACAATGGCTCCCTGTTTCTTCATCCGGCTTCTTTTCTTTTTTTCCCGTTGTTTTTACGTTTTCCTTCTTGGGTGCCATTTTCTTTCTTTTCTCTACAACTTTATATTTTATTTGTTATGTTTTATATTTCTTGAACTTTGTATTTTCTTCACTTTATTTCTTTTCTGGAGAGGGCTGGTATTCCCCTACCGTCCACTACTCCATCACGTGACTCCTCTCCCTCTCAAAATTATCTTGAAGGATTTTGAAGTAATTTTATATCTTCTTTTCATGCATGGTCTCTAAATGTTGTTTCATTTTGCTTTGCCTCATGCTTTTAAAAAAAAAATTAGACATACAGCACAGTAACAGGCATTTCAGCTCAGTAACAGCCATTTCAGCTCATGGGTCCATGTTGCCCAATTTGCACCCCATTAACTTACACCCCTGGTATCTTTTGAATGGTGGGAGGAAACTGGAGCCCCTTGAGGAAAACCCACACAGACACTTTTGTTTGAAAATGTATTCAAACAAATCAAACACACGGGCAGAAAAGTGTTTTGCGGAGAAGCATAAGAATTCCACCAAATACTGCCAACACTTCTTTTTTGCCGAGGAACTCATAAAATTATTTCTGAAAGTAACAAAAATTAACTATTACAAATCACAAGCACTTATTACAAGGTTTAGCTCAAAAGTTGGCTTTAATTTTACGAAAAATATTGAACAACATATACCTTGTTCAATAAATACCATCAGACTGAAACATGCATTAATTCCCTGTAACGAAAACTCAAACCATAATGAGGGCGCTTGTGGATGTGAGAAATATGGAGGCAAAACTTTTTTGGCCTGGAAGCTTACTTCCTAGAATTAAAGATGATAGAACAAAAGAGGAAATCTATGTGAAAGGCAATTCATAGCCAAAGCTGGTTCCATGTCAGTCAAAAACAATCAATTCAAAGAAATGAAAGCTCTGAAAACATTGTTAATTTTCCACATTTATTTAGGTCATTCGAGGCTTTCTCCAAATGCTTCCAACCTTGGAAAAATCTCGCATTGCTTGACAACTGTACAGCAAAGCCTAGTAGCAAAGTCTTTCACTTACCCCAAAAAGTTGAATCTATTCAGTTTCCATGCTCCCTATAAACCTTGAGGCCCCCTTATTAAGGATTTCAGTCTGTGGCCCCAGGTGACTGTATGACCCACGCTGAGAAAGGCTGCCGTAACTAGAAGTTATGGATTAACTAGAAGATCTGCAACCAATTGAAGTAGCACTCAGATCAGGCAACTCAGAAGCAAACTCAGAAGACCAGATACAATCTCTGGAAGGCCATTACCAATGCAAAAACTTAATTCTGGACTAAGCAGGAGTCTCATACAAATATATGACAGCATGCCATCACTTTCTTTAAGGCAAACCAAGTAACATCAGTTATTGTAAAGGAACTTTTCCAGATGTACTCCACACCTTCTCCATTCACTTCTCAAGGGAAAACAATGATGCACTCAGTCACTGAGGCTGACATGAAAAGAATCTTTAAGAGGATGAACCCTTGAACAGCTTCCAGCCAGATGGTGTATCTGGTCATGTCTGAATAAACCTTTGTGAACCAGCTGGGTAGTTCTTGTAGATATTTTCAACCTTTCACTGCTATGGTCTGAGGTTCCCACCTCCTTTAAAAGGACATTCATCAACCAGGACCCAAGAAGAGCAAGTTAATCAAGAAAATCTGCAGACATTATAATTGTAGTTCAATACATAAAAGTACTGGAGAAACTCAGCAGGTCATGTAGTGTTCTTTTTTAATATTTTATTTAAAAATTTTCCTTACAAGTAATTAATAAACAATTAATATTAAACAATAAGGATTTAAATTTAAGAGAATTTCAATCATTACATGATGGTTATAACCCCTCCCCTTTTCTCCCATATCCTCCTTCCCTAAACCCCATAACCCCAAAGAAATTTTTATATAAAAAGGATATTTCGTAATATTAAGTAATAAAAAAGAAAAGGAAAAGTAGCTCCATGGATTGCTCAGAGGATCTCTTTCCAAAACACAGGACTCCAGCAAGTTTTGTATGAACAATTTAGGGAAGAAGAATAACACGGGTCTCTAAAATTTACATATATGGGCTCCAAATTTGCAAAGAATTTACTACATTTATATCTCAAATTGCATGTAATTTTCTCCAAGGGATACAGCTTTGAATTTCTGCATTTCATCTTCCCATGCCAAAGTGTGAATCTGATTTCCATGTCTCTGCAATACACTTCCTTGGCACAGCTAATGCTATTTTAACAAATTTCATTTGGTATATTGATAGTTTCAACTTACCGTAGGTCATGACCCTTCTATATTTCCCGGTAGAAATAAATTTGGGTTTTGTGGAAATACAATGCCTGTAACTTGTTCTAAAAAATTCCCCGAGTCCATCCAAAAGGCTTTACCTTGGGACATGACCAAGTTGAATACAAGTTCCTATCTCCTCACCACATCTAAAACATTGATCTGATAAATCTGATTTCATTCTAATCAATTTTTGTGGTGCAAATATAGCTGATGTAAAAAATTATATTGAACTAATCTATACCTTACATTAATAATATTTGTCATACAATCGAGATCTGTCCATCTTTGCTCATCATTTATAATATTCAAATCCAGCTCCCACCTCTGACTAGATTTATGAACTCCATGTTTAGTAGTTCCTGTTTGTACTTCATCTCCTAATAAGAATTTCCAACTCACTACAAGTAGATAACAGCATTGTTGAACCTAACCTTTCCCTCAAATATCCTCTCCATTGAAAATAATAAAAAAGAGTATTATTAGTTGTTCAAATGACATCAATTAGCATTGTTCTTAACAAACTTCAATATTTTTAATACCTTTACAAAAACAAGTATTTAAAATTTGATTATCCTTTGAAAAAGGTACAAGGTAGTTTTGAATCAGAGGCATCTTGGGTGACATACTTCCTTTTGCTCCAATTTTATCATTTATCTTATTTTAAACAGTAATCAAGTGTTTCGTTAATGGTGATTCTTTAACACCAATTATTAATTTTGAATCCCATTTGTATATAAATCTCTCTCCTATTTTATCCAATTCTATTTTAAACTATGCTGGTTTTTTAATTCCTTCAAAAAAATAAGTGAGAAATCTCATTTGAGCCCCTTGATAATAATTCTTAAAGTTAGGAAACTGTAGGCCTCCCAATTCATATTTCCACATTAATGTTAGCACAGTTAACTCTTCCTACTAATGTTATAGGTAAAAATTATCTATTTTTTTCAAATTTTCTGCAACCTTTTTGAGTAATGACAAATCATTCAGTTTATATACATTTAAAAATTATTATCTACATGAATCCCTAAATATTTAATCGAATCTTTTTGCCACTTAAATTGAGTATTTATTTGACAATGACTATAATCTCCTTCCCTAAGGAGCATAATTTCACTTTTGTCCCAATTTATTTTATAACCAGAAATCTTACCATATTCTTCTAAATTAAAAATGTAATTTTCTCAAGGAAATATCAGGTTCCATCAAATATATTAGAACATCATCTGCAAATAGACTAATTTTGTGCTCTTCTGGATCAACCCCTAAATCCCTTAATTTCCAAATTGCTTCTGTTAGTGGCTTTATAACTAATACAAACAAAGCTGGGGATAAGGGACATCCTTGTCTACTGGATCTCATCAGTTGGAATGGAGCGGATATTTGTCCATAAGTCACTACTTTAGCTTTGGGATCATTATATAATGCCTTAATCTAATTTAAAGTTTGGCCACATCCAAATTTATCCAACACCTTAAACAAATGTCCCACTCCAATCTATCAAGCATATTTTCTGCATCCAAAGTCACTGCAACACAAATCTTTTCTTTTTTTTGTGCTAGTATAATATTAATTAATCTGGCTACATTGATAGCTGATTGTTTCTTATTTACAAAGCTTGTCTAATCCATATTTATTAAATTAGGTAATAATTTAGTCATTCTATTCACCAATATTGTGGCAAAATATTATAATCTGCATTTAATAATGAAATAGTCTTTTTACCCCCTCCATAAATCTTCGTCCGCGAAGCCAAGCCAAAGAGGTCTAAAAGATGAAGGTTTTAAAGGGTCTCTTTTTCTTGGTATCACAGTAATTATTGCTGATGAAAATGATTCTGGGAGAGTTTGAATTATTGATGCTTGGCCTAACATTTCCATAAAAATAGGATCAGTGTAAGGTAAAACATCATGAGATGGGAATGTGTAAGGAGTTACCCTGTACAGGGCTGTAACAAGATGTGAATGCATCCTTGTACTTACAAGATAAGAGAGACATTGATGGATTGAGAGGCAGGAAGCTAGCAGGGAAAGGATAGCAACAGTTTTAGTCATTGGACAAGTAATGATATGATGATGTTCTAAGCATGTATCCAAGGGTATAAAAAAATCACCATTTTGCTGATAACGGCAGAATGCATTCTCCGACTAACATTGTTAATCGCAAGTGTTACAATCCGGTAATAAAGAACAAAGAACCCTGATTTCGACTCAGTCTGGTGTTTGTCTCACTCATTCATGAACAAAGCAGACCTAACATCAGTAAGTCTTTAAGTTTGTTATAAAATTCAGGCAGAACACCATCTTCTCCCAGAGATTTATTCACCTCTATCTGTGTAAAATAGGCACTTACTTCTGTTTGTTCTTCCGTACTCAGTCCAGGTAAATTTATCTGAGATAAATATCTATCTATTTTATTATAATCTTTTAAGGACTCTGAGCTATATAATTTAGAATAAAAATACTTAAGATTCATTTATTTTTTGAGGTTTAGAACTAACAATATTTGAATCATTTTTAATTACATTAATTGTTATTGAAACCTGTTCTACTTTTAATTGCCATGCAAGTACTTTATGTGATCGTTCACCTAACTCATAATACCTCTGTATAATTCTTGTAAGAGACTTAATTAGCACAGAGCGTGGCTTCTGATTTTGAAGTGGTTTTCCTTTAAGGGCTCTGTGTGCTCTTTCAATCTCAATAGGGTGTTCAAAATTCTATTCTCGCAATATTTCAGGAATCCATTTTGTAAAAACGCCAATTGGATCTTGCTCCTCCACTACTTCTTTAAGACCCACTATTTTAATGTTATTTCTTCTTCTAAAATTTTCCATTATATCTACTTTCTGGTGAAGCTTTGATTTTCCATTGTTAAAATGATAGTGGTGTCTTTTACTCTTGTCACTCTATCAACATGCTGCAATTCTTCCTGCATTTTCTCGACTGCATCCAAGCCTATTTATTTTCCCCTTTAATTTTCATTCCTTGAAATTCTCTTAATAATAATTCAACATTTGTTACATTTTCTACTTAACATTTACTTTTACTTTTAAAAGTTTTAACTTCTTTCAGTACTTCCTCTCTGTTACTGGTCTTCCTCTTCGCTGCTAATCCCTTACAAGGCCAACTCGCCTTCTGATACTGTCGCTGAAGGTCCCAACTTTTCACACATGCACGATTCACTTCTGGGTTCTTCCCTGACGCCAACTCTCTGTCACAGCGAGAGATCAATGTCAGCAGATACATCCTCCTCAGGCTTACTCAACTTGAACACTAGCTCCCTGCTTCAAGCTTGCTGTCGACCTCAGATCTCATGGTTTTCTCTTCCGGTCATGCTCCAGGTAGGGCTGCAGCAGTTTTTTTTTTCCTTCTGGGGCATTTTTAAAATGTTGTTTTCAGTATTTAAATGTGCTTCAAAAAGTTTAATTAATTAAAAACATTACTTATTTAGTACATTTTTTTAACCAGAGGGTCAGGTTCCTATGTCCTTACTGTAGCGACACATCAACCAAGTAGAGCGTGAGATTGAAGTGTGTACTGACAATAACCACAACAGCAGTGCGAGTACAAGACAGTTTTAATAAACTAATATGTACACTACTGTTGAGGTCTTTCATCCGGTACCGCACGGATGGCAGTCTCTTCAATCTGAGGCGCCTGCAAGCTCACACCAAGACACAAGAGCAACTTGTCCGTGAACTACTCTTTGCAGACAATGCCCATTCAGAGCCAGCTCTTCAGCACTTGACGTCCTGTTTTGCGGAAACTGCCAAAATGTTTGGCCTGGAAGTCAGCCTGAAGAAAACTGAGGTCCTCCATCAGCCAGCTCCCCACCATTACTACCAGCCCCCACCCCCCCCCCCCACATCTCCATCGGGCACACAAAACTCAGAACGGTCAACCAGTTTACCTATCTCGGCTGCACCATTTCATTGGATGCAAGGATCGACAACAGACTCGCCAAGGCAAATAGCGCCTTTGGAAGACTACACAAAAGAGTCTGGAAAAACAACCAACTGAAAAACCTCACAAAGATTAGCATATACAGAGCCGTTGTCATACCCACTCTCCTGTTCGGCTCCGAATCATGGGTCCTCTACCGGCATCACCTACGGCTCCTAGAACGCTTCCACCAGTGTTGTCTCCACTCCATCCTCAACATTCATTGGAGCGACTTCATCTCCAACATCGAAGTACTTGAGATGGCAGAGGCCGACAGCATCAAATCCACGCTGCTGAAGATCAAACTGCGCTGGGTAGGTCACGTCTCCAGAATGGAGGACCATCACCTTCCCAAGATCGTGTTATATGGCAAGCTCTCCACTGGCCACCGAGACAGAGGTGCACCAAAGAAGAGGTACAAGGACTGCCTAAAGAAATCTCTTGGTGCCTGCCACATTGACCACCGCCAGTGGGCTGATATCGCCTCCAACCGTGCATCTTGGCACCTCACAGTTCGGCAGGCAGCAATCTCCTTTGAAGACCGCAGAGCCCACCTCACTGACAAAAGACAAAGGAGGAAAAACCCAACACCCAACCCCAACCAACCAATTTTCCCTTGCAACCGCTGCAACCGTGTCTGCCTGTCCTGCATCGGACTTGTCAGCCACAAACGAGCCTGCAGCTGACATGGACATTACCCCTCCATAAATCTTCGTCCACGAAGCCAAGCCAAAGAAAAATGTACACTAAGAGGTCTTGTCTCTCTGCAAGACAAACCTGTAAGGCTAGACTGCAGCTCTGGACTGCTTTATATACAAGGTCAATGGGATGACCCCTGGTGACCTAGTGGTGTAATTACATATCACCACAAAGTGGAACTTTAATCAACCAAGAAACCTAATGCAGCCTTGCCTGTAACCAGGAAGGTCAGAAGTATTCAATAGGCGATTGGCTCATCTTTATATAGTGAGTGGCCACAGGTGACACCCTGTGGCCAAGTGATGAAATGGCAGGTATCCATATCATCACACTTACCATAAGGCATCATGTCCCCTCATGCAGCGTTCTTTTTGTAGTAAAGATAAATAACGACTGTTTTGGGCCTAAGCTGTTTGTCAAGGTATGAACAAAAAAGCAGGCAGGTGCCTGTATCCATATCATCACACTTACCATAAGGCATCATGTCCCCTCATGCAGCGTTCTTTTTGTAGTAAAGATAAATAACGACTGTTTTGGGCCTAAGCTGTTTGTCAAGGTATGAACAAAAAAGCAGGCAGGTGCCTGTATCCATATCATCACACTTACCATAAGGCATCATGTCCCCTCATGCAGCGTTCTTTTTGTAGTAAAGATAAATAACGACTGTTTTGCGCCTAAGCTGTTTGTCAAGGTATGAGCAAAAAAGCAGGCAGGTGCCTGTATAAAATAGTGGGGTGAGGGGAGGAACATAGGCCCACAGGCAAGAGGTTATTGGTGGATATGGATGTGTGAGTAGATGAGAAAAGGCTGGGGAGTGATAGAGAAGGGGATAGCTCTGACTGAAGAGGGAAGGGGGTGAGGAGCTGGAAGAAAGGAGATAGGGACAGGGAAAGAGAGAGATAGGGAGGGGCCCAACAAAAAACGGAGGTCGAGGTTATGGCCATCTGGTTGGAGACTGCTCAGATGGAACATTAGGGACCTCTGTGTGGCAGTGCATGAGACTATGGACAAACATGTCAGTGTGAGAGTGGGTTGTGTAATTGAAATGGTTGGCTACTGGGAGATCCTCACTGTTAAGCAAGAAGAATTTCAATGCATTTGTACATTGTTCATACGTGAATGACAATAAACTATTATTATTGTCATTATTTGGAAGAGAAAATTTGCCATCCTCAATCGTTCTGGCCAGTACATAACTTCAAACTTCCCAGCCTCCTCAGTCTATTAGCAGTTAATCTGTTAGTAGGCTGGTGTAATGAACTGGGATTCACTAGAAGAATGCTGAACTAATGACTGGTCCTGCCTCCTGACTCCTCCCCTCTGGGGCCTGTATATAATCCTGGTTTCCCGCCTAAACCCAGAAGCCCTCTGAAGCCTGTTCATGAACCCTACCTGTATTGTAAGCTAATAAAAACATTAGTTCTCCCTCCAGTCGAGTGTGAGCTTTTATCTATGTTACAATTTTATTAGCTTACAAACAAGGTGTTGCTCAAGCCCAGTATGCTGTTAGTAGACCCCCAGTCCTCCGATGCTGCTGAGGAGTTCGCATATTGGATAGACTGCTTCCAGGCCTACCTGAACACGATCATGGACGTCTTCCACACAGACGAGCTCCGGAGGTTGGCATTCATCCCAAGGGTAGCGACGAAGGGGTACGCAGTCGTCCAAGACTGCCCAATGAATGAAGCCGCCATCGAGGCACTGAAGGCACATGAAGGCCCCGAGCGAGGTTCTAGCGAGGCACCAGCTTGCCCTACGCTGCCAACAGCTCGGAGAGTCGATTGACGACTACCTGCTGGATCAGCGGGCGCTGGCTAAGAAGTGCAGGTATGAGGCCGCTTCAGGCTGAGTCTGGGAAAATGAACAGATCCGGGACACCCTCGTTGCAGGGGTCCGCTTGAGGTACGTGAGGCAGTGACTGCCCAAGTCGGGAAGGAAGGACTTCGCTAGCCACATCGAACTGGCCAAATCACTGGAACAGGTCAGTCTCAAGAACGACGACCTGGAGGCCAGCGAACTCACACTCTTGGGTGAATACCTCCAAGGACCGGCGGCCCTGTTTCTGTGGCAAGGGACAGCACCTCCGTGCCCGCTGCCCAGCCAAAGACTCGGCGTGTTCCAGCTGTGGGAAGAAGGGATATTAAGTGAGGGTCTGCAGTGCGAAGGGAAGTCCGGGGAAGTCCACAGTCTGTACCACTCCTGGATACGATTCCAGCCCCAAGCCATCTGCCCCGGACTCACCCAAGATCGCCTGCTGTACAATCTGCCGCCTACAGAAACAGCGCATAAAGGCTCAGTGGCCATTTTGCAGCAGCCCATTTGAATTCAGTGTCATCATCATCGTCAGAAGAGGAAGGAGGGCAGCCACCTTGTTGTGCCACGAGGTTGGCACCATCTTATCTGCACAGGTTGGCTCAGGTCACAGGGATCCACTCGAGGAAAGAACACGACGTCTCTGGCAACCTGGCATCGCTGGTCCTCGACCAGGATAGACTTCACCAGCTCAACAACTTGATGGTGACGATGAAGATAAATAGACATTTGACCAGGTGTCTGATTGACACAGGCTCCACGGAAAGTTTCATAGACTCACAGACTGTGCAAAAATATAACAAAAATGTACCCCTCTAATTACTAGCGGCCCAGGCCCATTTAGCGCATGTACAGAAACATTCTATAGTTCATCTGTCATTTTAAGGTGGGAAATTTTGCATGTACATTTTAGATGAATTGTGTGTTCCATTATTGTTGGGTCTGGACTTAATTGTGTCATCTTAAAAGCGTGACTTTGGAGTTTTCTGGTCCCCATCCCCTAGTAACAGTTCGGAATGGAGGGTCCTCAAAACCAGAACCCACTTGCAGCCTCTCTACACTGAACATCGACCACCCCCCCCAAACCTGTTCCCAAACCTGTCTGCCAACTGTCAGCCCATTGCCACCAAGAGCAGGAGGTACAGCACGACAGACAGGGAGTTTATAAAGACAGAGACCAAGCGCCTGCTGGAGGAGGGGATCATCGAACCCAGCACCAGCCCATGGAGAGCGCAAGTGGTGGTAGTAAAGGGGGGAAAACAAGTCCAGGTTAGTGATCGACTATAGCCAAACAACTAACAGATACACACTCCTGGACGCATATCCCCTCCCTCGCATTTTGGTTGCCTTTTTCTCACAGACACTTCAAGGCTACCAACTCCGGAGGCCATCTATGGAAAAGGAGGCTCAGGCTTTTGTAGAAGCCATAAGGCACTGGAGGTACTACCTGGCTGGTAGAAGTTTTATGCGCCTCATGGACCAGCGCACTGTCACATTCATGTTCAGCAATGTTAAGAGGGGAAAAATCAAGAATGACAAAATTGCTAGGTGGAAAATCGAACTCTCCACCTACAGTTTTGACATCGCCTACCGGCCAGGGGCCCTTGACGGTCCTCCAGATGCCTCGTCTGCACACACCAGTTAACTGCAGACCATACAGAATGAGCTCTGCCATCCAGGGGTCACCTGCATGGCTCATTTTGCCATGTCCCACAATTTGCCCAACTTAATAGAAGACGTCAGGGAAATGACCAGGTCATGCCAGGTCTGTGCTGAGTGCAAGGCACACTTTTTTCACCCTGCAAAAGTGTTCATGATTAAATAATCTAGGTCCTTCGAACGGCTCACCATCGATTTTAATGGACCTCTCCCCTACACAAATGGGAACATCTACTTTCTCTCGGTCATCGATGAGTACTCCCACTTCCCGTTTGCCATTCTGTGCCCAGACACATCCGCCTCATCTGTTATGAAGCCCCTAGACTCTATTTACACCCTGTTCAGGTATCCCAGCTATATTCATAGCAACTGGGGCTCAGCCTTCATGAGAAATGAGCTGCATCAGTACCTGCCCAACTAATGGGCATTGTATCCACCAGGACTACCAGTTACAACCCCCATGGGAACAGGCAAGTTGAAAAAGAGAATGCCACGATCTGGAAGGCTCCAAACTCGCCTTGAAGCAAAAAGGCCTTCCAGACTCGCACTGGCAGGATGTCCTCCCCATCATGCTCCACTCAGTTTGGTCCCTATTCTGCACTGTGACCAATACTGCTCCTCATGAGCTCATGTTTATATTCGACAGAATGTTGGCATCAGGGACTACACTCCCAGCCTGGCTCACTAGTCCTGGTCTAGTCCTTCTCAAGAAGCACATGAGGAGAAGCAATACCGACCCCCTGGAGGAAAGAGTGAAATTGCTCCATGCCAACCCCACATACGCCTACATGGAGTACGCAGATGGCACGGAGGACACTGTCTCCATCATGGACCTGACACCTGCTGGAACAGAGGATCCATTGCCTCAGGTGCCCCACGATCTACCGAGCTCTTTTTTCCCCCAACGCTCACCCGAGGGCTCAGGGTACCTGGTTCAGGAGGAGAGTGAACCCCCTCTCTTTCATTGAACCGAAGCCCCAGCCCACTACCCTTCCATCACAGGTAGACCAGGAGACTCAAGGAGCCCAAGGCCTCCAGGTGCTAAGGCGCTCCACCAGGATATCTCGACCCCCGGACCACCTAAATCTGTAAATAGTATTGTAAATATTCTCTTCTGTGACTATTCCCGGCTTTTGATCCTTGTTCTCTTCATCCACAGACCCTTAATTCTAAAGGAAGGGGTGAATGTAGTGAACTAGGATTCACAAGAAGTGCTGTACTAACGACGGTCCCGCCTTCCAGCTCCTCCTGTATACAACCTTGGTTTCCTGCCTAAAACCAGAACCCCTCTGAAGTTCATGAACCCTACCTGTGTTGTAAGCTAATAAAAGTGTTAGTTCTCCTTCCAGTCGAGTGTGAGCTTTTATCTACACGACAGCTGGTCAGTTACATTAAGAATCCATGAAGGAACAAAGAAAGAAAATTTAAGCCATCAGTGCAGTGCAATATTGGCAAAGTGCTCAATAATAAGCACGACACTGAATGCTACTCACGCCTCTGTGGCTTGATTTGTTGGTATGCTCTGGTGAGGCAACAGTCTATGTCAGGCTGAAGTACATCGTCAAAGAAACTCTGCCAATCCCTGAACTTCATTGCAGGGGTGTACTCAGCGCTCAGCAACCTCAGAGGATGTTCTGGCTCAGCTGAAAAACATGGGTGGAACAGTCACAGTGTGGACTACAATAATAGCATTTGACAAGAACCTTGTATAAAATGAGAAATAAACAAATTAATATCAATGATGGCAAAGACAAATCTACCAGATTTTTAAAAATTAATTTTCTGATGGGAAGGAACCCTGGCACCCATATGCCATGTGGTATTCTCTTCCTCAGACAATCCCCTTCTCAGAGCTCCCATAGTCATTCTTTAATTTTTACATTTATCTTTTTAATAATACAATAATAAAACATTCCCCTCTATATTCTTATCATTTACAGTATATACAACCCATCATTCCATTAATTTCCTCCCCATTTATATTTACATTTAATCCCGAGAGGATGGCAAGTTTTTAACATCTCATTGCCTTCCTTGCATCTGTGAAGAATTTTTTCTCCCCTCCTGTCCTTATTATTTTTAAAGTTGCAGGGTGAAGGATGGTGAACTCTATCCCTTTTTGCTTTAAATTTTTTTTGACAAAGTCAAATTCCTTTCTATGCCTTAATAGCGCCGCACTAATATCTGGAAAAAAAAAGGACCTTTTTTCCTTCATATTCTGCTGCCCCCCCCCCCCCCCCCCTTTCTTCGCTCCCATTGCTGCCACCCATAAAAATTTGCTCCCTGACTGGTAGTGAAGGAGTTTGACCAGGACAGAGTGGGGTTTTTGATCTGGGTCCAGGCAGGGTGGAGGGTGGGGATGTGTGGTGAGAAGCCAGTGGGCTCTTTCTACTTACAGATTACCCTCAATTTTGTCCCTTCCCAGCATTTCTGGAATCAAAGAATCCCACTGGATCTCTCTCCTCTGCACTCTCCTTCACCTCCACTATCTTTATTTTGTTTCTCCTAATATAATTCTCTAAGGAGTCAATTTTTTCTCATTTTTTTCTCTTTCTCTCACCCACACATCCATCTCACTCTCCCTCTGTTCCAGTCTCTCTTTCACTCTATCAATTTTCTCCTCTGTCACCATCACCCATTTATCCCCCTGCCTCCTTATCCCCCCACCTTTTTCTCATTGTACTTCTTCTCTGTTCCTTTTCTTCCTCCTCCTCATCTGAAGTTGTCGGTTGATGCTGCCCACACCTCCCGACCTCTTGTCTCTCCACCATGTCCTGATGTCTCCCTGGTTGTGCTGCTCCCACTGTCCACTAGGCCCGACGCCTCATCTGTCTGATGCCACCAGCTGCAGTCTCCTCCCAGCCCTCATGTGATCCTCCTTACCAGGTAAGTGCTTATATTTTCTGGCAGTCCGTGGCTTCACATCTGCCACTGCTGCCGCCTCCATGGGCCCTGGTTGTTCCCACTATCTGCAGGCCTCTGCCTTCGCTCCATATGCCCGCTAGTGCTCCTGCTGCCTTGATTGCAGCCTTCCCTCGGCCCCCTCACAAGCCAACCCCTCAGTGCCATAATTGCCATTTTTCAACACGAGAACTAGAGTTCTGCCAATGGAAGTCAAAGAAGCTATTGTCAGGCTATAAAACATCACCAAAATCAAAATCAACAGTTTGGAACATCATTAAGAAGAAAGAGCAGAGGGGAGTCACGTGATGGAGTAGTGGCCGGTCGGGGAACTCCAGCCCTCTCCAGAAAAGTAAAAAAAAAGACAGTGAAAAAACAAAGGCACAAACACAAAAACCAAAATAAAGTGAAAGTAAAGGTGTGGAGAAAATGGCAGCGAAAAAAGAAAAACTAAAAGCAATGGGAAGAGAAAAAGAAAGGACGTCGGAAGAAAAAGGTGAAGGCCTTACCTGTCCGAGGGGGCCCGCCGCGGAGAGAGAAGCCCGCTCCCTAAGGTCAGTTGAAGCCCCAAAATCGGGACTACAAAAATGGCTCACGGAGCCAAACAAAAGTGCTCAACCGCGCATGCGCGAGGAGTCACGCATGCGCAATGCGCAAGACAAAAATAACACTGACGGGAGGGGGGACCAGCTGAGGAGTCGATCTCCACAGCTGAAATTGACAACCACAACAAAGCAGCAAGAGGAAAACACAGAAAATAACGAGAACAAGAAAGAAGAGAGTAAAAAGAAATCAAAGAAACAACAGATGACCAACCCAGAGGAAGAAGACCAGCATCAAGACACTTCTAGTAAAAATAAGAAGACCAAAAATACCCAACAAAATAAAACAAACAAACTAACAAGAAAACCAGAAGAGATAGAGGTAAAGGACACAGATCCTGGAGTGGACTCAGAAGAAGAAGAGGAAGAACACAGAGAAATGGAAGATGAAGGGAAGGGCAAGTACATGGATATTTATTTTTAAAGAATATCTTTCTTTGGCTTGGCTTCGCGGACGAAGATTTATGGAGGGGGTAAAAAGTCCACGTCAGCTGCAGACTCGTTTGTGGCTGACAAGTCCGATGCGGGACAGGCAGACACGATTGCAGCGGTTGCAGGGGAAAATTGGTTGGCTGGGGATGGGTGTTGGGTTTTTCCTCCTTTGCCTTTTGTCAGTGAGGTAGGCTCTGCGGTCTTCTTCAAAGGAGGTTGCTGCCCGCCAAACTGTGAGGCGCCAAGATGCACGGTTTGAGGCGATATCAGCCCACTGGCGGTGGTCAATGTGGCAGGCACCAAGAGATTTCTTTAGGCAGTCCTTGTACCTTTTCTTTGGTGCACCTCTGTCACGGTGGCCAGTGGAGAGCTCGCCATATAACACGATCTTGGGAAGGCGATGGTCCTCCATTCTGGAGACGTGACCTACCCAGCGCAGTTTGATCTTCAGCAGCGTGGATTTGATGCTGTCGGCCTCTGCCATCTCGAGTACTTCGACGTTAGGGATGTAAGCGCTCCAATGGATGTTGAGGATGGAGCGGAGACAACGCTGGTGGAAGCGTTCTAGGAGCCGTAGGTGGTGCCGGTAGAGGACCCATGATTCGGAGCCGAACAGGAGTGTGGGTATGACAACGGCTCTGTATACGCTTATCTTTGTGAGGTTTTTCAGTTGGTTGTTTTTCCAGACTCTTTTGTGTAGTCTTCCAAAGGCGCTATTTGCCTTGGCGAGTCTGTTGTCTATCTCGTTGTCGATCCTTGCATCTGATGAAATGGTGCAGCCGAGATAGGTAAACTGGTTGACCGTTTTGAGTTTTGTGTGCCCGATGGAGATGTGGGGGGGCTGGTAATCATGGTGGGGAGCTGGCTGATGGAGGACCTCAGTTTTCTTCAGGCTGACTTCCAGGCCAAACATTTTGGCAGTTTCCGCAAAGCAGGACGTCAAGCGCTGAAGAGCTGGCTCTGAATGGGCAACTAAAGCGGCATCGTCTGCAAAGAGTAGTTCACGGACAAGTTTCTCTTGTGTCTTGGTGTGAGCTTGCAGGCGCCTCAGATTGAAGAGACTGCCATCCGTGCGGTACCGGATGTAAACAGCGTCTTCATTGTTGGGGTCTTTCATGGCTTGGTTCAGCATCATGCTGAAGAAGATTGAAAAGAGGGTTGGTGCCAGAACACAGCCTTGCTTCACGCCATTGTTAATGGAGAAGGGTTCAGAGAGCTCATTGCTGTATCTGACCCGACCTTGTTGGTTTTCGTGCAGTTGGATGATCATGTTGAGGAACTTTGGGGGACATCCGATGCGCTCTAGTATTTGCCAAAGCCCTTTCCTGCTCACGGTGTCGAAGGCTTTGGTGAGGTCAACAAAGGTGATGTAGAGTCCTTTGTTTTGTTCTCTGCATTTTTCTTGGAGCTGTCTGAGGGCAAAGACCATGTCAGTAGTTCCTCTGTTTGCGCGAAAGCCGCACTGTGATTCTGGGAGAATATTCTCGGCGACACTAGGTATTATTCTAATAATACATGGATATTTATTTTTAAAGAATATATGGAATCAGTAAAAGAATGACAATCACAAGAATTCAGTGAAATAAAAAGAAGAGTAAAAAGTGCAGAAGAAAAAATGAATAGATTAGAGATGATCATGTCAGATATAGGAAAAAGAGTGGACAAGGTGGAAGAATGAGAAACAGCCATAGAAATGGAAGTAGATGACTTAAAAAAGAAATTAGAAGAATCTGATAAAAAAGTTAAAGAGACACAAGAGCTGTTAGCTCAGAAGATAGATATAATGGAAAATTATAATAGAAGAAACAATATAAAGATAGTGGGCCTTAAGGAAGATGAAGAAGGCAAGAATATGAGAGAATTTATAAAAGAATGGATCCCCAGGGTCCTAGGAAGACCAGAATTACAGGAAGAAATGGAAATAGAAAGGGCACATAGAACATTAGCCCCTAAACCACAAAAAAAACCAAGATCCATTCTATTAAAATTCTAAAGATATACAACAAGAGAAAATATATTGGAGAAAGCAATGAAGAAAATAAGAGAAGACAAAAAGCCACTGGAATACAAAGGTCAAAAAAATTTTTTCTATCCAGATATAAGTTTTGAACTCCTGAAGAAGAGGAAGGAGTTTAATACAGCAAAAACGATCCTATGGAAAAAAGGATATAAATTTATGCTAAAGTATCCAGCGGTACTTAAAATAGTTATTCCAGGGCAGCAAAACAGACTATTCTTGGATCTGGAGGAAGCAAGAAAATTTGCAGAACAACTACAAAACAGACAGAGAGAGGAAGATATGTAACGAGAACAAAAATGACCACATATATATATATATATATATATATATATATATATGTATATATTTACGTGTATGTGTGTATGTATATATATAAAATATATAGAATATAGGTAAGAACTAAGAAGGGAAAGAAAGGGAAGAAAGGAAGTATGGGGGGAATTAAGAGAGTGACCTTTGTTATATATGAAGATAAAATCTTTTCTGGGGGGGGGCTGGGTGGTGAAGAGTTACGGTCACTGCGAAATAAGTTGACGCTTGTGAGTGAATTCACAAATCCAAATGGAGAGGGGAGATGTGGTTGCCCGACAAGGGACAAAGGGCAACTCAGGAAGGGGAGGGGATAGTGGGGTTAAAGGAATTTTAGATAGAAGAATAAAGGAAATGTTTTATGTTTTAGAAATGTTGTCTTATAAAGTGTTCAAAACAAGAAAGCAGAAATGGATAAGAAGGAAAGGTGATGATGAGGAAACGGAAAGGAAAGATAAACAAAGTATGAAATGGCTATGTTGAACTATATGACTTTAAATATTAATGGAATACATAACCAAATCAAAAGGAAGAAACTGCTGAATTTACTGAAAAAAGAAAAAATTGATATAGCA